>NC_058131.1:495044068-495188964 GCF_016433145.1 Gracilinanus agilis
CTCTCTCTCTCTCTCTCTCTCTCTCTCTCTCTCTCTCTCTCTCTCTCTCTCAGTTGAAAGAACCCTAGACCTGGAGTCAGAAAGACTTATGTTCCTGGGTTCAAATTCAGGCTCAGCTAGCTGTGTAACCCTGCATAAGCCACTTAATCATCTTTGTCTCAGTTTCCTAACCTATAAAATGGACTGTAAAAGGAAATGGCAAACAACTCTAGTATCTTTGCCAAGAAACTGCCAAATAGGGTCACAAAACTTGGATATACCTGAAAAATGACTGAACAACATTTTTTTTCTATTTATCTTCAGCCAATATACCTTCCCTGAATAAGAAATGAAAGTGTAGATACCTTAAAATGTTAATTGAATTGAACAAAGGCAGGTGACCTCAGATTGCTTTCTAATACAATTCCCCACAATCTTCATACTGTTCTGATGACATAAATTAATAGTGTCTGCTTTGAGCTAGAAGTTAGGTCATGCCTGTCTTTTCTCAGAGCTCTAATTCTAAGCTTTCAAATGGGCATAGTATCAGGGCAACAAAGATGCACTGATCGTATGTTCCATTTTTACCTTCTTTGTATTGGAAGATTCAATAAAAACGATCAGCCATTCCTGTTCTCCATGTACCCAGGCTCTTTCTAGCCCTCATCTTTCCCTGTTACTCAATGATATGTACTCTCTGAAAAAGACCCAAAGTGATTTGGTGGAATGGAGTTAGGAGACCTGAATTTGTTGTCTAAAGATATAGAATCAGAAAAAAAATCAGGATTTTATAAGATCTAGAAGTAAAGAACATTAAATCTTACATGAAGTCACATAAGACTTGCAACATTTTGATTGTTGTGATGATGATATGGATGACTAGGTATTCCTCAGTCACTTATCTACAAGTATGACCACAGGCAGTAACTTAGCCCTTCAAAGACTCTGTTTACTCATCTGCAAATAAGGTAAAATGCTTAATTTATCATTTTCTTATGAAAGAAGTAATTTGAAAAGCTCCAAAATGCTGGATATTTGTGAGATAATATAATGCAAAGCACATAGTAGGAGGTCAGTCCTTCATAAATTAAATTTCATCTGCTTCACATTTCCTGGGATGAAATTATTCCCCTTGCAGCTCCTGTGATTGAGAATAACTATTGCTACATTTTCCTTTCTCATTAGTTTTCCATCTATTTTTCAAACTCCTAACTTAAATATCTTTCGCCCTTTACTTATGACTCTTAATTTATCTCTCCCTAAAATATTATTTTTCCACTTAACTTTCTAGCCTTAAAAAACTGGAAAAATATAGACAAGTAACCACATTTATTGAGCTCTCTAAATTATAAATATACTTCTAAACACAATTTAGTTCTTTATGCTATTTGGAAAATAAATGTTTTTGCCATTTCATAACATGAAGTCATTGGAGCATCTTTCAAAGTTTAATTTAATTTCCTAACTTTATTTAAAACTCAAGTTGCCATTTCATTTTCTATTTGTAGGTAACTCATTTGACCCTGCAGTAGTTAAGTATCAATTCAATTTAAGGCATATTTATTAGCTATTTAATAATCACTGACAGATGGCACTTAAAGATTTTTCAAAATGCTTTCCTCATCATAATCCTGTGAGGTAGGACACAAAAGGAATAGTGTCTTCATATGGTGAAGAAACTAGAGATTTTTTTGTTCTTTTAAGCAATGTCAGATTAAGATTTGAACTCGAATTTCCTTGTTCACAGACCAACATTTACTTGTACAATGGGAATTTACCTTTTTTTTAAATCACTTGTACAATGGGAAGATTAGACTAGATGACTTCAATAGTCTTTTCCAATTCTACATATGTCGTTCCATAATTCTATCCCAATCTACTGAATAAACTTTGAAAACCATTTATACTGTATTAAATACTAACTTTGTAAATGTGAAAAAAATATCATAGTCCCTACCCTGAAGAAGATTTCAAACTAATGAGTTTGTGTATGGAGGTATATAAAAAAATTTAATAAGAGAATTTGATAAGGAGGAAATATAGTGAATTGAATTAAAAGACAACTCTGGACACAATGCTGAAACAAATAGGATGTTTCTGCTGTTATGCAAAGTTTCATGGGAAAAGTAACAGCTGAGTTGAGGCATAAGCTCCATGACTATATTTTTATATCCCATATTAAGCATTGATTCTGGCCACAACTTTTTATATACTAGTCCCAAAAAGAAAACTAACATGTATGAAAAGTCAAAGAAGAAAAGCCACTAGTACAGTCTTAAGTATCGATTGAATGAACAGGAGAGTAAATATTATAAATTACAGGAAGATGTCTGTGAACTCTGGTGGTCAGAAGGCTTGATGTAGGAGATGAGACATGGACTGGACCTTGAAAAATGGATGGTATCTGAATTGATACCTACAAAAGTGTAAGATATTCTTGGGAGTAGAATTATAAATTCTGACCATTCATTCAAAATTTAGTTCAGGCACCACCTTCTACATGAAGCCTTTCCTGATCATCTCAAATATTGGTCCCTACCATTATGATCTTCTTTGTATTTAGGGATGTTGTGGGATTTTCAGGAAAAACTAGCAATTCTGGTTGAGGACTTGCTTACCTTTTCTCAGGGCTATTCATCCACCTTTATTGTCCAACTTTTACTCAACTCTTACCTGTGGCTCCAAGAAGCTACAGGATGCCCAGTGGCTACACTCCAGTAAAACCATCTTGACACCTTAACCAAAGCTAAGTATAATCAACCAGCCATAAACCAGTGGATAAGTTAGGAGGATGTCTGCTACATGCTTGTGAAAAATCCCCCTGGCAGAATAGGTAGAGAAGCACAATTTGCTCAAAAAAACTATAAAAGCAGTTGAGGGAAACCCGACAGAATACTGAGATCTTGATCAGACATGGAAGAAGCCAATGTCATCCATAGCATCCTAGGCCACTGGCCAGTCATCCTGACTTTTGTTTTACTACTGCATTTTGATGACTCTGGAGGAGATAGTGAGGCTAATGTTTTTGTGCAACTCTACCTCAATTAAGTACAATGTCAGGACATTACCCTGTTATGTTATTGGTCCTTTTTGATAAAGGAATGATCAACAGTACCTTGCATTTAGCTACTTTGTATTTATATCTATTATCTTCATATTAATTCTGATTATTTATATATATATATATGTATGTGTGTGTGTGTGTGCGCGCACACACACACACATACACACACACACACACACACACTCTCTCTCCCTGGATTGGACAATTAGTTCCTCAAGAGTAGAGATTGGCAAATTAATTATCTTTGTACCTCAGAGCCTGCCATTGTACCTCACATATATTATTGCTTAATAAATTGAATAATTGAACTGAAATAGAGTAAGTTAATATTTGAAGGCAAAATAAGAAAGATTTTATATGGGAAAAGAGTTGACTTATAGGACTAGAGCAGATAGTTCATATTAGACAAAACTGCAAAAGAAGGCAATATAAGCAGTGTGGCTGGGTGGAAAGAGTCATTGATCCAGCAAGGTCTAGGTTCAAGTCCTATCTCTCATATATTCTGGCAAGTCTTGAACAAGTCTTGAAGTAATATATTCTGGCAAGGTGCTTGGCAAGTCAATGAACATCTCAGTGATCTACATGACTTTAAGACTATAAGTTGTAGAGAGGGGTAGATTTCCACGAGTGGAGATTGTTTCTTCTCTAATTAAAATCAGAGTTCTAGTCTTTATCCAAATCAAAAGTAGGTTGGGTCAACATAGGGAGGGTCTTGAAGGTCAAATAAGGGATTTAAAATTAATCAGTTAAGCAATAGAGAAAAAGTGAAAAATATTTTTGAGCAAGAGATTAACATAATGAAGCTATGTTCATTTTTAATCTTTGTTATTCTGAACTTACACACAAACAAAATATTTTCTATATGCAGAGAAAAACAGACACCAAAAAGAAGATTCTATGAAAAACTATGATGCACTAGTTTAAAGTATTCCTCTTTTTAAAAAGTATATATTAAATTTTTTACTTTCAAAATTTTCTTGCCTATCTGTATTTCCTTCTAGATATCTATTTATTCTTTTCTGGGAATTTGATAAATGTTACAAGTGGAAGAGGGAGACATTATTATTGCTAGTCCCCTTTGACTCTTGAATTTGATGTTCAATACCATCTACAATTTGGTCTCAACTTTTGTTTCCAGCCTTATTTCCTATTTTTCTTTTTCAGCCAAACTGTCATCGAAGAGGTTATCACACTATTATGCCTTAACTCACAATTTGTTCTTCACATGAAATGGTCTTCCTTTTCCTCCTCATTAAACTATTATCCTTCTTTTAAAGTACATGGAAAATGCAGTCTCCTTTATAAAATATATTTCTCCAAATCCAAGGCCATTCTGAATTCTCCTTAACCATATTTCTTTGAGAATTATTAACAAATTAAGTCAACCAACATTTATTAAATGCAGATGATATGCCAGGCACTGTGCTAAGTACTACAGATACAAAGACAAAAATTAGTCCCTGTGCTCTAGGAACTGACATTCCATAAAACTTGTTTTCATTTATAATCTTATATTTTTATATTTATAAATATAGGTATATACCTTTAGTTTTCTTTCATATGTAGATGATCATGTGCAAGTCATTTAATCTCTCTCTATTCATCTGTGAAATGTGGTTATTAATAATGTTTGCAGGACTCTGTTGTTATCAGAATCAAATAGATAAGTATAATATTTTAATTGCAAAGCAGAATATTTGCTTGTATGTGATTGCTAGTATATCATTCATGTCCACAACTAGATTCTCAGCTTTTTGAAGGTAGGAACTGTATTTTCCACTTCTCTGATCCCTACAGCATTTTAGTGTCCTGAACAAAGAATCTTATTTGTTGGTTCATTGAGTGATTTTTCTAACTAATTTTTATTAATCAAAGAATTAAGGAAGAAGCAGCCAAACATTTTAATTTTAGGTCTCATTTACTACCTATAGCTAATCAATTTCCAGGTCCTTTTGATTCTAATTTATCAATACTTCTCTTATCTATTCTCTTTTCTCTAGCACATTAGTTCTACTTTATCTCTTCTCTCCTAAGCTATTACAAAATTCTCCCAACTGGTCTTTCTGATGACAAGGTCTCTCCTCTCTGATCTACAGCTGCTAACAGAGTCTTCTTCATGCATGGTTTTGGTCTCATAATTGCCTTTCTTAAAAAAATTGGTTACTGAATCAAATACAAAAGTATTTTCTTGACAATAAAGGCCCTCTGTGACCTACCTCCCAGATAACTTAATGGCCTGATTTTATAGCCCTCCTCCATCTACACTATCTAGTCCATTTGGACTGATACATTTCTCCTGTGCTTGTCCTAACACTTATGGTCTTCACTAACTTGCATTTGCCATCTTCTTCACCTCCAACAGGCACTTCTCACATATCTGTCCTTTTGAAATCTATCTCTCCTGGAAATGCTTCACTCAAGTAACACCTAATCTGTGACACCTTCTAGACCCATGGGAATCCAATTAATCAATCATTCAACACAAATTCTTTAAGTCATCATTCCCTTAGACTTCTCCTGCTACTCTGTTTGACTGTTGTTATTTTTTTTTTATTTTTATAAAAATTTTCCATGGTTATATGATTCATGTTCTTACTTTAACCCCTCCCCATTTGACTCCCCTCAACTGTCATAATTAAAAATAATATAGACTGAGATTAAAAGGAGAAGTAATATTCTAATCAAGGCCATATTAGTAGAATAAATCAACCGTGCCTGGCTAAGATCTATTTCAAAAATGCCGCTTCAGCCATTCCCTTCTTTCCCCTCCCTACGTAAAACCCAGCACCAGACCAGGTAGCAAAAGAGACCACCTCAAATGACTCCAGGAGTCTTATATCATTCTCTTATGTCATCCCACTTCCTGTCTACCTCCATTTTACAAGAGGAATCATGGGAAATGTAGTTTCAAAGTCCCCTAAATATCCACAGGAAGTTTGTCTGAATCTAAATATTTTAAGGCTCAAGTGAGCCCCAAATACCTCTAAATAGAACCCCCAAAATTCCAAATAACTCATTTCCCCCCCTGAGATCTGGTGAAAAAGACTGGTCTTTTTCAATGGATCTTATAAAACACAGTCAACTTCTAAATTTTAGGAATTTGGGGATAAAAAAAGAGGATAAAAACTTTGATTTTAAATATTTTCTTTCTCCCAAAGTTTCATTTTCTATTTGATTTTCTTTTTATGTTTTTGTATTTTCTTTTGAATTTACTCATACAACCACATAACTCAACCATGTATCTTGAGCTGATCTAGGTATTTCTTTTTTAAATACCCTCATCAGGGGGGGATTGTATTTTTATAAAATCCAAGATTTAATTTTTTGTTTGAGAAAAATTCTCAGGGAAAGAAGCTTGCTGACTCCTTAATCCAGAGAAAGAACTGTTTGCAGAAAGATGCCTGAAGAATCTGCATTGCATCAAGAGATCCAGAATGAACTTTGGGGTACAATTGATTGAACTGATCGGGTTTGAACAGTTAATTTGAATATACATTTTATGCCAATAGGGGACTGCCCCCAATTGGTTTCTTGTCAATGTGCTTAGCAAACATTGGTTTTGTGTTTTCTCTCTTCCATTCCCCTCTTATCTCTAACTATTGTATTTAGAAGACCTTTGTGGGTATAAGATGATTATGTAAAATGATAACTTGGGGTGACTAGGCACCCAAAATGATCATAAGGGGGAATTGTGTAAATGGAATTAGCTCACCCCATTCATAGTTAAACTCCAGCCACCAGAGATAATATCAGCCCACCTCCCTTATTGGGGAGGGGAGACACATGTCAATAAGTACCAAATCAAAAATAAGGGACTGCCCTTTGGGTAGTCCAAAACAGTATTGAGGCTGCCATTTGTCCACTTGAAATTAGAGGTGGATGCAGGAAGTGATGAAAGTGGCTGGTAACTTCCTGTGAGGCAGTTGGCGCTTTGAACTTGGTATAGAAATATATCTGGTGAGACCTCAGGCAGCTTCCCTCTGAATTGTCACGTGGGTAAGTTAGGCTGACTTCCCTTTGCCTCTCTAGGCATTCTAGAATATCTACCATCAAGGAGGTTTCTTTGCTGCTCAAATTGTCAAGGCCTTGCAGCTAATAACCTTGTTTAATTCAGCTCTAAATCCTCCTCCAGGCCGGACCTCTGGTCGGGCCAGAGTTTCTCTCTCTCTCTCTCTGTATCTCCCTACCTTCAACCTTCCTAATTGTAAATAAACTACCATAAAAGCCATCCTGACTTGGGTCTGTTTTTGATTATGGAATCAATCTAAATCTGATTGATTCCTGGTGACCACACCTTGAATATATATATATATAATTTCCCTTCTTACACCCCCATAGCTAATGCACATTTCCACTGGTTTTAACATGTGTCATCTATCAAGACCTATTTCCATATTATTTATAAGTACATTGGTGTGGTCATTTCGAGTCTACATCCCCAATTATGTCCGCATCAACCCATGTGTTTAAGCAGTTGTTTTCCTTCTCTGTTTCCTCTCCTGTAGTTCTTCCTCTGAATGTGGGTAGAGTTCTTTTCCATAAGTCCCTCAGAACTGTCCTGTGTCATTGCATTGCTGCTAGTATAGAAGTCCATTACATTCTATTTCACCACAGTGTATCAGTCTATATGTACAATGTTCTTCTGGCTCTGCTACTTTCACTCCACATCAATTCCTGGAGGTCTTTCCAGTTCACATGGAATTCCTCCAGTTTATTATTCCTTTGAGCACAATAGTATTCCATCACCAGCAGATACTACAATTTTTTCAGCCATTCCCCAATTGACGGGCATACCCTCATTTTCCAGTATTTTGCTACCACAAAAAGCGCGGCTATAAATATGTTTGTACAAGTATGTTTATCTATGATCTCTTTGGGGTACAAACCCAGCAATGGTATGGCTGGATCAAAGGGCAGGCATTCTTTTATCACTCTTTGGGCATAATTCCAAATTGCCATCCAGAATGGTTGTATAAAGCAGAGGTCATCAAAACAATATGGTACTGGCTAAAAGACAGAAGGGAGGATCAGTGGAATAGACTTGGGATAAGTGACATCAGCAAGACAGTCTATGATAAACCCAAAGAGCCCAACTTTTGGGACAAAAAATCCACTATTTGACAAAACTACTGGGAAAATTGGAAAACAATTTGGGAGAGATTAGGTTTAGATCAACATCTCATACCCTACACCAAGATAAACTCAGAATGGGTGAATTACTTAAATATAAAGAAAGAAACTGTAAGTAAATTAAGTGAACACAGAATAGTATACTTGTCAGATCTCTGGGAAAGGAAAGATTTTAAAACCAAGCAGGAGTTAGAAAAAATTACAAAATGTAAAATAAATAATTTTGATTATATTAAATTAAAAAAAGTTTTTGTACAAACAAAAACAATGCAACCAAAATGAGAAGGGAAACAACAAACTGGGAAAAAAATCTTTTTAACAAAAAATTCTGACAGAGATATAATTACTCAAATATACAAGGAACTAAATCAATTGTATAAAAAAATCAAGCCATTCCCCAATTGATAAACGGACAAGGGAAATGAACAGGCAATGTTCAGATAAAGAAATCAAAAGTATCAATAAGCACATGAGAAAGTGTTCCAAATCTCTAATAATTAGAGAAATGCAAATCAAAACAACTCTGAGGTATCACCTCCCATCTAACAGATTGATTAAAATGACAGCAGGGGAGAGTAATGAATGTTGGAGGGGATGTGGCAAAATTGGGAGATTAATGAGTTGTGAACTGATCCAACCATTCTGTTTGACTGTTCTTATGCTCTTATAAGGTCTCTTTCTCTGTTGTTTGTTTTTTAAATGTTGGCACAACACTGAATCTGGAATTAGATAAACCTGAGTTCAAATCCTGGCCTGCACACCTAATAGCTATATGACTCTGGACAGTCATTTAACTTCTATTTGCTTCAGTTGCCTTAACTATAATGAGACACAAGTCATATATTTAAAATAAAACAAAACTCATTACAGTGTCTGGTGTGAAGTAGATACTATATAAATGTTTATCTCTTCTCTTCTCTTCCACTTTAACCTTTGTTTTGAAGGGAAAATAACTATGACTTCCAGACTACTTGGTCTGCTTCCATGTCTTTATCATCTGTAGGATCAATGCCAATAAAAAGACCAATCAACTCCACCAACACCAATTGCTGCCATGCATGCAAGACAGTCTAAATGTGGCAATAAGTCAGCCTGAGGAAGAAATAGGAGACATTGAATGTGATAAGTGCATCAAACCACTGATACCATCTTTTCCTAGTCTCCTTTTGAGATAATCTAGGATTCTTTTCACATAGACACACAATATATATCTATATCTATAGATAGATCAATAGATTGGTAGATAGATAGATTTTTTTTGTTGTTGTTGCTGTTGTGTTGAAAAATAAATAAATGTAAGCTCATTTATCAGAAACAAAAAGAGTATAAAAAATAAGAGAAGGATCCAAGACAGAGCTAAGGACTATATGCAGAGTTAGAGTACATAAAAGGAATAATGATCCAGAAAAGGAGAATAAGAAGGAATAGTTAGACAGGCAGGAGAGTAGTATAAATATTTTTAATTACAAAAGAAGAAATAGTATCCGGGAAGAGATAGATGTCAAATGCTTCAGAAAGGATGAAGACATAGAAAAAGCCATCAAATTCTGTAGGGGGCAAGGGATTTGAGAATAAAGGACAGTATTATGTTAAACTCTTTAACTATAGACTCAATATTGGAGAGGAAGGAAAGTGAAACTAAAGCCAGATGAGGACCTGAAAAGAAAGAATGACTGGTTTCAATGAAAACAAAGAACATAGGAAAATTGAGGCATTAGGAAATGATTGTTAAGTTGTTCAGTAGAATGGCATGGCAAAGAAAAGAAGTGTAGAGCAACAACAACAAAAAGAATGAAAAGAACCATGATGATGTAGTAGAAGCCCAGTATTTAAAGATTTAACTTTCTTAAAATTTTTAAACATTAAAATAAATTAATCTTAATATATAATATCAGATTCATATAATTTTTTTCAATTTTAGCTCAGTTAATAAGAAATTAAAATTTTCTTTTCTTCAGATACCTCATCAAATTTATCCTCAAGATCTACAACAATTTCTACTTCCTTTTTCTCCTACTCTAACCTCCTCCACTTCTTCCTGTTTCTATGAAATGGCATGTAGTAGTTTCTTTTTGCAGAATAGTTCAACAAAAAACTCTTACAATCTCTTTAAGCTCATCAGTCTGTACTTCCAAGCTAGTTTAAGAAGCTAAAGAACTTTTCTGTCAGTGGTTTTGTAATATTCAAAGTGTTTGCTAAAAAGGACATCTGAACTTTCCTAGTACCTTAGATAGAAACAAAGTTTGCTTTCTGCAATCATCAGTTCTAAGAACCTCCTTTCTCCAGCTCGTTTCTCCCATTGCATACGAGTTTACAATTTGATATCATTTTCTCGGCTCATACTTGCTTTTTTTTTTCAGATTACATGTTGATTCAATTTTTAATAATAATTTTCTGATATTTGGGTCCTATATTTTCTCCCTCCCTTCCACCTTTTCCCTTCCCCAAGATGACAGGTAAATAGGATAGAGGGTGTACATGCTATCCTATAATAGATATTTCCATGTTCGTCATGTTGTGAAAGAAGACCCAGATTGCTTACACTAGAGAATAGTTAATGGAGGCAATAAAGTGAAAAATGATATGGTTCAATCAACATTCAGACTTCATTAGTTCCTTCTTTTTACAGTAGTGAACAATGCCTTTTTTATCATGAGTCCCTTAGAGTTGTCCTAGATTCCTGTGTTGTTATTAAAATCGATTATTTATTTTATCTTACTGAAGCAGAGCATTTGATGTAAGGGGACCAGAGTACTGCTTGGGATTCATGAGTAGACGGACTGAAGATAGATCCACACTGAGAGGAGAGTAAAGGAGAACAGGCAGAGAATTCCTATCCTAGTCATTATATTCTGTTTGGTTTTAAATTTCTTCCTCTAGGACTGCACAGTTTATCATCCTTGTATTCTTGGTGTGTAGTGTGGTACTTTCCCCATTGTGGTCCTCAACTCTATTTTAGTTTATTTTATGTTGTAAGCCCATGATTTATTTCATGGGTTTAAGGAATTCCAATTGAGTAAACCCTCTAAAACAATCAGGGAACAATGATCTATATTAATAACCTTGAAATTCAGGCATCCTTGTCAGCAAACAATTTGATTATTACAAACCATGCTGGGAGAAAGGCATTGACAGAAATGTTCCTTAGCATCTTAAACCAGTTTGGAGGTCACTAAATGATCAGCTGTTCTGAATCTCATTGTGTTAGAGGATGTTCTAGGAATATTGAAACATTAAGTGACTTGCAAGAATCAGCCAGCCAGCATATGTCAGACAGATCTTTCTTTTTCTGAGGCTAGCTCTCTATAAATTTCACCACGTTGCTTCTCAGTATTTGGTAAATTCAATTCCATTCAATTAATTAAACACTTAGTGTATCCCATGAAAAAAACCCTGTGCAAGGATATATGATTTAAAAAAACATGCGGTGAACAAAGAATTTACCTGAAGTTGATCTTCAGTGAAAACAGGATAGTGGCACCTTCAGATATTTTATTTGAGACTGATTTACTGACAGATCTGACAACTGGAAACCAAAATAATTTCCTTCCCAAGAGTCAAATATATAAATTGCCTCCTCCTTAAGCAGCCTAAAGAATGAGTTTCTAGGAAGCAAAGATTAAAAAAAAATTTTTCCCTTTGTTTTCCCAGAACCATGTATATAGTAGATGTTTAATAAATGACTAATGAATTCAATTTTAACTGCATTTTACTCCTCTTGAAAATACACAGAATACGTGATGACTAGTCACTGACTATGCTATGTCATATCTGCTTCCAATAATTTAAATTACACATTTGAATTTGTTTTTAAAAGTTTTTTTTTCAAATTATTACTTCTATTTGTGTCCTGCATTTGCTGGGTAAAGCAGGACCACACTATATCTTCTGAAAACCAGAGACATCTAATATATATTTCTTGCTTATCTACACATCTTTCCAGCAGGCAGACAATACCATTATAGATTCTACAGCATAACAACTTCTTTACAATTTAATAGAGATGATTGTTCTCTGGTTCAGCTATGAATAAAATTTCAGACTGACTTCAATGACTTTTATTTCAATATTTTTCAATATTTATTTTCTGATATTTTGCAATCCATATTTTGCAATCTCTCTCCCTACCTTTTTCCCCTTCCCAAGAAGACAGGTATCATGACATAGATTGTACATGTACTTTCATATAATACATATCTACATTTTTGTCATGTTATAAAACAAAACACATATTGCTTGCACTAGAGAAAATTTCATGGAGTCAGTAAAGTATGTAATACTATGTTTCAATTTGCATTCATACTCTGTCTTTTCCTTCTATGGTGGGAGATATCCTTTTTTTTTGTTATGAATTTCTTGAAGTTGTCCCAGATCTTTGCCTCATTGATAATAGTTAAGTCATTCACAATTGATAATAATTCATTATTGTTGTTACTGTGCACAGTGTTCTCCTGGTTCTGCTCACTTCATTTTACATCACGTCATAGAAATCTTTCTAGATTTATTTTTCCTGATTATCTTGTTTATCAATTATTTTGACACAATAATATTCCATTACAAGCATAGAGTATAACTTACTCAGCAATTTCCCAATTGATGAACATCCATAAAGAGCTGTTATAAATGTTTTGGAAGAGATAGGATATTTCACCCTATCTTTAATCTCTTTGGGATACAGACCTGGTATTGATATTGCTGGGTCAAAAGACATGCAAGTTTCATGGGATTTGGGCATGGTCCCTGATTGCTCTCCAGATCAGTTGTATCACTCCTCAGCTCCACCAGTAGTGTATTAGTGCCCATATTTTTCCACATCCTCTTCAATGTTTATTTTCCTTTTATATGTCACTAGCCAATCTGATGGGTGTGCCGGTGGTACCTCAATTCTTTTAACTTGCATTAATAGTGATTTGGAGCATTGTTTTCATATGACTAAAGATAATTTTACTTTCTTCATCTGAAAATTGCCTGTTTTCAAAACAATTCAAAAAAATCCTTTGAAAATCTGTCAATAAGGAAATGTTTTGTATTCTTATAAATTTGAATCATTTCTTTATATTTTTGAGAAATGAAGCTTTTGTCAGAGAGATTTGTTATATTTTTTATATTTGCCTTTTAATTTTGGCTCCATTGCCCTTTTTTGTGCAGAACCTTTATAATTTAATGTAGTCAAACTTATCTATTTTACATCTCCTAATATTCTCTTCATCTTGTTTTGACCTTAACTTTTTCCTTTATTGCAAAGTCTAACAGGTAAAAACCATTTTGTGCTACCCCAATTTGTTTATGATAGCACCCTTTATTTGTAAATCATCTAATTTTAACTTTATCTTGGTATTTGGCATTAGGTGTAGGCCTATGCCTAATTTTTACCATAATATTTTCCAGTTTTCCTGGTTGTTTTTGTCACATCAGGAGTTCTTCCCAGAAATTTGGATCTTTTGGTTTGTCACATACTACGATACTACGGTCATTTAACATTGTGTGTTGAGTGTCTAATCAATTACATTAGTCCTCCTCTCTATTTTTTAGACAGTACCGTATTGTTTTAATGGTTCCTGATTTATAATATAATTTTAGATTTCAATACAGCTAAACCACCTTTATTTTTTTCATGAATCCTCTCAGTATTCTAGGTCTCTAGTTCTTCAAAATGAATTTAGTTTCTATTTTTTCTAGCTTTATGAGACAATTTTTGGGCAGTTTAATTGGTATTATGCTAAATAAGTAAATTAATTTACAAAGAATTGTCATTTTTATTCATCTGGTTTTTATTTTTTGAGTATCTGCCTCGTGTTTAAAGTTGGAAACTTAACTAAAAAGTATAAACAAAAGGTATCCCTGTGTACAAGAAGAAAGCAGATTAATAGAGAAGGTGATTTCAAATCTTGTCTTTGTATGAGTTTAGATATCTCTCTTAACTATACTGAGTCCAGTTTCCTTCTATGTGTGACATATAAGCCCTTTCCTCAAATTAACGCAAACTTAATTCTCTAAAATATATTATTGTTTTTGTGGCATAACTTTTAGTCATGTTCAATTCATTGTGACCCTATTTGGGCTTTTCTTGCCCCATGGTTAGAAAGGGTGGGAGGCCAGATTTGAATTATGTTCCTTACTTCAGTTCTACCATTTAATTCATTGAGTCACTGACTTAGCTGTGACCTAGGCACACAGAGATAAATTGACTTGCACAAAGTCATACAGTTAGGAAGTATCTGAGGCTGGATTTGAACTTCCTAACTCCTGGTTCAGTGCTCTAACCACTGAATCATAGCTGCCTCTACATGGAAAGTAGTAGGTACTTAATGAATGTCTGTTGACCAATATATAAAATGGTGTGGTTAAACTAGATTGCCTCTATGATCTCTTCTAGTTCTAAATGTATAATTGCAAAAGGTTGGAAGCACATTTTAATGGTTTCTATACTGCCTATTGTTCAGCAGTTGCCTTCAGAGTGATAATTACAAAGTTTAGCACCTAGAAAAAATTCAGCTGAATAGAGAAGAATCTTGAATGTTGTTTAGAAAATTAGCATGTTTCCCTGTAACTATGGACCCTTTAAAGATTCCTGGAAGCTATTGTGGTATGGGAACCAGTCACAGTGGCATTCTGGATATAAGCAAGTTGGCAGGGGAAGAGAAAAGGATAACTACTGTGTTTGGCCTTCCAAAAAAATGGAAGAATAAAAAATGGAAAGAATCGTCATGGAGAGAAAATGCATCCTCACCAAATGTTGGCACCTTGGGGGCAAAACTCCAACTGCCCCATGCTAGCTCCACTTCTGGCAATAGTGAGCCACAAACTAAAAAGTCTATGGAAAACTCGGAAATTTGTATTCTGTGAAAGGAGATCACCTTTACTCAGCATTTTGTGTTTAAGATGGAGATATCTGCCAAATATGCTAACAGTTTCAAAGGTAACATGGAAATATTAGCCATATGGCTTGGGGGTGGATTATTTTATTTTTATGGTAATTGTGTCAGCAAAATACAGAAAGTTTTGTGAATTTTTTAAAGAGCCATTTATACACAAAACAGAATTCACTTATTTCCTGCATTTGAATCAAAATTTCAGGAAAATGCCTATGCATTAAAAAAAAAAGAAATTTTAATACTGAACAATTGGAAATAAAGAAATAAAAAATAAACCAATCTGTTTACCTAGTTGGTTACTTATGTGGCAATATTGTAGTCCTTCTATTGAAAGTAGGGGAAAAACCTTAGGGAAAAGAAATGATAGTCATAACTGATAAAGGGTCTTCTGTTGTCTTTTTTAAGAAAGAAAGTGCCCTTTCTAATTCTTATTTTAACCATGTACAAAAAGAAGAAATGCCAAGTGAAGCTTTTATTATTCTTTCAGAAAGTTCATTGGATAGTACAGATTAGAGGTCATCTAAAGAAAATGTCCCAGGACTCTACAGAAAAAGTAATTTTTGCATGGTCTTGGTTTCAAATTTTTTCTAAAATTCCCTCAAGTGCTTAATGTTTCCTCCTAAGACTTAAATTTGCTTTCACATCACTATATCCTCTCTGGAACCTCATGAAAAGAAAACCATGGATAGTTTGACTTTTTTCTTTTCTTTTCTTTCCTTGTTGTGCAGCTGGAGAGAACATTTCAGGGGGCCCGTATCTGGCCTGCTGGTCTTAGTTTGTCCATCACTGGTCTAGGCTAATGATTGTGCACATTTCTAAGATTCTGTGAGATGACATTCCATTAGAAGAATACTGAATAAAGATTACAAATCTTTAACAGAAATTATTCAACTCAATTCATCAATGGTAGGCCTGAAATTTGGTTTGTAAAAACTCATAGAGTATTCCTGTTGGAATTCATACAGAGATAGAATTCATGAAGCATCTTATCCACCCTATCCCCCATTTCTCTCTTCCACATACAAAGAAAGAGGAAGAGAAGTGGTTTTTTTTTTACTCTTTAGAATTAAGGTGAATAAATTTAATTTCCTAACTCCAAATTGTGTGCTCTGAACAACCTGTTAAGTTTCAGAGCAATTGTCAATTTTTATTATTAGAGGAAGTTTCCCATGAGGAATTCCCAATAAAAATGAAAGTGCAGGTATAGTAATACACATACACATTTCACATGTGCAAATACAGATGCATGCATATATATCTTCATATATAATATATGCCACACATATTACCGTATATGTGATCCATCATTGATTATCAATGTGTCTACGATATATGGCATGATATGTTTCTTTTGTCTTATTCAAAAGCCCTAAAATTTTGAAGACTTTGCCAGCTGAACTTCAACTTAAGAATGTTCTACCATGCAGAAAGGACATCAAGAAAGATTCTAGGGGGCAGCTGGGTGGCTCAGTGGATTGAGTCAGGCCAGAGACAGGAGGTCCTGAGTTCAAATCTGACATCAGAAACTTCCTAGCTTTGAGACCCTGGGCAAGCCAATTAACCCCTATTGCCTAGCCCTTACCCCCTCTTCTGTCTTGGAACCAATACACAGTATGGATTCAAAGACAGAAAGTAAAGGGTTTAAAAAAAAGAAAGAAAGATTTTAGGAGCAAAATGAGTCCTTTTTCTGAAAGCCAAAATATTTGAGAACGGAGAAGTTGATACTTTGTTGATGAATTCTTTGGGCACAGAAACCCATAAAAAGGAAACTCTCTCTCTCTCTCTCTCTCTCTCTCTCTCTCTCTCTCTCTCTCTCTCTCTCTCTCTCTCTCTCTCTCTCTTACACACACACACACANCCTGCCCAGTGGAGAGAAGCCTGCATGGTACTGTTGCCCACTGTCCACACATCATTTTACTTAAGAGCTGCAATAAAAAGCAAATCGCTCCCCAGAAGCGGGATGATTGACAGAGGCTGCTTGGTAGCAACAGTGCTTTTATGGGTTTCTGGGAGGAGGCCAGTCCTGTGCTCAGTGTGGTGCGTCCACCCTTCTCCCAAACACAAGTTCTATTCCTCAGTTTGGATAATTAAAATGTTCCCTAAATTACCATCCTTCAGCAGAGGAGAGCTGGCAAATTTGGAGATCTCTCTCTCTCTCTCTCTCTCTCTCTCTCTCTCTCTCTCTCTCTCTCTCTCTCTCTCTCTCTCTCTCTCTCTCTCACACCCACACACACACACACACACACCCACACCACTAGTCCTTTTTAGTTGTATTAAATTTTTGTAGTGTCTATGATAGAATGGTTCAAAAATACAGCAAACAATATTAAGTTCTGTGGTTTATTTACAGATTATAAACTTTAACTTATTTATTTGTGCTCTAAATATAAGATCTTTTTCAATGACCAACAATTTGATGTACCAGTAGAGAAGAAAATGAATGGTATCAATCTCGACAATCTCTCTATAAATCAAAGCAGAAAAAAGAAATTGCAGCGAAATGGAAGAATTACTCACAAGTTCTCCTTGGAAAGGCAGATAAAAGACCAAGGCAGGTATTTTTATTGTGTGTCCAAGGGCACCAGACAGCAGCATTTCAAGGAACAGTTGGTTATCTCCCATTGTAATATTCATATGCACAAAATTGCTACTGTGAAAATAATTCTAGAGTGAGCACAAGCATCTATTGCAAAGAAGAAATATGATACTTTCCAAATTAAATAACATATACTTTGAATTTCTCAATACAAAAGAGGGAATAGGTGAGAACAGAGATGAATGTATTAGAAACTTGGTTCAGTAAGTATGGATAGAATGCCCAATTTAGTTAGGAAGATTTTAACTCATATCCTACCTCAGACATTTACTAGTTGTGTGACAGTGGGTAAGTCACTTAATTTATTTAAACCTCAGTTTTATCTGTGAAATGGGGATGCCAATAGTGCCTATCTTACATGGAGAGGATCATATAAAGGACTTTCACAACCATAAAGCACTATATATTTGGTAGCCATTTTTGTTTTTATTGATGCTTTTCTTTGTTAAACCCTAGAGGCAGGGAGGTGTCAAAGAGCTTTGGATCTAGAGTAAGGAACATCCGAGTTCAAATCTGCCCTCAGACACTTAATACCTAATAATTGTAAATTACCTAGCATAATGCCTGACAAATAAGATGTTATAAAATTTTGCTATCCTTTTTTCCACATATTCATCTCAAAAAACATAAAGAATACAAGAACTCATTGTTCATTATTTGTTATTTATAAAAATATATTAATTTTAGTAGAATAAAACAGTACCTTAAAGTGTTTCTTCCAATGAGGTAAAATTTACTAATACATCAAAATTATCCAAAATTCATTCAAAGATATAATTAATGCAGATATACCTGTTCAATGAAGTTATGTTACTTAATACTATTTGAAATAAAAGAGAAAGAAATGGTATTCACCAATGAGTTAGAGGCTTTCCTGTGCAGAGATGTATTTGAAGAGGAATTTTTATCAAGTTAACATTTACTTATTTATTTAACTAGTTATCAAATTAACATACATTTATTAAGCTTTTGTTAGACTGCAAATAGTGTGACTCTTCAGAAATCTTCATATTTGTAAATGACACCAAGATAATCATATAAGTCCCTAGAATTTAAAGAGCCTTTTGGAAGAGATTTATAACCACTTTAGAGAGTTAGGTCTATCAATGAAAAATAATTTTTGCCCATATTGCATCAAATTATTAGATGGACAGTTTATACATTTTGATCATCAATGCAGTGTGGGGGTGTGAGACAGTGTAATTTTCTAGTACTTACTATGAAAGCTCATAAAACTTGATATCTAATAAGAGTAAATATGAATTAAACATATTTTGTTGGAACTTTGAAATCATCTTTTTTATTGCATTAATAATATAAAATTATCACTATATATACAAACAAGTAAATACATATACAAATATGTGTTTGAAATATGTATATATATGATGTTTTGGGGTGTACATATAAAATATACTTTTTGAAGCTAGTTGACTAAATAACCCTCAGCCAAATAAAAAAGGTATTTTAATCAATCAAACTAATTTTTTCAGATTACATCAATACAATTTTTTAAACCCTTACCTTCCATCTTGGAGTCAATACTGTGTATTGGCTCCAAGGCAGAAGAGTGGTAAGGGCTAGGCAATGGGGGTCAAGTGACTCGCCCAGGGTCACACAGCTGGGAAGTGTCTGAGGCCAGATTTGAACCTAGAACCTCCCATCTCTAGGTCTGGCTCTCAATCCACTGAGCTACCCAGCTGCCCCCATCAATACAATTTTTAATAATCATCTTCTAACATTTTGCAATCCATATTCTCTTCCTCCCTCCCAATCCTTCCTTTTACTCAAGATGACAGGTAATGAGGGGCAGCTGGGTAGCTCAATGGATTGAGAGTCAGGCCTAGAGACGGGAGGTCCTAGGTTCAAATCTGGCCTCGGACATTTCCCAGCTGTGTGACCCTGGGCAAGTCACTTGACCCCCATTGCCTACCCTTACCACTCTTCCACCTATAAGTCAATACACAGAAGTTAAGGGTTTAAAAAAAAAGATGACAGGTAATGTGATATACATTATAAATGTGTTATTAGAAGATACATATTTCTCTTACTTTGTGAAATAAAACATATATTGTTTAAACTAGAGAAAAAAAATCTTGAAGGAAACAAAATGGCATGCTTCAATCTACATTCAGACTTTGTTTCTTCTTTCTATAGCAATGGAAAGCCATTTTTCACATAAGTCCTTTGGAGTTGTCTTGAGTCCTTGAATTTCTGATAATAGTTATTAAGACATTCACAGTTAATCACTGTACTTTATTGCTGTTTCTGTGAACAACATTCTCCTTGTTCTGCTAACTTTATTTTGTTACTTCATATGTCATTCTGGGGGGGGGTTGTGATAATTTTGTTTGTCATTTCTTCTTGTACAATAGTTTTCTATTGTATTCATATACACGATTTGTTCAGCCATTCACTAATTGATGTACATTTTGTCCATTTCCAGTTTTTTGCCACGACATAAAAAGCTGTCAAATATTGTTGTACAAGTAGATCTTTTCCTTCTGTCTTTGATCTCTTTGGGTTATAGATCTAGTAGTGGTAGTGCTGTTTTAAAGGGTATACACAGTTTGATGGCTTTTGAGTATAGTTTCAGATTGCTCTCCAGAATGATTATTGATTCACAGATCTACAACAATTACATTAGTGTCCCAATTTTGCCACATCCTCTACAACATTTATCATTATTCTTTTTTGTTATGTTAAACAGGCTAATTGGCATGAGGTAGCATCTTAGAGTAGTTTTAATGTGCACTTCTCTAATCAATAATGATTTGGAGTATTTTTTCATGTAACTAAAGATAGTTTTAATTTCTTCATTTGAGAATTGCCAGTTCATATCCTTTGATCATCTGTCAGTTGTGGAATGTTTTGTATTCTTACAAAATTTAACCCATTATTTATATAGCTGAGAAATGAGACCTTTGTCAGAAACATTTGTGATGATTTTTCCCCAAATTGTTGTTTCCCTTCTAATCTTGGTTGCATTGTTTTTGTTTGAGCAAAATCTTTTGAATTTAATGCAGTCAAGAGTAACTTGTAAAAGTCTATAAAGTAAAGGAATATCCATCTTTGGGAAATGGCTAAATAATTTATAATATATAAATTAAAAGAATATTTTTTTACTACAATAAATTATTAAATGGACAGTTTAAAAGGGAACTACCAAAGGATTACTTTGCAGGCACTGAAAAATTAACAACAAAAATTCAGCTGGAGGAACAAAATGTAAAGAATAAGGGAAATAACAAGAAAAATTAGGAAGAAGTATACCTGGCACTGCCAAATTTCAAAATATTATATGATGCAGTAGGCATTAAAATTATCCACACTGGAATATAACAGATACTCAGTATACAAAAGCAAATGAACTTAATAACCTATTATCTGATGTTTTAAAAGATCTGAGCTTAATACAGCAAGAATTTAATATAAAAACTACTGGAAAAACTAGAAAGAAATTGGGTTGAAACTTAGCATACATCAACATCTCATATTTTATAGCAAGATAAGCTCCAAATGGATACATAATAGGTATTAAGGATTATATCATGTTTAAAAAGTTTACAACCAGGGGGCAGCTGGGTAGCTCAGTGGAGTGAGAGTCAGGCCTAGAGATAGGAGGTCCTAGGTTCAAACCCGGCCTCAGCCACTTCCCAGCTGTGTGACCCTGGGCAAGACACTTGACCCCCATTGCCCACCCTTACCAATCTTCCACCTATGAGACAATACACCAAAGTACAAGGGTTTTAAAAAAAAAGTTTACAACCAAACACAAGATACAGAGGATCTCAGAATACAAAATAGATCATTTTGATCACATATTTTTAAGTGTTGTAAATCAATGAAATTAATATTAGTAAATGAACAGGTACCTCAACTACCTGGGAGTAAAAAAAAAAAGAAAAGAAAAATTTTGCAGTAAACTTCTCCAATGAGGGTCTTATTTTCAAAATTTATAAGGAAGTAGCTAAAATCTATAAGAATAATAGCCATTTCCCAATTAATCAATTGGCCAAATGATATACACACACAAAAATTTTTAAGGAAGAAATACAAACTATCAATAACCATATGAGAAATGCTCCAATTCAGTAATTAGAGAAATGCAAATTAAAACAATTCTGAGATCCCACTCATATTCATAAGATTGGGAAAGTTGACAAAAAAGGAAAATGGCAAATGTTGAAGGGATTATAGGAAAAAAGAAATATTAATATACTCTTGATAAGACTATAAATTGTTCCATTCCTTATGGAAAGTAACTTGGAACCTTGCTCCAGAAAAATACCAAATTGTGCAAAATCTTTTAATCAAGAAATATCATGACTAGTTTTAAATACACAAATATATCAAATGAAGGAGAAAAAGGAAAATACATTTCATATGTTTATATCAATTATTTCATACTGGCAATAAACTGGAAACTAAAGAAGAGGTCATCAGTTCTACAATGACTGAACAAGTTGTCAGATATGAATATAATGGAATATTATAGTGCCATAAATACTGAATGAGAGGGTTTCAGACAATACTGGGAAGACTTGCATGATCTGATGTAGATTAAAGTGAGTTGAACCAGGAGAATAATTTATAAAATAGCAACATCACCATAAGATAGGTTACTATGAATGTAATAATAACTTTGATCAGTAAAATAACCAATCAGGATTCCAGAAGACAAATGATGACACATGCCACTAACATCCTGACAGAAATGTGATGGACTTGGGGTGGAGAATGAGGCATTAGACACATCCAGTGTGAGAATTTGTTTTCCTTGACTAAGTACATTTTTCAATGAGGGTTGGGGAGAGAGGAGAAAATTTATTTTTGTTTATTGGGCAAATAAAATTCAATTATAAAAATTGTATATAGACATTAATCCATGTGTGTTTGTATGTTCATCAATGTAGCCAATAAATATATCAGTACATCCCATGTTCTAACCACTGCAGACTCATTCTAATATTGTCACCTGGGCCTAGCTTTTTACCTAAGCATATTGTACTAATAGATGCTATGCGGGATTATCTGGGGGGTGGAAAAAGTTTGATTAAAATACAATTGCCATAAAATGAAGCTCCTTCTATCTAAACCTCAGTCACTTGGTAAAATGAAGTGCAAATGTTGTCTTCTTGAAATAAATACAAAGATCCAATGCTTCTACAGTGGCATTAGTCATTTCCCAAATCCCTGGGAAAGTGATGAAATAGATTCTTTCCTTATGACATTTTCTGACATTGCTTAACTGATCTGCTAGCAGTTATTAGAAGAAGACATAAAACTTGACACTTAATAAGAGTAGAGTTAGAGGGGAAAGGAAGGGTATAAAGGAAACTATCCATTTGGACAGAGCATAAAAATCATCATTTATTCAAAGTATTGTGCAATTAACAATACAAACATTTTGTCATACATTATTAAATTAAAAACTGTTTTATGGACTTATTTCTAAGGGCATTGTAAGATAGTTACATCTCTTGATATGATAACATTTTTTACCAATTAAAATATATAAATAGGGGTCTGATACACAATTCTTTATTATTTAAAGAAACTACTTAAAACTTTTAAAATGATTGGAAAATATTCTTAAATGGAATTTTCATCAGTTTACTTAGGACAACTTTGCTAAATATGATTTTAAGGAGATCCCCCTGCTCTTTATTTTAAATCTGAATTCCTGATCCTATTTTTTCATTAAATCAGACTGTAATCCATGCCTCTCTCTGGGTTTTTAAACATGTTTCTATAGTCTTGTGAAACCCGTTTATGGTCTTTATCATATTACACTGTACATATTGAATATTTTGTAGAGTTATAATGATCCTTCTAGAATTCAGAAATGCAAAGGCATGGAAAGAGTGGAAGAAAAATCAAATTTTCAAAGCTAACCAAAAAAAATCACTGAAACAGAGGAGAAACATAGATTGAGATCTAAATGAAGATTTATATGTTCTATCTACTAAATATACAAGCATGTTGGTAAACTTAACATAGAAACAACTCTTTCACAGAAACACCAATAGTAGCCAGAAGTGTGCTATTCTGTTCTTAAATAACTTGGATGAAATATGAAAAAAGGGAAAAATGAAAACAAGAAAACATGCTTTTAAGATGAAATGCATTTGTATTCCATGGTGGTTTTTTTAAGTATAGAAAATAACAAAACATTTGATATATCGCCTTCTAAATCAACTGGAAAAGAGTCCCTTTGGCTGATTCCATATTGCCTCAAAGGATGTCTGACTGGGGAGTTATGTTCTTTGTCTGCCAATATGGGAACCTAGTCTATGACCTTTGTTAGTGCAGAACTCACTCCCGTTGAGTTTAATTGGACTTTTGCATGGGTGACTGGATTGAATCCTGAGAGAACACATGTCCAAGGGAAATGAAAACACTCCAGGAAAGGACCCAAATCCACATAAAGTAAAAATGACGGTCCCTGAAGGAAAATAGAGAGGGGCATTGGAAATAAAAAAAGGGGTGGAGAGGAAGAGAAATCACAAGTGGGATTTAGGGTTCTTGTGGCATATCAAATTATGTTAGCTTTACTTTCACTCAGGGTTGAATTTAGCTGCCAAAAACGAATTTACTTTTTTTTTCTAAAATAGCATTAAATTTATTTCAACAGGCTGTCTGAGCCATTCAGTTTTGTTATGAACTGATGAAAATCCATCATCAGCCAATGACAGACCCAGCACTTCCCTCATTCCAATTTAAGGCCTGAGTACAAGCAGCTGCAGTAATCCTGTTAAAAGTGTGCCATGTCAATGGCAAGTCTTTCTCTATTAAGGTTAAAAGTTGGCCTCGCTTCTTCCAATACAGGAATTATACACCAGGAAAACCCAATTCTCTTATCACCTTTCTCAGAGGACAGATTTTCCCTCAGAGAGATACATTAACGTCCTTCTAGCCAAAATCACTTGAGCTATGATCTCATCTGTCCCCACCAGCTAATCAGGATCTGACTTAAGCCATATATGGGAAATATTGAAGTTGTCACAGGTGACGCTGCTATTTTCTAGGAGTGAAACCTGGATTTCAGTTGTATTGAAGGGAATAAAAAACTGGAATGGAAATAATTGATTTAGTATTTAATATGTGTTTATAGAGATAATGTGCTATTATACCTAAAGTGTAAAGGGGAAAAATTAGGGTTTAATCTTATCACAGAGTCAGTGTGTGAATTAGACATGCCACTTAACTGCTCTAAGCCTCAATTTTTGTTTTTAGTCTGTAAAATGGAATAATAGTCCAGATCTCATAAAACTGGAGGGGGGGAACCGAATGAATGAATGTATGAATGGTCACTCATGAAATGTAATAACAAAGTTGAAAAAATCTTTGCGTTCAAGGTGGTTATAGTTAAAAAAAAATATTTGTATCACATTAAGTTACATAACAGGGAGTTGAAGGATAATATTTATAAAGTGTTATTCAAATGCAGTTATTATCACTGTTGTGCATAATTCTTCAAATGTTTCATTTACTCAGATACTAGAATAGACATATGAGCTCATTGAAATGGATATTTCTTCAAATGACGAAGATAAGAACACACCCATGACTGCCTATCCTATATGCCTGATCCATATTATCCCCAAAAGATATCATGTGCAATTAAGCCAGTAAGCTAAAGATCTTGTTTGCTATTTCTTGATATTCTGAGTATAACAATGTACTACATAGGCTATTGGACAAATATCTTTTTCCCTTATTACAGAACTGGTCTATTTCTCGATGACTTACTTTTCTACATTTTTTTACTTCTTAATTCCTCTGTATAATGTGTGATAGGCTATCCCCACCCACCATATCCCTTCTATAATACCCTTTGGGTAATACTCATTTTCAATTGTTCTGTGACTATACTATTGTTCTCCCTCCCTGTCACATAAAATCAATGGAAAAATATGTAACTTTGTTTTAGGGAGAATTTTGGTTTCATTAGAGAATTTTTCCAAATTCCCAAAAGCAATCCCACCTATTCTTCTCCTTTTTACTGTCCATTTATAGAATTTGGCAGCCATCTTAATTCCTGATCTAAATTAAAAAGTTTCTCAGGATAACAACAAAATTCTTTGATTACATCATCACATTTTAGGGCTTATAGTTTATCAACCAACCAATCAATCAATCAATGAATAAAAATTTATTAAGTACCTAGTGTTGCTAGGAACTCTGTTGGGGGGAAAATCTCTTTCTTTTAGGAGTTTATAATCTTCTGGAGCAGGGTAAGGTGAATTTTCACAAGTAAATGAATATAGAATTTATCCAAGATAAATAAAATGGGATTTTTGGGGGGAGAAGCATTAAAAACAGGGAAGATCAAGAGATTTATTAAAGAAGATGGAACTGCAAATGAGCTTTGAAAAAACAATGTGTTCCAAATCATATAGGTGAAGAGGAAGATTATAAAGTACATTATTCCTTTAATGGCCAATTTCATATAGTACAGTTGAATGATGAAAAGGATGAAAAAATATTTTTATCTATAGGAAAATTATTTATATTGACTGTCAAAGGATATAAAATATTGCTACTACAACAGTGGGACATTTTGATACATGCAATGGGTAAGAAAAGAACTTGTTATTAATAAAACTGTTAATACATGTGTATGAATCAATCCAACTTGCAGATAGGATTTGAGCAATTTTTGACATAAAGTCCTGTGGTATAAACCTAAAATTCAATTCACTTTGAAAACAAAGGAGCATCATGTTTTTCTTATGTGAACAATTTGATATTTTAAAGAAGTAGAAAAAGGAGGTTTCATTTATTAAAAACTACAGAAATTAGTGAAAAAAAAATACTAGATCAAGGACACCAAAAAACTATTATTTTTAAAAACACTTTAAAGCATGTTAATAACACTAAAACATTTTTATCCATTATATTCTAGAAAAGAAGACTCGCCCAGATGATGAGTAGAGAAAAATAATAGTCATATAGAGAATAAAGAAGTCATTTCCTATGTAGTAGATGTTCTTGAATAGACTAATAACATCCAAAACTTCAGTCTAGAGATGTGATTTGCTATGAGCATATGACTTTTCCTCCCCCATGTTCTTCCTATTATAAGTATATGCTCATACTTTACCATAGTGAAGATATGGAGGGCATTGGTGGGAGAGTGTGATCCAGGTTTAAAAGTACATTGTGATAAATTTTATTATTATTTATTATGCCCTAATAGATTCTGAACTTCTTGAGGGCAGAGATTGTCTTCTGCCACTTTTTTGTATTTTCAGCACTTTGCACAGTGCCTGGCACACAGTGAAAGTTAAATAAATGTTTATTGATTTGTAATATATTTTCATAATGCTATTATGACTTTTGCATTTTATGCAAATTATGCTTTTCTTTATTATGTTTAAGTTTAAAATTTTTAAAGCAACAATATTGTAAGGATTTGGTTTTGTAGTGATAAAATGTATCAGATACTCACGAGATAATACAGTACTGAGTAGCAGAATTATATTTCCTCTCAACAGAGTTATCCATAGGACCCTGAAAGAACTTGAATGAAAACGACTAGTGATGATTTGTCCCTACGAATCTAAAATTATGAGAAAGAAGTTGAAGTGATAGAGTCAAACTAAAAAATTAGTTTT
Organism: Gracilinanus agilis; assembly: GCF_016433145.1. Lineage (NCBI taxonomy): Eukaryota > Metazoa > Chordata > Mammalia > Didelphimorphia > Didelphidae > Gracilinanus > Gracilinanus agilis. Next base: position 495,071,336 of record NC_058131.1, read on the forward strand.
TGTTGACAAATCTTTATGTACATATATATGCACACATACAGATGTCTCCATGTACATTTGAAAGAACTGGCAATTATTGTCTTCTGAATATACTCTCCCCTCTGGAGCATCATCATGTTAATCTGTTATCTTTCTCTTCCTGTATGCCTGACAGATCTTTTGCAGATTCATTATTCATACTCTATCGACTTGATTTTGGTATACATCCCAGGCCTGTCATGGGCCTTTTGCTCTCTTGCTATGCTCTCTCTCTTTTTTTTTTTTTTTTTGACAAAGTAACTCACAAGGATTTAATTGTTATAGTTATATAGATGACTCACAAATCTATGTTTCAAGCATTATCTCCCTCCTGGACCCCAATCCTAAATTACTGACTTCCTGCTAACCCATCTTCATATATATGTGTAAGTGATATATAAGTGCTCATGTATTTATATACTATATATATAACCTAGTGATAAATATTATTCTCCTCTACACTGTTGGGTTTTATCCACTTTCTGGGTATTGTTTTTGCCAATCATTAAAAGAACATTCAATCAAATGATAAACCTCTATTAATAACCTATTCTACACAACTCAGAGCAGCCAAGTTGTTCAATGGTTAGAGTGCTGGGCCTGAGTTCAAGAAGGCTCATCTTTCTGAGTTCAAATGCAGCCTCAGACACTTACTAGCTATGCAACCTTGAGCAAGTCACTTAACTCTGTTTGATGCAATTGTTCATCTATAAAATGAGCTGAAGAAGGAAATGACAAACCTTTATACTGTCTTTACCAAGAAAGTTCCAAATAAGATGTAGACTCTAAGCAATCACCCTAATGAAAATATTAATAATATGGAAATAGGTCTTGATCAATGACACATGTAAAACCCAGTGAAATCACTCGTTGGCTATGGGTGGGGCTGAAGGAAGGGAAAGAACATGAATCATGTAACCATGGGAAAAAATATTCTAAATTAATTAATTAAATAAAGATTTTCAATTAAAAAAAACCTCCAAATAAAGTCCCAAAGAGTTGGGTACAACTGAAATGATTCAATAGTAGCAACTATATTTCAGGCACTGTGCTAAGAACTGAACATACAAAAAGAAGCAAAAGACAGCCCCCCCTCAGAGAACTTATAATTAAATGGGAGATACAATATGCAGAGATCTATGTATTGGTAATAATATATATATTGTGTGTATGCATATATGTGTGTATATAGAAATATAGTGTATATTTGATATTCAGTCATTCAGTCATATCCAACTCTTCATGAACCCATGGACCATAGCATGTCAGGTCCTTCTATTCTTTTCTAGCTCTTGAAATTTCTCCAAGTTCATATTCTTTGTTTCTGTGTCACCATCTATCCATCTCAGCCAGTATCATCCCCTTCTCCTTTTGCCTTCAGTCTTTCCCAATCTCAAGCTCCTTTCCAGTGGGCCCTGCCTTCTCATTTTGTAGTCAAAATATTTAAGTTTCAGCTTGAGAATTTGACCTTGCAAGGAATAGTGTGAATTCATGTACTTAAATACTGATGATAAGATCTCCTCGAAGTTCAAGGGTCTCTCTAACATCTTTGCCAATACCATAATGCAAAATTGTTGATTTTGTCATGTTCAGCTTTCCTTATAGTCCAATTCTCAATGCCATACATTACTACTTGAAAAAATATAGCTTTATGGTTTTTCATCAGACCTTTGTTGGCAAGCCAATGTATCTGCTTTTTAGTACATTATCCAGATTTGCTATAGCTTTACTTCTATAGTGAAGCATTTATAATTTTTGAAAATACACACAAACACAGAACTATGTGAGTATTTATGTATATAGCAAGCTATATATAGGATCAATATGAAGTAATTAAGAAGTGTATTGTAATCAAGAGGATTTGAGGAAGGCTTTTTGTACAAAGTAATATGTTAGTTGGGACTTAAAGGAAGCAAAGGAGATCAGGAATCAGAGTAGAGGAGGAAGAGTGTTCCAGGAATGGAGAAGAGCCAGCAAAAACATCCATAGCTGAGAGATAGAGTATCTTGTTCATGGAGTAGCCGGGAAGTTAGTTTCCCCAAGTTGAAGAAAATATATTGGGGAGTAAGGTATGAAAAAACTGGGAAGCTAGGAGAGAACAAAGAATGCCTATGCAAATGCACAAAGATAGAATGTAGAATATGATGAACAAAGATTAGGCCAGTGTACCTGGAACATAAAATATGTCAAAGGCAATAATTTATAATCACCTTGAAAAAATAGTCTGGATCCATAGTATAAAGATGTTTAGTTGTGAAATACTAGTAATTTGTATTATATGCTGGAGTCAATAGAGAACACCAGAAGTTTTTGAGAAGGGAAAGAATCATCTGATCTGTACTTTAGAATATCAGTTTGCCAGCTGTTTGAAGAGGACTGGGGATAGGACAAATTGGATGCAGGAGGACCAATTAGGAGTTTATACTGAAGTCCACATGAAAGATGGTAAGGGTTTTTTAATTAAGCTGGTTGGGCTATGAATAGAGAAAAGTCAATAGACTGTTATATGTTGATTACAACCAAAATGACTTTTCAATTGATTGTTTGTGGAGAGTAAGGGAGTCAATGTAAAGAACTGAAGATGACTACCATGGTGCAAGCCAGAGTAACTAAAAGACTTTTAGTGCCTTCAAGGGAAACATGAAACTTAGGACCATCAATGGATTTAGGTGAACATATAATGACATCAATTTTGGATGTGTTAAGTTTAAGATGACTCCATGGGAAAGGGCAGCTAGGTTGCTTAATGAGTTGAGAGCCAGGCCTAGACTAGAGATCCGAAGTTCTGGGATCAAATCTGGTCTTAGATACTTCCTAGCTATGTGACTCTGAGCAAGTCACTTAATCCTCCATTGCCTAGCCCTTACCCTTCTTCTTCTTTGGAACCAATTCACAGTTTTGATTCTAAGACAGAAGGTAAGGGTTTAAAAAGGAAAGTTGACTCCATTAGAGATTTAAGAATTAGATTCAGGAGGTAGATGAAGTTTGAATGTGTATATATGTTAGTTATCTACAAAGAGATAATAATTAAATACACATGAGCTGATAAAATGGAAAGAAAGATTTTGTAGCAAGAGAGCAAAGACCCAGAACAGAGCCCTAGTAAACACCAAAACAAACAGGCATGGATGATGACCTGCAAAGGATTGGTCAGACAGGTGGGAAGAGAAAGATAACAGATTATCATCATGAAGTTCCAGAGAAGAGATAGTATTTAGAAAGAAACAGTGTCTATCCATACTATGGAAAAGGCCAAGGAAAAATCACTGGAATTAGCAATAATAAAATTATTGTTTGTAGCAAGCGATTTCAATAGAATGGCAATAATGGAAGCTCATTAGTAAGTGAATGAGAAACCAAGTGCACATGAGGAAGCTCAAGCAACTTGTATAGATAGCTTTTTCTAGGAATTTATGAGGAGGAAACATATGGATTGATTGTTTAGAGGGTGAAGTAAAAGGTTTTGTTTGCTGAGTTTTCTTTGTTTTGTTTTGAGATAGAGAAGAAAGAGATGATTAAAAGGGGAATCTATTTGAGGAGTCAGGAAGAAACAGTATTAAGGGCACCAGGAGAGCTAGAGAGGACCAAAGGATTATTGTGTTGTGCTGGTTTCATATTTAACTGTTGATTGATTGATCAATACTAACTGGGCAGAGTGGTCACTATTTTTTTTCATTGTCATACTATGCAATTGTCATTCACTTTGTCTTTACATATACCATATGGATTTATTGTGCCAGAAATTTCCCCTTGTATTTTCAATTGAAGTTAATAGTCTTTGTCTTCACTTCAAATTTCAGAGTTATGCCAATGTGCTATTGAGCAAATTCTTCTATCACAGGAGTGTCTCTTTCAACTTCAGAAAAAAATACTTTTCTTCCATTGGCAAAGCAGACTGTGATATTTCAACATGAAAAGGGCTCTGTATAAACACAGAGGACCAAATTCTCAGCCTGGCATGTATCCGGGGAAAATCTTGAATTTACATATGATAGGAATCTTCACTGTCATTATTACCATAAAAAACCAGACAAACAATTTCCTGCTATTGTAGAATAAGGTGGAAATGAAAACCTAGTCACATTCCATTCTGCCCATCATTCCTTTAGGATTTGAATTTGGATATATTGTTCTGATCGGGCCTGTCTGAAGCCAATCTGGTGGTTCATGCTTGGGATTAAAAAGAAATGAAACATTCATAGACCTTAACATTTTATGAAACAGAAGTTTACTTAATGTTAACATGGAAAGAATGAAGCAAAGACAGCTTTGGTAAGGGGAGCTAGGTTGTTATAAAACCAGTTTTAACTTTCTCTAATGATTGAAAATCAAGGCACCTTCCAATGGTTTGAACCCTTGACAAGAACAAATGAAAAAAATTTTAGTTATAATTCTTTAATTCCCAGAAAATTTTAATGAATTGGTATTGTGGTTTGTAATTTAATGTCTTTGGGTTAGCGTACTTTAGTTTCGGATTTAGTCACCCCTTTGGCAGCTGTTAAATATGTTTCAGGACCTAGGAGACTTTAATAACTGGACAATATAACAGATGACTAACATGTCTTATCCCTGAAACATACTTTCACTGAGATGGTACCTGAGATTAGATATACTGATAATCACAATTGCTCCTATATACAAACAAATTCTAAATCTGATGAAGTCACACCAACAAAAGGGAAAATAAGATACGCATTATACTACCACTACTAACTACATCTGCTAATTGCTTTACTTTGTATAAAGACTAAGCCATTTCAATGGGTTTCTCTGGGGAAAAACAAACAAAATAAAGTAATAACTTGAGGAAAACCTGAGAAATCATGTCTAGCAAATAAGTATAATTGAACAGAATATGACTAACAATGGAGAGCCTAAAAATATCTTTGTCCACCTAAGAGTTTACCTTTTTTTTACTCTCAATAGTTCACTTGTTTGGCTATCTGAGTTTATGTATTTAAATTGCATTCAATTTTGACTTTTCCTATTAAATTGCAGATAAATTTTAATACATAAAATTAATTATATTTTATATCTTTATCAAGTGTCTCCCTACTATGTTCAGAACACTATGCTAAGGAAATACACACTTTAGTTAAAAAGGATACATGCCTTCATGGAACCTAGATATTGGAAGGAGTATTAGTAAAAAAAATAATTATATATAAAAAACATTATTATTTCTTATGTCGCAATGGTACTGGTTAAGTGATAATTGAGGTCCAATGTGATGGTGGCGGTGATGGACAGGGAGGAATCAAGAAAGTTTTTATCAGCGATTGAGGTAGCAGTTGAGTTATGCATTAAATAATGGGTAGTAATTCATAGACAAGGGAGAAGATACTTCAGAGAGAAAAATGTTTGCAAAAGAATAGAAAGGAGGTATGTGCAGATGACAAATTAATAGTCCAAATTTCTTAGGGCTCTCAACATATGTTGTTGATTAATTTGGAATAAATCTAGAAAGGTAAGATGGTACTAAATTGTGGAAAACTTTAAATGTCAGACTAAAGAGTCTACAGCTTATTCAATAAGCTATAGGAAGTCTTTGAAGGGTTTTGAACAGAAGAGTGACAGATTCCTGACCAAAATGATGACAACATAGCTTATCTTTCTGCCACTGTCTTTCTCTATTATTGACTCTCTGTCTTTCTCTCTTACCCTTTCCTTCCATCTGCTGTTCTCCCTTTTACAAAGAGCTATTGTAACTATGATTTCTACACCACAATGGGACTATCCTAAAATTGACATATATTATGCTCAGGTGGGGTAGAAACACAGAGGATTTTTCTGAAAGTAAAAACACTTTACTATGACTTCACTGGGATCAAAGTAGGGAGCAAACTTTATCTTGTCAAGGCTTTAACTGCTTATTTTCTGAGAGTGCATTTATACAAACATGTCATATATGCCAATAAGAGATCACTTTTCTGTAGGCTTTTATGGTCTACAAAGCACTATCCTGACAATCACCCTGGGGGAGAGGTAATTAAAGATGTTTCCCCTATTTTATAGATCTGGCCTCATGGAACTTACATTTTGGAAGGAGTTTTAGTAAAAAGCTTTTAATCATGTTATAATGATGCTGTCTAAGTGCTCTGTGAGGTCCAAAGTGGTGGTGGTAGTGGTGATGGGCAGGGGAGGAATCAAGGAATGTTTTATTGTTGGATGAGAAATTTCAGTCATGTTCAATTCTTCATGACCACATTTGGGGTTTTCTTGGCCAAGATATTAGAGTGGTTTGCCATTTCCTTCTCCAGTACATTTTACAGATAAGAAACTGAGGTAAACAGTATAAAGTGACTTGCAAAGGGTCACACAGCTATTAAGTGTCTGAGGCCAGATTTGAACTCAGGAAGTTGATTCTTCCTGACTTCCAGTCAGTCATTCTATGCATTGCATAACCTACTGCAAAGACAGACATGATATTATTTCCATTTTAGAGATGAGAAAGCTGAAATACTGAGATTAAATAAGTAATCTAGTTTTACAACCAGTAGCAAAACCTGAACCAAAGTTGCTACTGAATATGACATTGGTTATCTTCCAACGATACCACAGCACAAAAGAGACATTTCTCTGTTTTATAATGATTTCTTTGTACAGGGGAAATGGCATGAGGAAAGAGGCTATCCTGGAGGTAAAAATGTTCAGGCTATTCCTTCTCTGCTAGCTTATAACCTCGTAGTGTTTTGGTGAGAGAAGATGGTGAAGCAGAAAGAAGAATCAGAAGAACTACTCATGATCACCATGAAATGAATCCAAACAACACTAAAAGACATTAGAACTCAGATTAATCTGATGGTCAGCTTTCACTGCAAAGGGCTGATGATGAAACCTACCTTGCTTATACTCAGTAAGACATGCTTGACTACAGGTACTACTAAAGTCAATATGTCTGTTTATTTTTCCTGAATTTTAACTTTTCTGTTATGTGAAGGTTGTCTTTGGTTTGGAACAACATCAGCTATTGAGAAGTGAAGGAATTGCTTTTAGCCTGTCTATCTGTCTGTCTGTTTGTCTATATATATCCATCCATCTATCTATCTATCTATCTATCTATCTATCTATCTATCTATCATCTGCTTTCTGTAGATATGGGTAGCTGGCAATTACAGTAGAGTGTTGGGTCTGGAATTAGGAAAATCTGAATTCAAATCTGGTCTCAGACATTTACTAGCTGTGTGATCTTTGGCAAGTCACTTAATCTCAATTCTCTCACCTGTAAAATGATGATGATAATAGCATCCATCTCCCAAAATGGTAATTGTAGATGTAATATAATCATTATCAAGCACTGATCATAGTTCCTGTTACATAATAAGCATTATGTTAATCTTTGCTACTGTTATAATTACAGCTATGAAAGTTTTCAACTGCACCCTGTAAATGTTTGTCCATAGGGTCATGTATACATTTATGTATATCTATACATGTTTAAACCCAACTTCCAGGATAGTTTTACCAAGTTGTGGCCAATGGAAATGCCAGTGTGTGTGTGTGTGTGTGTGTGTGTGTGTGTGTGTGTGTGTGTTAGAGGCAGAGACAACACCACATAATGAGTAGAGAGCTGCCTTCAAAGTGTAAAAATAAAATTAGAGGTGCAATGCAAGGTGCAAGGAATGCTAAAAAGACTCTTGTTTATGAAAAATAAACAACTTATTTAAATATATATATATATGTATATACATGTATGCATAAAGAAAAAGGATTTCTAATACTAAGGGCTTCTAACTCCACCCAAATAAACTCCCAGGTCCTGCAAGGAACCACTTTTCCTGTGGTTCACAGGCTATGCTAATTCTCCCTGACCTTACTAACCAAATTTATACTATTCTAAATAAACAAAACCACTCTAACTCTTAACTTCACCTTTAAGTTATAAAGATAACCAAGGCTAGCTGGTTGAGTCTCCACAAGAATCAGGTTAGGAGCCTTAACAGACTCAGAGTCCAAACCAAAGACCAGGTTTTGTTTGATCTTTTCACAGTTTAACCAATCTATAGACAGGAACAGATAAATGAATAGTGTTTCCCAAGTTGGAAAAGAAAACACTCCACTCCTTCAAGTCTTTCCCTCAGACAGAGATAGAGAGAGGCAAAGATGTTACCTTCTCCAGCGCTGAGAGAGAAAGCAGCTGTGTGTGGCTCTGTCAACTGCCAGAAGCCCCTCCTGGCATGCCACACCCAGAGGGTGAAACTGTCATAGAAATAACGGTTATAACTGCCACCAGTTGAAATTAACATTCTCTCTCAGCTGTATTTGAAACTCCAATTCTTCCTCAAGGCAGCTTCTCTACTTCTTATCTCTAAACTAATAAAACAATACTTATTTTCTAATATCATCCTTATAAAAACCAAGTACGCTTTAATTCAAGTGGTTTCATTTCTACCACAAATAAGCTCTCTGACCCTGGCCAAGTTGTTTTAAAATCTCGGTGCTCTAGACAGCTTTCTAAGACTACAAGTTTCAGAGAGGTTTTGGATCAGCACCGGTGAAGGGATTTTCCTCATCTAGGAATTCCCCATGCCAAGGAAAGCACTATTGCTATTAATTCAATCCTACTAGAGTTCTGTTAAGCTCCTCAGTGGCAATGGAAATACTGAAACATATGGTACTGTGGATGACATAATTAATGAGTTTGTTTCGCTACAAAGGTCCAGTAGTATCTTGAAGCTCAACTTTGTTGGCAAAAAAGGCATTTACCCCTGGCAGAGCCAACAGCAAGTGTGGTGAGTTTGTCCCAGATAGGAGGGAGGCCTGCTGTCCTACCCCCGTTCCCTCCTGCCAGCATACTCTGTAAGAAAGGATCGTGTGAAATACCAAGAGGAGGAAAGTTGTGAATCTTTGAAAAATGTTGTTTTATTATGCATTTTAAGCAGTTGCTATAATTGATATCCTGTGGGCTATTAAAATACCATGCTGAGAAATAATTAAACACAAGTATAACAACTCAACATTTTCCTTACAAGAAAAAATATTAAATTAAAAAAAAAAATATATATATATATGAATGACATAGGTTTTGATGCTTCCTCAAAACTTTTACCTAATCTAAGCACCATTCTGTTCCAGCTTCAACACTACTAAAAAGGGAGTTTTCAAGTTATTTGCCTAATTCCATTTGGATTTAATTATAATTCATTTTGGAATCAACTCTATCCTTGCCTGGAGATATTTTCAGTGCATGTTGAATTAATCTCTTAAGAAGGGATTAACAGTTGTAGACAGAAGTATTCACCACAACTTATTTTTGAAATACAGTTGTATTTGACAAGATTTCTATCAACTGAGATTATCTGTCAATGTAATCCCCATATCTACCCATTTTGATGTATAAAAGCTACATATATGTTTTGCCTGATTTGATTAAATTCCATTTAGCGGACACCATGTGAGTTTAATGTAAAATATGCTGGATTTATACTCAAGAGGATTTTGGAATCATAGTATCATGGGGTTATCAATGTAGATTTGGAAGTTCAAATTTTAGTTCAAACTCTTCTCCCCATTTTATATTTTCATTTATATTTGAGGGAATTCGGGCCAATGATGGTAAAGTGAGTTATTGAAAATAAAGAAGTAGAAATCAGAGGTGAAACCTAGGCTTAAATTCTTTCTCTCTGAATTACTTAAACTTATTTAAATGTTCAGAGCTTCAGTTTCACATATATAGAGGAGGAGATTTGGACTACATTGCTACTGCAGTAATTAATTCATTTCTTTTCAGAAATAAATATAATATAGATTTTGTTATTCCATTGTTTCAGTCAGGGCTAGAGCTTTGTGAACCCATTTTGGGTTTTCTTGGCAAAGATACTTAGAATGATTTGTCATTTCCTACTCTGTCTCATTTTACAGATTAGGAAAATAATTAGGCAAACAGAATTAAATAACTTGCCCAGGTCAACACAAATTGTAAGTATCTGAGGCCATATTTGAACAAGTCTTCTGGATTCCAGGCCAGGAGTTCAATTCACTATGCCACTTATCTATCATTAATTTTGCAAGTCCAGTGCTCTTGAAATCTAGAAGTCATAACAACAATAACCACAATAGTTGTAGTAGTGGTAGGAGGAGGAGCAGGGGCAGCAGCAGCAGCAACTGTAATAACAATAGGAATAATAGCAGTAGTATCAGAAGCATTTACATAATGAATTAAGGTTTGTAAAGTACATTTTAAAATTAGCTCTTTCTATCCTCTAAAATAAACCTAGAAATTAAGTAATGTTATTATGCCTATTTTACATGTAAAGAAACTGAGGCAGATAGTTGGAATGATTTGCTAACATCATGCAGCTAAGAAAAAAGTGACTGGGATCTCATTCAAACTCAGCTCTCATTGAGGACCCATTAAAACTTAGGTTTCACTGACTCCAGATCTAACACTCTAATCAATGTACCACCTAGCTGTCAAAGAGATTGAAGGAAAAACAAATAGACCTACACATACAAAAATATTTATAATCATTATTTTCATAGAATGCCCAACAAGTTAGGAATAATTGAACAAGCTGAAGCATATGAATGTAACAGACTACCTTTAATGCCCTAAAAATAATGAAAGAATAGCTTCATAGAAACATGGGAAGACAGATTTACAATGAAGTGATCAGAACTAAAAGAATAATTTGTACAATGACAACAATACTGTAAAGAAAAATGAACTTTGAAAGAATCATGATTAATAGTATTGTTGAACATCATTCTTAGGGACTCATGAGAATGCACAATACTAACCTGATAGACTAGTAAGATGGACTTATGATATAGAATGGACCTTTTCTTCTGGACTTGACCTAGGTGCCTTATTTTGTAATGTATATTTTTATGTTTTATATTTTGAATGTTTTATTTTGTAGTGTATATATTTTTTAAACCCTTAACTTCTGTGTATTGGCTCCTAGGTGGAAGAGTGGTAAGGGTGGGCAATGGGGGTGACTTGCCCAGGGTCACACAGCTGGGAAGTGTCTGAGGCTGGATTTGGACCTAGGACCTCCCGACTCTAGGCCTGACTCTCACTCCACTGAGCTACCCAGCTGCCCTGTAGTGTATATTTTAAAGAGTGTGTGTATCTTTTTCACATGGGGAGAAGTTGGAGTAAGAAGGGAAAGAAAATAATGCTTTTTAATTGAAAATTGTGTTTTAAATTAATTTTAAAAACACAATAAATCAGATTCTACCTTGTACAGAATATACATGGTCAGCATTAAAATAAAGAACACTCCTGTTCAAGATCAACCTCTTCAGTCATTCACTTAATTTCTCACCAGTGGAAATGTGCGTTAGCTATGGGGGGGGGTGGAGTTTGAGGGGGTGAAGGGTAAAGTAAAAATATGAATTATGTAACCATGGAAAAATTTTCTAAAAATTAAAAATTAATCAAAAACTAAAAAATAAACAAACAAACAAATAAATAAATAAAAATTCTCTACAGCCATAAAATACAAAGGAGTTCCCAGTTTTGTTGCTAATCTACCTTATTAATGGGAGACTAAACATCAGGAGTTCCTTCACTGATGGAATCAGAGATTTATACTTTTTTTTAAGAAAATGGATGAAATTATATTGTCATTATAGCATAATGTAAAGAAAAGAAATTCAAATATCTGAATCCTTTCCATGATTCTCAGCAGAAAAGCATTGTTTTTTTTCCCATCCAGTTGCTTGTGAACATCTGGAACTGAGCCAGAGGATAGGTTTCAGCACAGTTTCTAGGGAGTAATCCTAAGAAGTGCTATAATCAGGCATTTGACAGCTGGCTGTCTGGAACAGTTGGACTGGAGCTCATGCTCTAGATCAAAGATGGGAAGCTGAAGAAAAAGAATCAGAGTAGCAAATCAGAGCAAGTACAAAGAAAGGACAAGCATTCCAAAAGAGAACAATCATTTTGAAAAAAGGAAACCCAAGTGTGATATGCTGGGCAGGAAAGACTGAGGAAAACTAGTCTCAGGGATGGTGATATTATCTCCCTTTGCTAGAATGGAAGGCTTTTGTTTCAGAGACACTGAGAGAAGTGTTAGAAGTGTCCAAGCCAACTGAAGCTAACAGAACAGCCTCTTAACCTAGACTATATGGAGACTGGGAAACACCAAGTCAAATTTTCACTCACTACTTGTCAAACTGAACTACTTGCTATTCCCCAGCCTTATTTTACCTACTTCTTCTAGTATGTGTACCGAATTGCCCACCCTCCCTATCTTGGATTATCCTATTCTTTTTCTCTCTCTTTATTTTTTCAGGTAATATGTCAATACAGTTTATTTTTTAGAAAAAAAATTTTCCATGGTTACATGATGCATGTTTTTACTGACCCCCCAAACCCCCCATAGCTGATGCACATTTCCACTGGTTTCTTCATGTGTCATCAATCAAGACCAATTTCCATATTATTGATACTTGTACTAGGGTGGTCGTTTAGAGTTTACTTCCCAAATCATATCCACATCAACACATGTGTTCAAGAAGTTGTTTTTCTTCTGTATTTCCACTCCTGTATTTCTTCCTCTGAATGTGGGTAGCATTATTTCCCATAAATCATTCAGAGTTGTCCTGGGTCATTGTGTTGCTGCTAGTACAGAAGTCCATTACATTCTATTTTACCACAGTGTATCAGTCTCTGTGTACAATGTTCTTCTGGCTCTGCTCCTTTCACTCTGCATCAATTCCTGGAGGTCATTCCAGTTCACATGGAATCCCTCCAGTTTATTATTCCTTTGAGCACAGTAGTATTCCATCAACAACAGATACCACAATTTGTTCAGCCCTTCCCCAAATGACGGACATACACTCATTTTCCAGTTTTTTGCTTCCACAATGAGCGAGGCTATAAATATTTTTGTACAAGTCTTTTTATCTATGATCTCTTTGGGGTACAAACCCAGCAATGGTATGATTGGATCAAGGGGCAGGCAACCTTTTAGTACTGTTTGGGCATAGTTCCAAATTGCCATCCAGATTGATTGGTTCAGTTCACAACACCACCAGCAGTACATTAATGTGCCAATTTGTCACATCCCCTCCAACATTTATTACTCTCACCTGCTATCATTTTAGCCAATCTGCTAGGTGTGAGGTGATACCTCAGAGTTGTTTTGATTTGCATTTCTCTAATTATTAGAGATTTAGAACACTTTCTCATGTGCTTATTGATAGTTTTTATTTCTTTATGTGAAAATTGTCTATTCATGTCCCTTGCCCATTTATTGATTGGGGAATGGCTTAATATTTTGTACAATTGATTTAGCTCATTGTATATTTGAGTAATTAGATCTTTATCAGAGTTCTTCGTTATAAAGATTTTTTCCTAGTTTGTTGTTTCCCTTCTGATTTTGGTTACATTGTTGTTTTTTTTTGTACAAAAAATCTTCAATGAAATCAAAATTATTTATTTTACATTTTAGATTTTTTTCTACCTCTTGCTTGGTTTTGAAATCTTTACTTTTCCAAACATCTGACAATTATACTACTCTGTGTTCACCTAATTTACTTACAGTTTCCTTCTTTATATTTAAGTCATTCACCCATTCTGAATTTATCTCACTGTAGGGTATGAGATGTTGATCTAAACCTATTCTCTCCCATATTGTTTTCCAATTTTCCCAATAGTTTTTGTCAAATAGTGCATTTTTGTCCCAAAAGTTGGGCTCTTTGGGTTTATCATAGAATATCTTACTGAAGTCACTTACCCCAAGTCTATTTCACTGTTCCTCCCTTCTGTCTTTTAGCCAGTACCATATTGTTTTTATGACCACTGCTTTATGGTATAGTTTAGTATCTGATACTGCTAGGCCACCTTCCTTCATGGTTTTTTTTTATTATTACCTTTGATATTCTTGATCTTTTGTTCTTCCAAATGAACTTTTTTATAGTTTTTCTAATTCAGCAAAAAAGTTTCTTGGTAGTTTGATATGTATGGCACTAAAAAAGTAAATTAATTTGGGTAGAATGGTCATTTTTATTATGTTAGTTTGTTCTACCCATGAGCAATCAATGTTTTTTCCAATTGTTTAGATCTAGTTTTAATTGTTTGGAAAGTGTTTTGTAGTTTGTGTTTATATAATTCCTGTGTTTGTTTTGGTAGATAGATTCATAAGTATTTTATATTTTCTAGGGTGATTTTAAATGGTGTTTCTCTTTCTAACACTTGCTGCTGTGATGTGTTGGAAATACATAGAAATGCCGATGTTTTATAAGCATTTATTTTGTATCCTGCAACTTTGCTAAAACGGTTGATTATTTCTACTAGCTTTTCAGTTGTTTCTCTAGAATTTTTTAAGTAGACCATCATATCATCTGCAAAGAGTGATAGCTTAGTCTCTTCACTGCCTGTTTTAATACCTTCAATTTATTTTTCTTCTCTAATTGCTACTGTGAGTATTTCTAGTACAATGTTAAATAATAGAGGTGATAATGGGCATCCTTGTTTCACACCTGATCTTATTGGGGAGGCTTCTAATTGACCCCATTGTAGATGATGCTTTTTGATGGTTTTAGGTATATACTGTTTATTGTTTTTAGGAAAGGCTCTTCTATTCCTATATTTTCGAGTGTTTTCAATTAGAATGGGCATTATATTTTGTCAAAGGCTTTTTCAGCATCTATTGAGATAATCATGTGATTTTTGTTTGCTAGATTGTTGATATGGTCAATTATGTGGATGGTTTTCCTAATGTTGAACCATCCTTGCATTCCTGGTACAAATCCCTTCTGATCATGATGGATAACCCTCATGATCATTTGCTGGAGTCTTTTTGCTACTATTCCATTTAAGATTTTTGCATCTATGTTCATTAGGGAGATTGGTCTGTAGTTTTCTTTCTCTGTTTTTGGTCTGCCTGGCTTTGGAATCAGTACCATATTAGTGTTATAAAAGGAATTTGGTAGGACTCATTCTTTGCTTATTATGTCAAATAACTTTTTTGTTCTTTTTAGTTTAGTTGTTCTTTGATTGTTTGATAGAATTCACTTGTGAATCCACCACTTTCTGGCAATTTTTTCTTAGGGAGTTCTTTGATATTTTTTTCAATTTCTTTTTCTGATAAGAGATTATTAAACTATTCTATTTCTTCTGCTGTTAATCTAGGCAATTTATATTTTTTGTAAATATTCATTCATATGACCTAGATTGCTATTTTTTTTGCCATGTAATTGGTCAAAGTAGTTTTTAATGATTGCTTTAATTTCCTCTTCATTAGAGGTGAGGTATCCCTTTTCAACTTTGATACTGTTAATTTGATTTTCTTCTTTCTTTTTTTAATTAGGTTTACCAATATTTTGTCTATTTTATCTGTTTTTTCAAAGTACCAGCTTCTAGTCTTATTTATTAATTCAATAGTTCTTTTACTTTCATTTTTATTAATTTATCTTTTGATTTTTAGGATTTCTAATTTAGTTTTCATCTGGGGATTTCTAATTTGTTTGCTTTCTAGTTGTTTAAGTTCCATCCCCAATTCATTAACCTCTGCCCTCCCTAATTTGTTAATATATGCATTCAATGATATATATTTTTCCCTTTACTACTGCTTTGGTTGCATCCCGTAGGTTTTCGTAAGAATTCTCATGGTCGTCATTGCCTTCAATGAAATTATTAATTGTTTCTATGATTTGTTCTTTCACTAACTTATTTTTGAGATTCATATTATTTAATTTCCAATTAGTTTTTAGTTTGCCTCTCCACGTATCCTTGTTAATAACTATTTTTATTGCATTATGGTCTGATAAGGTTGCATTCATTATTTCTGCTTTTTTGCATTTGTTTGCCATGTTTCTATGGTCAATCTTTGTCAATGTTCCATGTGCTGCTGAAAAAGTTGTGTTCCTTTTTGTCCCTATTTATTTATCTCCATATATATTAACTAATTTTTCTAGGATTTCATTCACCTTTCTTATCTCTTTCTTATTTATTTTTTGGATTGATTTATTTAGATCTAATTGGGGAAGTTTGAGGTCACCAACCAGTATAGTTTTGCTATCTATTTCATCCTTGAGCTCTGCCAGCTTCTCCTTTAGAAATCTGGATGCTATACCATTTGGTGCATACATGTTGAGTACTTATATTTCTTCATTGTTTATTCTGCCTTTTATCAGGATGTAATTCTCTTCCCTATCTCTTTTAACCAGATCTGTTTTTACTTTGGCTCTGTCAGAAATCATGATTGCAACTCCTGCCTTCTTTTTCTCAGTTGAAGCCCAATAGATTTTGCTCTAGCCTTTCATTTTTACTCTGTGTATGTCTGCCTGTCTCATGTGTGTTTCTTTTTTTTTTTTTAAAAACCCTTAACTTCTGTGTATTGGCTCCTAGGTAGAAGAGTGTTTGGGGGGTCAGGTAATGGGGGTCATGTGACTTGCCCAGGGTCACACAGCTGGGAAGTGTCTGAGGCCAGATTTGAACCTATGACCTCCTGTCTCTAGGCCTGACTCTTGGTCTGCTGAGCTACCCAGCTGCCCCCACCTCCCCACATGTGTGTTTCTTGTAGACAACATATGGCAGGATTTTGGTTTCTAATGCACTTAGCTATTTGCTTCTGTTTTACAAGCAAGTTCATCCTATTCACATTCAGAGTTATAATTATCAACTATGTGTTCCCAGACATTTTAATTCCCTCTCCTTGTCTTGCCCTTTCTTCTTTCACTATTTCCTTCTATACTAGTATTTCCTTTCTCCCCTCTCACTTCTTATTCCCCTCTTATTCTTCTTTATGTTCTTTTTAAGCTACCCCCTCCCTCTTCCTCCCTAGGGTTGCTTCCCTCCCCACCAGTCCATTTGTTACCCTTCTACTTCTCTATAGGGTACGAATCAATTATCTGCCCCAATGGAGCTGATTATTCTTCCCTCTTTAAATTAATTTCAATGTACTTCAGTATTAAGTATTTCCTCTCTCCAACCTCTTTAACCTTCCATTATATTGATCTTCTCCCCCTGTTCAACCCATGCACTTTTTTATGGAATGTAAATTTACTGCATTTTGTCTGTTTTCCCATTTTTCTTAATATTAACTCCTTTTTTCCCCTCTAGTTTTATACATATTTATATATACATACATACATACATACATACATATATATCTTGACATTTTATCCTATATAGTTCGTCACTGTTCCCTCTAAGTAAAATTCTTCTAGTTACCCTGTTTATAATAACAATTTTTAATATTTACCAAAATATCTTCTTTTCTTCTAGGGATACAAATCAACTGAACTTATTGGGTCCCTTAAAGAAAAGGGTTTTGTTTTTGTTTTTTCTCCACTCTCTTAATTACCTTATGGAGATTCTCTTGATTTCTGTGTTTGGGCAGCAAACTCTCTGTTCAAGTCCATTTTTTTCTTCAGGAATGCTTGGAAGTCTTCAATTTTTTGAATGACCATACTTTCCCCTGCAAAAATATAATCGGTTTTTCTGGATAGTTGATTCTTGGTTGTAGACCCAGTTCTCTTGCTTTCCAGAATATTGTATTCCATGCCTTCTGGTCCTTCAATGTAGATGCAACCTGATCCTATGTTATCCTAACTGTGGTTCCCTGGAATATGAATGACTTCTTAGCAGCTTGTAATATTTTTCCCCTGTTCTGGTAGTTTTTGAATTTGGCTATAATATTCCTGGAAGTTATCAGTTGTAGATTAAATGTAGGAGGTGATCTGTGGATTCTTTCAATTTCCACTTTTCCCTCTTGTTCAAGAATGTCTGGGCAGTTTTCTTGGATAACTTCCTGTAGGATGATGTCCAAACTTTTACTTTTCTCCTGATGTTCTGGTAAACCAATAATTCTTAAATTGTCTCTTTGAGATCTGTTCTCCAGATCTTTGGTTGTATCAATGAGATGTTTCATATTCTCCTCAAATTTTTCATTTTTTTCATTTTATTTTATATATTCTCATTTCCTTATGAAGTTATTTGCTTCTAGTTATTGAGTTCTATTATTTTTAAGACTGAATTTCATCCCTGGCTTTTTGGTCATCCTTCTCTTTCTCATCTGATATTTTGTAGTTTTTCTTTTGCCTTCTTTGCCTCATTTTTGAGCTGGTTAATTTTAGCTTTTAGGACTTTATTTTCTTGTTTTAGTTCATTTTTCAAATTGTCTTCAGCCTCTCTTGATTGCTTTTCGAGTTCCTGAAGTTCTTAAGTTAATTGAATTATGAGATCTTCCAAAGCCTGTGTCCAGTTTACTGGACCTTCCTCCTCTTCTTCTTTTCCATTTGCTCTTTTTTCACTTCCTGGAAAGAAGCTGTCAGTTGTAATTTATTTTCTCTTTTTCTGTTGTTTACTCATATTTTTTCCTTCTCTGTTCTGCTAGTTTAATAATATGGATTTAATAAGCTTTGATGAAAGATCTTCCCCCAGCTGGCAATGGAGATTTGTAGTTTCTTTCTCTGCAGTCTATGGAGGAGGAGTGTTGGAGCTTTCCTGCCCTCTAAAGACTTCTAGTCTGTCCCATTGATAAGATTAAGACTGGATTAGTCTGTTTTGCTTAATGTGTCCTGAGGCTAAACCTTTGAGAGAAGGAAAAAAAAAGTGTGGAGGATACAAGATGCAGTGTTTTCACTGAGCTGTCCAGCAGTAGGGTTCCCCCTGCTCTGTCCTGCTGTTAGACCTGTTTTTCTTTTCTCTCAAAGCCCTTTGCTGTCTATCTCAGTGTGGTAAAGGCCATAGGTCTAAAGTTTTGCTCCATCTAAGCCGCCATCTTCCAAGTGTTTTTGCTGTGTTTCTCTGGCTTTCTCCTCTTGCCACCTCCCTGGTGTCCCTGTTCAACTCCCCCAGTCTTGCTCTACCATAGCCCTCTCTCTGGGACCCTGCGCCTGCCCACCCAGGGGATTTTAGGGGGCACTGGAGACTCTGTACAGCCTGTGAAGGAGGGGTCCTGGGATTCCTCTTCATTACCCTAAGATCCAACAGTTCAAGAATTCAAGCCTTTTTCTTGGTGTTCCTCTTGAGCTGTATAGCAGTAGGATAGCCCTGCTTTGTCCTGTTGTTAGATTCGATTCTCTTTCTTCTCAAAGCACTTGTTTTCTGTCTCAGTATGAAAAGGGTGCAGAAGTTTTAAGATTTGCTCCATCTAAAGATGCCACCATCTTTCCAGAATTCTCAATACAGTGTTTCAATAATTTTTCTGACTTTTGGCAAACCATATTCACTCTTTCATACTCTTCCCAAAGAATGTAGGCATTGTGATATAAGTTGTGCATATATTTCCATGCAAAATAAATTTCCATATTTGTCACATCATGAAACAAAACAGATCACTTACACAAAAGAAAATATCATGGAGGAAAAAAGTGAATAATGGTATGCTTCAACTTGAATTTGGACTGTCATTTCCTTCTATGGTGGTAGATGACTTTTTTCATCATGAGTCCCTTGGAGTTGTCCTGGATCCTTGCCTTGTAGATAATAATTAAGGCATTTCCAGTTAGTCATCATATACTATTATTGTAACTGTGTACAATATTCTTCTGGTTATGCTCACTCCACTTTGCATCATTTCATATAAGCCTTTCATTTGTTTTGTTGTTGTTATTGTTGTTTTTTGTGATCATCTTGTTTGTCATTTCTGATGGCACATATATCCTTCATGAACCATCACTTCTTCCATGAAATCTTCCCTATCTACAATGAAAGTTGCCTATCTTTTCCAGTTTTTTATAGTCCGTCTGCCTTTTATTTTTTCATCAACATTGTTAACATTTCCTATTGCCTATTACAAGGAAGAGGAAATAACTGTTGATACTAGAGATAAAAAAGATTTAGAAGGATTCAATATTCACCCCTGAAGGGAAGAGAATAAGTATTTGTATAGTACTTACTGCCTGTAAGTTTCTGTGCTAAGGATGTTGTTTCATCTCATCATCAATGTGAGGAAGTTGCTATTTTTTGCCTGTTTTACAATTGAGGAAACAGAGATTAAGTGACTTGCCCAAGGTCACATAACTGGTTTGTATGAGACCAAATTATAACACAAGACTTCCTTATGCTAGCACTCTATCCACTGTACAATTAGTTTCCCAGGATGCTTATATTCTTATATAATATTATTATTATATATTATTAATATTGTGTTATAAATATATAATTACATAATTATAAATCCTTACAGAAATATATTTTAGTTAGATGCATGTGTATCTTCTACTTCTTTGTCTCCTTCTTTTCTGGGAATACAGTGCTCTGGGAATATCAGAAATACATTGGGTAATCAAGCCCTTCCAAAATATTGTTAAATCTAAAAAAATTATTAATTTAATAATGTGAGGAAACAAGAGGAATGTAAATCACATGGAATTGGTCAGATTCAGGTGTGTGGTGGTAAATGTTTAATAAACAAATCCCTAATATATAGACAGACAGATATATTTATAAATGTTATGTATAAATAGTAGAACCTTATTTTACTTGACCAATATGTTCCAAGATCCTTCACATAAGTTGAAAATAACACATAATATTGAACTCCATTATTTAATAAGTATGTCTTATACAAGCATACCTAGGCACTTTATGATTTTTCTTAGGCTTATCAGAGCTAGCGACATTACTACCCTAGTAATTATGGGCAGTTATTAATGACTAAATAGCTCGGTATTGATGAAATAAATAGAAGCACTGCTTTTATGAGAACACACCTTGTTAGAAGGGAGCACTCTTAACAAAGATTGGAGTAGGAGCTAATGTTTGGAAGAAAACAAGGTAAAGATTCACACTAATGCTTCTTAGACTGAGAATGAGCATAAATAGACCAACTGCTTTAAGACATAATGCTACTTAGGGATATGTCATGGATTTAGTGAAGAATTCATTTTTCAATTTTGTACATATTTCTGTCTTTATTCTTTTTTATTACCAATCATGTTCACCTGAATTCTCACGTCTTAGGCCTGTGTAGAATAAGGTACTACTGTATACACAAATATGTACTCATATATATGTGTGTATATGTACATACATATACATCTATAGAATATGCATTTGAAGTTTAATTTGCATCCTTAATATTTGTCACCTCTTCTTTGAATCTAGATAATCATCTAAATAACAAAGGAAGTCCTGATTTGCTAGTTTTTTTCTAATATCTGAGCTACAAATGCTCATACTAAAACAATAAGCTTTTAAGTCTACTTGAACTGGTTCCAGAACATCCTTAGTTCATTCTCCCTTATGATGCTTGCATTTTCTGACTTGTCTACTATGTGTTATGAGGAAGAGTATAGATATTTGGTGAAATTAGCACTCAGACTGTCAGGCTGTCAGGCTGTCAGATAAGACCTGAAGGTTCCAAGGATGGAATTATGGCAAGGAAGGAAGTGATTTTCTCAGAGATACTGTTATGGATGAGAGCAGTTGGATTCTGAAAACTGTCTCCAGTGAAGAGCCCAGGAGAGAGTGGATTTGCCTCCCAGAAGAAACACCTGCCTGTGAGGAAATTCAAGTTGAGCTGGAGGATCAATCTTGGGTTGATGGACATCCCAAGCTGATTAAAGCTCCTTGGTTTTACCCTTTGGAATTAATTTGGCTGGAACCTGTGCTTTTGGAATATACTAGGACTGAAACATTTTGAGCTACTGATCAAGACCATCAGACCATCTACATGCGATCCCATTAGTCCCTTGTGTCCTGGTCACCTGCATAGTGTAGTGTAGGGATTTACCAGATCTTTATCCTTTAACCCTGAATTGATCCCATAGTGTTTTAGAGTAGTGTGACCTCTCCCACCTCTTTTAATCTTAAGTTAACTACTAAAAAAGTTTTTTTTTTAATTCCTATTGTGTTTTCCCCTGTAGAAGTAAGGTATCCCTGGATGTTTTAATCTAAGTGGCAGTTGGATCCCAACTGTCATTCACTCTCATTGTCACAGCCCTTTTGTATTTGGTTAAGATTGTAATACATCTTCAACCTTCATTCTTCCTTCATCCCTTTCTCGCCAGAAGAACCCCTGTGTGTGTGTACTTGTGTTTATTTACCCATTTCATATGTCTTACATGCTACCACCTCACAGGGTCTTTTATAAACTTTAGAGTGCTATAGAAATATGGAAAAATATCAGTTGTTTCATTCTTTTGTCTTCAAAACTTTGATACTCACAAATCCATATATTTTCTTTATATTTTCTTTAGTAATTCCCCTTCATTATTCTCATCTTTCTCTTTTGTTGTGTGATTATGGAAGGTTCTTTGTATAATGTATCTTTGGGTATGGTTCAACAAGTTTCCTTTAGTGTAAGTAATGAACTCCTCAGAAATGGATATATTATTTGAAATTGCACTGTATATTTCAATTAGACTGGAACCAATGATTCTATTCTATTCTCTTCTAACATTATTCCCTAAAGTAGTGGACATTCAAATATATACAACATTTCATGGGGTTCATTACTTTCACTAATTGGGATGTATTTGCACAAAATATAGCAAAAACAAAACAAAAATATTTTCCTATTCCCACAATGACAAACTACTTCAGACTTCCCATGTAATGGCATTCTATAATGCTACCATGTCTTTATCCTATGACATTATGCATCATATTCAAGCTCTATGAGGGAGGCAATGGAGTTTAACCAAAATTTATGTCCTCCATCAGCTCCTAGCAGTATTTTGGAAACAATAGAGGATGCCTAAATATTAATTGTATATACTGTATATATTCATGATAAGAATTGCCTATAGCTTTACATATAGATTTAGAGGAGCCAATGATGAATATTTTAAAATATATATATTTTGCCTTACGATAAGGAAGAGTCAAGAAGGGTCATTGTAGATATAAAAACTAATCAACTAATCACCTAATATTTATAGGCATCTACTATATGCAAGTCATCGTAAGATCTGTAGAAGAGACAAAAAAGTAAAAGATATAGTTTCTTGTTCTCTTTTTATGTACATCCCACCCCCTTTTCTCATTCCCCTTTCCCTCCTACTTCCCTATAGACTAAGGTAGGTTTCTGTAGCTGACTGAGTGTAGGTGTTATTTCCACTTTGAGCTAAGCCCAAACAGTAAAGTTCAAGCATTTCTTCCATATTCTCCCCCATTGTATTGAATCTTAGGTGCCTCTTCATATGAGCTATTTATTCTCTTTAATCTTTCCTTTCTTCTTCTTCCTTGGTATTCCTTTTCCCTGTTCCTTTTTTTCTTTAATGAAGAATATTCATGTCATATGAATTCTCTGGCACAGCCGTGTTCATTCTAGTATGTAATTCAGAAAAAAAATACTGGTTCTACATTCAA
The DNA here is from genome assembly GCF_016433145.1 of Gracilinanus agilis. Taxonomy (NCBI): domain Eukaryota; kingdom Metazoa; phylum Chordata; class Mammalia; order Didelphimorphia; family Didelphidae; genus Gracilinanus; species Gracilinanus agilis. The sequence continues at coordinate 495,094,572 of NC_058131.1, forward strand.
AGGAGTTAGATTTATATCCCACCTTGGATAATTACTACCTGTATCAAGTATGCAAATCACCTAATCTTTTGCCTCAGTTTCATCATATGTAAAATTAAGGGATGGGACTAGATGGCCTTCTAGTTCTTGAGTTTCCGTATCTGGAAGCCCATAGAAATCTATTTCAGAAAGAATTCTGAATTTGGAATCAGAGTATACTTGGTTATGAATAATGGCTCTGAAACCATGTGACTTTTGGTAAACCATTTAATCTCTATAGGTCTCAGTTTTTCATTTGTAAAATCAGGATGAAATAGATCATCTCTAGCATTCTTTTTTCTCTAATCCTTTCACCTTGTTGTATCTCCATCTATCATCATATCTGAAGAGTTCATGGCTGGATAAATATCAGCAGCTTTTATAGATAAGACTATAAGTAAGCCAGAGTGAGCTAAAGATCAGCTACCAGTTCTCTACACTGTAACCCTTGGCCCTGTAGAGTTGATAGATCCAGTCAGTTCCTGCAGAATTTTTACCTGAAAATCAGTGAGTTAGTTTAGGATTGTTCACAAAATCATTTTGTCTTAGATGATTTCCAATCTCAGCATTTTTAAGTTTGTGTATGAATGGAAATCTATATCAACTTTATTACCATTCTATAAAATGTAAAAACATCTGTATTGGTCTTAATTATGAATTACTGACTTTTGATCTCCAACAGGACAAGGATTTTATTGTGCTTTTCTACATAATAAGCCATGGCTAGACAGAGTAGAAACTGCTAACAAAGTAAACATTATTTACATCTGTCTGCTTCCTTGGCACCGATCTCTTTGAACTTCTCTTCCTGCAGCACTGAGATATTAATATATGCAATTCTGTGATCATTTACATGACAGAGATGGGGAAGGGTGTCTTTTAGGATCTTAATTACAGAAAACATCACATCTTAAAGACTAAGGAGAGTATTCTGAAATAGCATATGAGCCTTATCAATGTTTCCTTGGTGAAACTGAAATTAGGAAGGCAGTGATATCAGACTTTAGTAAAACAATGAAAGAGACTATTTGTCTCTTTTACATGTCCTTTTCTTCAGGATGCTGCCATACCTACTCCACCCCCTTACCTTTGCCACAATTGCCTTGTATAATCTCCAATCTTACCTTTCAGAAAAAGATCCGAAAAATTGATTCATCATGATCTACAAATGACTGATAAAGCTTACTGTATAACCCTCCCCAGAGTTATTGATCTTAAAATGAAAGCAAGACATTCACTTGGCGGCAAATTTTTAATTATAGAATTCTATGATTGAGGAAATAGTTGAGGAAATTGAAGAATATAGTTGAGATGGAGGAGTCAAATGAGTTTTGACATGCCCTGAAATCATGGCAGTTAGGAGAGTACTGGTTCTCCCTATGGCTATAAGTGAGCATTTTATCTAAATATTATATTATGCATCAGTGCCCAGTAGGATATTGTAAGGAATCGATAGGAAATGAAAAGAATTAGTGGATATTAAGATTTAAAGACTAAAATTAATCTAGGGCACAAATGAAATAAGTTTTATTCTTCAAAAAACAATGTATTATAGCCTATCACAATGGCTACAAATGATCCAGATGTTCACTCGAAAGCAATTTCTTCAATTGTACTGTGCCCTCTAGAGATATGAAAACATATCAGTTAAGTAACAATAAAAGGATAAGACTAAAAATTATGAAATCACTATTACTTTTTTGTGAGAATAAAAATGTATTTATTAATATTAACTAGATAAATTAACTAGATAAAATAATTAGCTAGTTTGATTTATCAAGATTTATTAAAGTCCTTTACAATTATTCCCATGCTAATGATATGAAACTATTGCAATTGTATAATGCAAATTAGCATTCAAAGTTGATTTTTTTTAAAGTAAGAGTGATAAATGAATTAAATATGGGAATTATTTTCATTTACTTGGATGAGGGAATTAAAATGGCATTTATGTGATCCTTTAAATTTTTTCACAATAACTATTTCAGTATCATATATTTTTTTAATAACAATCTTTTGAGATAGAGTGGGACTCATATTTTGCCCACTTGACCAATGATAAAATTGAGGTTTAGAAAGGTAAAAGAATGTGCCCAAATTTGCACAGATATTAAAGAGATTTTTGAGCCCACATCTTCTAGTGCCAATTTGAATATGGTTTCCACTACATTGTTTCTTCACTTAAATATTTTGTCTAGTTTATTCTTCATGTCACTATAAACAGTCTTTAGGGCTGTTTTATTTAATATTTCTTATATCTTTGTCACCCTAGATAACCCATTTTAATATGTGGGCATGGCATAAGGTCTTAATCATTGCTCTTGTTGATACTTAATAACAGCTATCTGGTTATTTTATATCTTTTAGCAGTATTCATCTTTTCTCCCACTTGAAAATGCAAGCTCTTGAGATAATAAGCCATGACTCAGACTTTTGTATCCTTGTAGTGTAGCCATTTTAAAGTACTTGGAAAGTGTTTTATAAACATCCGCTCAATAGAATTGTTTGAAAGATCAAAATTCTATCATATTAGGTCACCCATAAAATGCAAAAGGCTCAGATCCATTAGCTAAATGTTTAATTACTAACTAGATATACTAGTCGTTCAAAGATTTAAAGCAACTTTAGAAATAATCCTTATTCTGCAGAGAAGGAAACAGCTTCTCATAGAGTGAGAAAAGATGATGAAAATCACACAGTAGAAAACTGAGTTTGGAATTTAGGTCTTCTGACTAGAGATTTAATGCTCTTTTCTTTCTACCATAAAGGAAGACAATGACAGTAATCCATTCATCACCTACTAAAATGAAACTTAAATTTATATTTATCAATTTAAATAAAGATAAATATAAGTTTATAACTATAAAAGAATTCATAAGTGAAATCATACCTTTGAAACTTATAGCTGAAGCAACTCATTGAACCTCACATTTCTTCATGTAACAGTTTTCTTCTTTCATTATTCTGTAGTACTAGAGGGAAGATATTTGTTCATTGCTACTTGATCCATCAGTTATGTTCTGTGTTTTTTTTTCTTCTTCTTGTAAAATCCAAAGTTTGTCATATAATTTTCCCTACAAAGCAATCACTCTTTCTTCAAACCTCACTTACTTTTTTCAGATGACCAGGGAAAAATTTTTACCCCTTTCCTGTCTTATTGCCCACTGAAATTAGATCAGAATTTTTCTTAATTTTTTGGTGTTTTTAAATGCTAATCAGCATTGGACTTCTAAAATAATACAATAGGGTGAAAGTTACAACTTATATAACTCTCAAAAGGGAATTCTTAAAAGTGCAAATTCAAAGGGAGCTACACCTGGGTAGTTTTTGTTTCTGCTTCCCCTTCTTTTTTCTTCTTCCCTGCATGATTATCATTATTTAAGTTCTGTCAGTTGCCCATTGTAGTGTGATCTGAATACTAGCCCAAGTTTCCATAGATCTATCCAGAGCTAGAACTATCTCAGGGAAAATTCAGCTTTCCCAAGGTGCCAATTTAGAAAGCATAACAGCATGCTGACCCTACTCCCAAATGTGGGGAGGGGGAGGAAATCCATACCTTGCCTTTTATCTTTTGGAGTCCTGGAGTATAAATAACCTATTAGAATCTTGGGGAAGAGGACAGCATATTTCTTTCCTAGAGGACTGCCCTGTGTCCCTCTGCCCTAAACACTTATATCTGGTTCTCTATACAGAAGAGATTACTAGAACCACTCCCTTGATCATCATACAATGACATATTTATGTCAAGCAGCTATTTGTTTTGGAATAAAAGTCCTTGTCATAGTGAATCAACTTAATTACTTTATTTGGAACAGCATTACTGCATATGTTTCAATATGCTCTCATGTTGGTGCATGTATGACATGGCTGAGAAATAATGTCTTTGTTGCTCTAAGGAAGTGTTTAACATTAAATACAAAGACAAGATCAAGGTTTCACTGGAGACATCTCTCATGGTGAGATAATTTGGAGAATGGAGAGTTTGAAGTAATGTGAATTCTTCGGGCATGATAGAGGCATCAAGGAAAGTTGCTAAACCTCAATCCCAATAAATACATATTCTAGTATTAGTTAAAAAAATCTTTGTAACTTGAGATATATTCACAGCTGTGAATCGTTTGAGGGTCCAAGAAGGAGAAAGGAGCATAAATCTAACACTTCCACATTTACTTTATGATAAATAAACATTTCACAAACAACCCTGGTCCTCAATTCAATATCAATTGAATCCTTTTTTTGTTTGTTTTTTTGTTTTATTCTTTGTAAGATCCCTGAATCTCTTTAGTTCGTTTGTGTCTCTAGGACAGGAAGGACGAAACTTGAACCATCCCCTTGACCCCTTTGCTATATTTGTGCTTTACTTTCTGTGACTAAGAAGAAACAGGAGGCTTTAACAACACCGTGTTTCAATTATTTATTTTTTTTTTTGGAACACATGGGCAGTGACAACTCACTCCATTCTACAGGATATTCCTTTCTCTTTTTACTGGAGTGCTTTGTCCTTCAAAGCAGAGAAAAACTTCTCCTCTTCAAAAAAAAAATTTAACCACACACATATATACATCATATCTCTCCATACCTGTGGTAGGATGTTTGAATGAAGGTCATTCCTATAGCTCATGAACTAGCTGAGTGAGATACTGAGTGGAGTAATACTTAACTTCACGGTAACCTCTTAGCCATTTGATTTTTGAAAAACCAGTTTTTAGACTTTTCTTAAGCTTAATGATCCATTATAGAACTTGCCTATTGTTTTCCCTAATATCAGGGTCCACACTGGACATTTTTGTGGAACCTTGATTTTCTTTCTATCCTTCTTTACTAACATAAACCTGTGCTTCTGAGTCATTTCTTTGAGGCAAATTCTTTGGAAGACAATTCAAAACTGTTTTACATACCTCTCATCAAAATGGACTAAAGCCTTAACTACCAGAATTGAAAATGGAAAAGACAAATCAAACTATAAATTTAAAATCGAGTTTTTGCATTGCTAATAGGTAGATTCATTATTCTTCTGTTCTTTATTCTTTTGGGTAAAAGTTATAGATGTGAAATTTTACCTTCTTATCTCTTTCACAAAATGTTTTTGAGTACTCTGAGTAGCAATGTGTAGCTTGACATTTGGTAGAAAGCTGGATTTAGAGTTTCCAATTTTTAATTTTTAAATTTAAATTTAATTTTAATCCTGTGTCTGATGGTAACTTAGGCAAGTCACTCAACTCTTTGAGCCTCAGTCTTTTTATCTGCAAAATGACACTAATATAATGTTATTCCCCATGATTTTGAGGATTATCAAAATGGTTAACATATATAAAGCACTTTGATAAATCACTATGCAGATGTGAAATATTATTACTATATTTTAAATGCCAGGCCTGAAGCAGGATTATTAATTGACTCAGACTGAAAATTTTTCAGTGAGCCTTAATAAAATTTCGGAAATAACTCAAACCTGTTCTGACAAATGTAGCTCCAATAGACAACTACATTATTTCCTCTTCTAAGCTTTACTAAATGTGGACTGCTTTACAATGAACATTTAGATGACAGATTGGTGGAGTATTTTATACTATTCTTCAGGAAAAATGGAGTTATTATGAATCAGACAAAAATATAATTAAATGGATGGTTGGACTGGGAGAAGAGATATTAATGATCCAATATCAACATTTGCATGATGTCTCTAGTAGAGTGCCATAGGGATCTAGTCTTGGCTCTGTGTCATTTAAGATTTTTAATCAATTACTGGATAATGGCATAGATGTCATTTTTGTTAAATTTGTAGATGACACAAATTGGAGAGGGATGCTAAAACACTGGATGATCACACCAATATGAAAAAGTATTCTGATAGACTTAAATATTGAGCTTACTCCTCTAAGATGAACCTAAATAGGGGTAAATGGATGCAAAATCATTTGGTTAAGTGCAGGAGAGAGAAGATTAAAAACAATTTTCTGAAAAAAATATGTAAGTTTATTAAATTGTAATAACTATTTGAATTTGCAGCATGATGTGACAACCAATAAAAAAAGGAATGTAATCATGGAGGCATAGATTCTAGAAATAGGGAGTTATTAGTACCACTGTACTCAACGTGCATCAGATTCATTGATAGAAACATAAATTTCATGTTTCATTCTGAGCACCATGATTTAAAAAGTGTGCTGATAAACCGAAGAATGTCCATAGAGGGACACAAGAATAAATCCATGTCATATGAAGATTATTTGAATGTATTATGGATGCTTATCCTGGAGAAATGTAGACTCAGAAGAAAATAATGGGGTGGGGAATGATAACTTTCTTCAAGGATTTTAGGACTATTGTCGGAAGAGGAATTAGGCTTGTTTTTTTTTGTTTGTTTGTTTATTTTTGTTTTTTTCAACCAGAACAAGAACTAATGGATAACAGTGTAAGAAGTCAACTTTAAGATTGATGCATAGAAAAACTTTCAACAATCAGAGCTTTCTAAAAGTTGAATGTGATGCTTCTGGATGTGGTGGTTTTCCTTTTCCTGGAGATTTTGAAAAAAGACATTAGATGATTACTTGTCAGGTATAATAAAGTGAGGATTCTTTCATGTATGAGTTGGAAATGATGACTGTTGAGAGTTTTTCTAACCCTCAAATTGTGCAATTTTGTGGTTTTCATATTGTCTCAAGGGGATTATGTAAGAAACATATAAATTGGTTTTTAAAACTTCATTCCGTATATACATTATTTTACATCACAATTTCACCTCTCACTCTAGGTTAAACACCTTCCTTGTGGTGAAGACAATAAGTAAGCAAAAACATCTGATTTATGGGCCAAATGTGACAATTTTTATAATGCTTCAACCTAATGATCCACTACCCTCTGTATTGACAATGGAGGTATGTTTTGTTAGCAGTTTCTGTGACTTTAATTCATTTTTCAGTTACTAAGAAAATCATTTCCTTTTAATCAGCTTTCTATTAGCATCATTGCCTCCATTATGTTTTTGGTTTTGATTATTTTACTTTATTTAAGTTCACATAAATCTTCCTGTTTTTCTCCAAATTCCTCATATTTGTCATTTTAAAAATGCATTAATATTCCATTACATTAATATATATCATAGTTTTCTTTTTTGAAAATTTCCTGACAATTCTTTAATTGACATGATCCAATCTAATGGGAGGAGACTAAGTCCAACAGTATCTATCAATTGGATTAGCTTTAAGTTTACTGCTACTATAAAAAGTGTAGATATGAAAATTTTCATATATATGAGCCTACTTCTATTACTATTTTTATTCCCTTAGGATATGTTCCCAAAAGTGAAGTTTTCGTATAAATTGGCAAAGATAATTTAGCCATTTTTCTTATATAATTCCAAATTAAAATCCAGAATAATTTCCTCATTTCATGATGCATGTGTGCTTGTCTTCTTACACTGACTATTCCCATATTTTTTCATCTTTCCCTTTTTCAGGGTGTAAAGTGAAAAGTCAAGATTGTTTTACTTTGTAGGCATCTTAGTATTACTGATTTGGAGCATGTCTGCATATGACCATGCATAATTTGCAATATTTCTTTTGAAAACAGTTAACAATTTTTAGCCACTTATGTACAAGGGAATAGCACTTGATGTTATGTATATCATTTAGATTCCAGACTTTGACTGGTGATAGTTAATGCAACTTTTTCCCACTATATCGTTGTTAAAATACTTTGTTTATTTTTTCAAAAATTAAAAAATATATTTGTATGCATGCAAAAATTCATTTTTCATTATCTCTTCTAACCTTTTTTTATTAAGAATTTTCCTATTAGTAAAAGGATGGGATGGAGGAAAAAGATAAGAAGGAGGAGAGAAAAAAAAGGAGGAGGAAGAAGAGAGGGGAGTGCGAGAAGGGGGAAGGGGAGGAGGAGGGGGGGAAGGAGTAGGGAAAGGAACTTCTAATTTTTCCTTTATGGTCTGACCTTCTATAGTCTGATGAACTTTGATTTTTGAATATATGATGTAAGTTGTTGATTCAAATTCAGTTTCTGAAGAAAAAAATGCATGTCCATTTCTCTACTAGTTTATGTGAAAAAAGGAAGTCCTTATCTCTGAAATTTATGTTTTTGATTCCTCCCTTAAATTTCAATTATCTCTGATATCTTTTCCAATCTTATTCCCAAATCTTATCCTGTGTGTTGCTCCATAACCATTAAGTAGAGAATTGTATTTCTCCCTACAGAGATATAATTTGTAGAGAAAGAAATTGCTATGAACATTAGCCTCTGTTTGTCTGCTTTTTTACAGAACCAATTCCTATTTAAGTCTATAGGGTTTTGTAAGGATTTCATTTTATGAAACTTGACTCTTAGTTCATAGAATTTGCCATGGACTCTGCTATTCTGGTTAAAAAGCATTATGAACTTATCATAATTTTGTTATGACTTGAAGATTATTTTGCTATATTTAATATCACTCAGAGAAAGACTATATTGACCACATGGAGTAGAGAAAAATGCGTACCATGAAATGTATTTTTTTTCCCCTTGAAGAATTCTCTCATGGCTATAAGCTGTCTTTTCACTGGGTAAACCAAAATTAGGAACTTATTTTCTACCAAGTGAATCATTACAAGTGGTTGTTGCTTTCATTAAAAAAGTGAGTTCCTTTTTTTTAAAACTCAAGCATGTATATTCTTTGTCTCTACAGCCCCATAGCGGATTTCTTAGTGAAATATGTTACATTATATCCAATTTCCTAAAATTATCCCTTAAAATATCATTGGAAATACAACCAGATCCAGGCATAAAGGAGACCCTAACAGAAAATAAACGCTTTTTCTCTTCTGTTTTTTATATACTTTATAAATACCTTTGTCATTACACCATAATTATTTCTAGGGGGAAAAACCAACAACCTCACCCTCACACTGGACTGAATATTCCTGTGTAACAAATGAAAACAAGTAAACACAAATATATAATATATTAACTATTGTTGACAATATATACCACAATCTATCCCAGTAATCTGGCTTTTTGCTATGAAAAAGAAAACATTCTTTTTCTGGACGAGCATTCAGTATTTTTTTCTCTTTCCTTTTTTTTTTTTTTTTTTTTTTTTTTTTTGCTATCACAAAGAGTATTGCTCTTTATATTTTGATTTATATTGGCTTGTCTTTTACTTCCTTGGGATTTATTAACATTAGTGGATCATTAGATCAAGAAGAATGAACAATTTATTCATTATTTTTTACGTAATTCCAAATGAACAATTGATGAACCAATTCTCTGCTTCACCAACAATTTATGTCTCTCTTTTCCCACAGCCCCTCCAGCATTCACTCCCATTTTTATGCTCATCTTTGTCAATTTGCAGAGGGTGACATGAAACTATTAATTATTTTAACTTTCATTCTCTTAATATTGATGATTTGCAACATATTTTCAAATGGTCATTTATACTTTGCAATTCTTTTGTAATTATTGTTTTCTATCTTTGATAACTATCTTTGAATGAATCTTTTCATAAAAAGATACCTGAAAAGCTAGATCTCTTCCCATTTTTCCATTAAGAAAATGTGCTTGTCCAAGGAAGTCAGATTACTGCTAGCCTGAGAAGTCAGGGTATAAGATTCATAGATATAGTGATGTAAGGGACCATTGAGTTCGTCTATTTGACCACTTCATTTTATAGTGGAGGGAAAGGATGGCCTAGAAAAAGATAAAAAAAAGACTTACTCAATGGCACATAAGTAAAGGGGCAAGGCTAGAATTTTAACCAAGATCATCTGACTACAAATCTAGCATGCTTGAACTTTTTTGAAAGTGGAAGCAAAATAAAGATTCTCCAAAACATTTATTAACACAAGGCCACCTGGAGAGAAAGGTCTTCTTACAGGGGGCAACATATTTTGACATTGCCAAAGAGAGCCAAGATTAATCAAAGTGTAACCACTCACATTCAACAATGAATCTATTCATTATCAAGAGGAGTCAAGAGGAAAGGCCTCATGAGGGACGATGTTGAGAGGCAAAGCTGGCTGTTGCTGATAAAAAACAGAGATTTTTTTCCCTTCTACTTGGAAGAAAACAGATATTAGTTCAACAGATTGATGTGTTTGCACTGCTACCTGCAGGCAGTTTAGATTTGTTCACTGGAGTGGTAACAGGCTGGGGGAAGTAGGGAAAGTCAAAAGAATGGGTACCAATGACACGATATAGTTCATATTTCCTTACAAGGAAAGTCATCCTGGGCCCTGAGATGTCATTATTTTATTTCATTCACTATCTCCATGCTTCAAGTGACTTTAAAAATACACATTGCACAAGTTTCTTGTTACAGATAAACCTATCTAGAAAAATGGCATCATTTACTTATTAATCAGGTTAATCTCTTTTCTTCAAATTCGATGTTTCCAGATTAAGGAGATGGAGGATACATTTGAAGCCCCCCCACCCCAAAAAAAGACTTCATCATATAGATTAGGTTTCCAAATATGAACGGTACATAGATATATTTTAGCCCTCCAAATTGTATTCTCGGTCCTAAGAATATTGAAGTTTTGTAGCTTGAACATGTGATTTCATTGATATAAGGAACTTCTGCTGAGGAAACTCCCAGTACCAAAGCAAAGGAACCCTTCAATTGTTATTTATAAGCTTAGAGAGTTACCTGGGGATAGTAAGAGTTTAAAAAGCTTGCCCAGGGTCCCAGCTCTAATACATGTCTTAGACACAACTTGAACTCTTGTTCTTGGTTCTGACACTAATCTTTTACTGTATTCCCAGTGTTTCAAGGATACTCTATATAGTAGGAGATAGTGAGCTGATCTTAACTCTCATTAATATGAAGTCTTAATTTAGAAAATTAGCTCTCAGCTTCACAGTTCAAACTTATTTATGCCAAAGAAAAGGCCCAGCTACAGTGAGAGCAGGGGTTCTCTTTTTTCCCCCATATTATGAACTCCTTTGGCATCCTCATGAAACCTATGGGTCCATTCTCAGAATAACATTTTTAAGTGCATTGAATTAAATACAAAGGAAATAATTGCTTTTAAATAGATTTGTAATGTTTATATCCCAATTTCTCTCTCTATCCATCATCTATTAATCCATATGTCTATCTACCCATCTATCTCTCTTGCCTTATAGAGATTGATTCACTGCAGTCAAATTAAGCAGGTTCTTGAAATCTAATTTTTAAAATTTCAATATGAGCTTTTCCACCTAATAAATTGATAAATACTGCAAATCATGGCTTTATTTATTTATTTATTCCTATCTAGACTTATGGAGGATTTTCATAGGAGGATCTTTCTATCTGTCTCTATCTGTCTGTCTGTCTATCTATCTAAATTATCAGACTCTGAGTTAATCCTGAAGAAATTTTTTAATTCTTTTGACATATTAACCTAACAAGAAAATTAAGAACAAATCTCATGGTATAATTAGTCAATATATCTCCCATTATAATAGAATGCTTCCAAATTTTTTAACAAGTAGTTTCCATCATTGCCAAAAAAGTTCATTTCAAAACAAAAAGAAGCAGAAATCTTGGAATAATCAATCATTAATTCCAAAGGCATATTTAAACATTCTGTCATTTACAGACCTGAATATGATTTTTTTCCTCTAATAGAGGTCCTTCTCCCTAAGTCCTAACATGGTCTGTTCTCCTGTCAATAAAATTTAAACTCTTTGAGAGAAAAGATCATTTTTTATTGATATTACTAGTGTCTTTTACAGTAATTCACACAAAGCACATGTTTAATAAATGCATGTTGATTATTTTTTGAGAAGTCTGGAGTAAGTTGGAACTCAGAAGATGAGGCAATGTTTTTTCTCTCTCCATAATAATCTTCATGACTATAAGGCAAGGATAAGATAACTAGTTTCTCAACCCAGCATAGTAAGCATATGTAAAATTCTCCAGGCTTCTGAGGCCATCTCTCTGGTTTAAGATAAGAGGAATTAGGATTTTATGAACTTGTCTTTTTTTGTATATATAAATTATATCTTTCATGTTTTCATTTTTCAGTTCATTTCCTATAGGTGACCTTCACAAGATATTCTTCAAGCATTAAATCTGTAGCTGTGTATGATGTTCTCTTGGTTCTCCTCATTTTGCTGTTCATCATCCCATGCAGTTCTTTCCAAGCTTTATTAAAATTATCCTGCTCATCATTTCTTGGGGAGCAATAGTATTCCATCACAATCATATACCACAATTCGTTTAGCCATCCTCCATAAGTCTAGATACTAATAAATAAATAAATCAAGCCATGATTTGTAGCATTTATCAATTTATTAGGTGGAAAAACTGACATTGAAATTTTAATAATTGAATTTCAAAAACCTGCTTAATTTGACTGCAGGACTACAGTGAATCTCTGTCTATAAGACACAAATAGAAACCAAGTGCTTTGAACACTCAAACCAATACTCATTCCTCTTTCAAAGATTCTAATAGAATAGAAGAAATACTGACCAGATACATAAAGGCTTTCTGCTAACTAGGACTTGAGAATCATTCCACGAATCAGCAGAAGCTTTGATAACTTGGAGGAATTTTATTTTGCAGACTCACTAGTTCCCTAGGACTAAAAGATCATCTAAAGAAAGAACTCAGTACTAGGTTTGCAGTGTTATCACTGTGGTCCACTTTCTGCCATTCCCATAGGAATAATTTGGGTTCTAGTTAGGAGATTCTCAGAAAACTATACAGAAGACTCACCTTCTAAACTCTCAGCCACTCTGAAGATAGTCTTAAAATGTGTCTCCTCAAAGATGAAGGATGTAAGGAATTGCTCATTAGTTAGTGGTTTTCTTTCAGATTCACATAGCCTTGCATCTTTCTTAGTATTATTATGAAAGAATGAGAAAATTCAAATCGGTCTAGACCACTGAATAATCAAATTAAGAAGGATCAATAGACCAAGTTTTGCATTTCTAATGTTTTGAATTGACTGATGAGTGTAAGTGATTGTCTGATCATATCTTATAAGTAGTTTCTATGAAAACCTTCTGGTAAACTCATTTAGAGCTTAAATAATAGGTTTTAGGGGTCCTGCAAGCACAGGCAAGGTTAGCAAATCAAGAAAAAAAAGCATTTTCATGGTCTAAATTTGTGACTCATTTTAAATGTCTTAAGTCAACCTCCAGACTGATGTGAAGAGAGCAGGTTAATAATCATTCAGGGATTTGTCTTGCATTTATGAGATGGAGCACCAGGTATTTGCAAGGTGCTACAAAAGGCTATCAGAACAATGGTGACATGTATATTGAACTGTTGCAAATAAGGAAAAGACAGACCACCAGAGAATTGGGCCTTGGTAATCTGAGAGTAAATTATTGGTATGGGAGTGATGGAAATCTGAATTTACTGATGGAGTAATGATGATGATGATAAACACATAAATACATTTATACAATACTTTAAGGTGTAGAAAGTACTTTGAATATACATTTATCCTCAACTATTTAATTCTTATAAATACTCTGTGAGGCAAGCTCTATAGGTATAATGATCTTATTTTATAGGTGGCAAAAAGTGAGATTAAGAATTATAAGTAAGTTCTCCAAGATCATATATATACCTAATAAATATTAGAAATGGAATTCAAAAACAGAAACATGGACTGCCAATTCAGCTACTACATCCTGTAGGGGGAAAACATCTTTTAGAAGAGAGAAGCTATACCCAAATGTGGTCAAATTTATGTATATCCTTCCCTCAATGAAGGTCCCAAGAAAGTAGAATTCTTTTTTTTTATTTTTTTTAGAAAGTAGAATTCTTATATGGTAGCTATCAACCAAATCCACCTGTGAGGCTATCCTTGGATAGTTGCCCTTGGGTGCAAGATTTGGGTCACTAGCCCATAGATTGGTCCTAAAATGGCTTCAACTCCTCTTTCCCCCAGCAAAGAAAAGTAGAAAGGAAGAGTATCTAGAAGTGCAAAGAAGTCACAGTCAAAGTACCTGGACAATTATTTTCCTGTCCTGATGTATAATGCTTACTTGGAAGAGTAATATGGTTGAGTAGAAAGAGGGATGGGTTTAGAGCCAAAAGGCCTGAATTCATTTTCTACCTCTTTAATTGTCTATCAATTAATGTGATCTTGGGCAAGTCATTTAATTTTTCAAGGTCTCAGATTACTCATCTATAAAATGAGAGGGGTAGGAATAGATAATTTCCATGGTTCCTCCCAATTTAGATCTATGATCTTATAAAAGAGAAAAACAAAAGTAATTAACTTTCTCCCAAAACCCTCTCCCCTTTCCAAATTGACAATAAAAATAAAGTTTGAAACCTGAAAGGATTTGGGGGGGGGAACCTCATAATCTACCTACGCTCCCTTACTCGTAGTTCCTCAAATATATGCAACATATAGTTCATAACCACCTACTATTTGTGAGGTTTGATGAGGAAAATAAAAATGCATAAATAGAACATTCCTCTGTTCTCAGGTTTCTTAATCTAATAAGGGGGATAAGACATGGATGCAAAACAATATAAAGCTCTCAATAAATTTACAAGTTCTGCCAGAAAAGTGCAAATAATGTTTCAAGAGCTAGAAGTGGGAGAGAAAGCTTCGGGCTAGGATGAAGTTTTCATGAAGAAGCTGATATCTGAACACATTCTAGACGGATAGGAGGGATTTTGATAAATGGTGAGGGGAAAAGGGAATTACAAGCTGGGTTAGCTATATGAAGAAAAGTATAGAGGCAGGAAAATGTAAGACAGGTTCAGCAAATGATGAATAGTGAAGTTAGACTGGAGCATAAGGTAGAGCAGAAATGTCAGACAATATTAAAGCAGTAGGTTAGGAAATGGACATCCATGAAAACTGGTCTAAGTAATTTAGACTTTATTTAAGTGATAGAAAATCATTGAAGACTTCTTAGCCTAGCAGTGACATTATCAAAGCTATGCTCTAAGAAAATTAATCTAGTACGCATGTACATAATTGATTAAAAGAAAAAAAGACCAATTACTGTAAGACACTACCTATATTCCATACAAGAGGAAATAAAGGACTTGAATTAAATACTGACAGTGGGAAGGGAATGGAATAATAATAATAACAAGAAGTGACATGTATTTAGTTATTCTCTTTTATAGGAACCCAAATCCTAGAAGAGAGATTAGGATGTAATGTCATGATCAATTACAAAGAAAAATATTAAAGTATGGTCTTGATAAATGATCATGCAAAAAAAATTGTCCTGAGAATCAAGATATTTTATCTGTTTAAATGGATGAAGCAAGCCATAAGTCTTATCCTATTATATTAAATGTCAAAATAAGTAAAGTAATTATTTTCTTAATTGAGATAAGGTTATTCTACATTGATTGTGTTTACAATCCCCTTTGGAAGATGGATATTTGTAATTTTCTAAAAAGGTTCTCAAAATGTCTTAAAGTGCCTTTTCTGGATGATATATGTGTACACATATACCTTTCAAGAACATATATAATGTATATATAAACACATATGTGCATATATTTATATTGCATATATAAACATCAAATCTTTATTCACTTAATCAGTATTGATGATGATTGCCTCCTGTGTATAGATCAGTGTGCTAAATGTTCAAAGAAATACTGTTTGGATGAAATCAGTCTTGTTTCATGGAACTTATAAAAGGATAAAAAACAAAGTGATAACTATTTTAAATTTCTATTTGATTTCAGTTAATTCCAATGAATCTGCAATCTCACTGTTATGTAACTTCCCTCCAATGATAAAGACTACAATATAGGATTCCTATGCTGTGAGACCCTTGTCAGTATCCTACCATATGCTCACTACACCAGCTACCTGAAGGCTTCATTGATGCATTCAATATACAACAATAAATAGGTGCCTTTGAAAAGTATGATTAAAAATATACTCTTGAGGATAGAAATTATTATCCACTGGGGAGAACAGATTCATGAAGAAAATGTGCATCAGTATTGATCCTTAAAGAATCGCCACATAAACTGCCTACAGTTTTATTGAATCTACAGAAGTAATAGAAAAAATAAGCTTTCTATTATTTGTCATTTCTGTTTTAGGTCACTATTTGCCCATTTTAAAACCATGGGGAAACCATGTTAAAATTGTACAAATTTTTTTTTAAACCCTTGTACTTCGGTGTATTGTCTCATAGGTGGAAGATTGGTAAGGGTGGGCAATGGGGGTCAAGTGTCTTGCCCAGGGTCACACAGCTGGGAAGTGGCTGAGGCCGGGTTTGAACCTAGGACCTCCTATCTCTAGGCCTGACTCTCACTCCACTGAGCTACCCAGCTGCCCCGAAATTTTACAAATTTTAACAAAAAGTTTTACAATTGAATTAAGCACTAACTAATAACAGGTAAATCTATTGATTTTTGTACATATTTATATTAGATTATAGTTATGGAATTCATATTGGCTTTTCATATGAAGGAAGCTATAAAATGCACAGTGACCTACAAAGAACCTGTACTCAAATAATTATAAAACAAATGTGGTAAAAACTATCAATGTGTTTTATTTTAAAATTCCAAATTGGTGCCTTGCCTTCCACTGTAAAACATTGAGTGAACATCTATGATGCTCCCAGCACTGTGATAGGACCATTTGGGGTACAAAAATGTTTAATGATATTTCAGTAATTTGAAAATTGCTGTTATATAAGCTAGGACATTGAGCTGGCACAGTGGATAGAGTGTCAGGTCTGGGGTCAGCAAGACCTGTGTTTAAATCCCACCTCAGACATTTACTGACTTGCCCTGTTAAATGACTAACAAGTCACTCAATGTTGCTTGCCTCAGTTTCCTCAATTGTAAGATGAGCTAGAGAAGGAAATGGCAAACCACTCTAGTATCTTTGTCAAGAAAACCCCAAAATGGGGTCATGAAGAATCAGTCATAACTAAAACAACTGAGCAACAACAATCACACGAGCACTAAGCCTTCTTTCTTACTGATCAAAGATCCTTCTACAGCATGTTCCTCAGTCTTTATTTGTGAGTTATTATCTTCTGAGCATGCTCCAGTTGTTCAATATCCTCCTTAAAAATAATGTCAAGAATTTAACGCTATGCTCCACTATGATCTGACTAGGACAACAAGGAGTCTATTACCTTTCTTGTTTGGGGCAATATTTTGATTAATTTTTGTTTAATTCAATTAATGTTCATTTCATTACCTTTTTAAACCTGCCATTCCACACAGTTGACATCCTGAGCTTTGTAATTCTTGATGTTCAGTCATTTCAGTCATGTCTGACTCTTTGTGACCCCATTTGTAGAATTTTTGTCAAACATACCAGAGTAGTTTTCCATTTCCTTCTCCAGCTCATTTTATAGATGATAAAACTTAGACAAACAAGGTTAAATAACTCGTTAAGAGTTACATAGCTAGTAAGTATCTGAAGCTAGATTTGAACTCAGGAAGGTGAGTCTCCCTGACTCCAGGTCCCAGTACTCTATCCACTGTGCCACAGAGCTGACCATATGGAGATTGAACAGTTCCCTAGTCTTATCTATTCTACTCTGCACCATTGGTCTCACCTAGTTGATTATTTGGAACTAGATGCCAAATTTTATGTCTCATTATACATTTTACTAAATGTCACACATTCGTTTATCCTGTTGAAATTTTGCTAGATCCTGATTATGTCATTTCAATGTCTTAGCTTAACCTCCCAGATTTGTGCTTTAAGATTTAATGGGATTTCTCTGACAGGAGATAATAAGATCATAGACTTGAAGCTTGAAGGAAGCTAACAGGTTATCTAGTCCATCCCTTCATTTTACAGATGAAAATGAGTCCCAGATAGGTTACCTGAATTGCATGAGGCCATAATGATAGAAAATGATAAAGCTGATACTTGAACTTTTGTCATCTGACTCTAATTCCTTTGCTCTTTCTATTGAACCACAATATCTATTATACTAAGATTATTTTTTAAGAAATACTTTTAAATGTGGATATAGCTATTAAAGAGAAATTTTATTAGATCATTATGCAAAAGTATAAACAGCTTTCACTAAACTATGATTTCATTCAGAAATTCTACATCTTTAATTAAGAAAACAATTTTTTCTTGCTACAGTTTTAACAAATCTTATTGTAAATAAATTTTATATTGAATAGATTGACAAGAAATGCATTGATAATAAAATGTACAAATATATCCATTTCTCTAGGTTAAAAAAATAAAATTGTTTACCAGGTTAATAATTCATACTGTGCTTTTTCTTAGTGTAACAACATTTTTAAAAGCCAGTCTGGAAATACAATACAGTTTTCTCTTTATTTTCCCATTATGAAGAAAACAAAGACAATATAGATCTAATTCTACTAATTGAAGGAATTTTATGAATCTACAATGAAAATGATTATAGAAGGAACAGGATCTTATGGCTCTGGGCTATACTAGAGTTATTCAAGTGTAAGCATAATAATGAAGAGAAAAGTATCCTAAAGCTAATTTACAAAAATTCAAATTTACAAAACAATAAATAGTTGGTTATTACTTATATTGAAAGGAACTCCAGACTAGAAGTTAATAAATTGGTTCTACTCCTTGTTCTATTATTAATCTGTGTTGTGATTTTGAATGCATGATTTAAACTCAGTTTTGCAAGCAAAAATAGCAATATTTAAAAATTACTACTTGGATATTTGGAATTCTTAACAGAAACCACAAGAATAATAGTATCTACAGCACACATAAAATGAGAGGGAAAGAATATTCTAACTCAGGATTATTTAAAGGTGACATTTTTTGAAGACTAAGGGTTAATTGACTTTGAGAGAAAGAATAAATTAATGGCAAGCTCAATTTATTTTAAAGAGATATGATCATCACCAAAAGGTGGGCCACTATGTAACTGTTTTTTGTTTTGTTTTACTTTGTGTTTTAATTTACCACAGTGGATAGTGCTGGGCCTGGAGTCAGAAAGTCCTGATTTCAAATTCAACCTTAAACACACTAGATAAGTGACCTTAAGCAAGTAACTTGGCATTGTGTGCTTCAGTTTTTTTCACCTTTAAAATGAGAATAACAATACTAATTATCTCCCAGAGTTCTTTTGTGAGGATGAGGAGATAATATATGTAAATACCTTTACAAATCTTAAAGCTAACTACAAAGGGACAAAAGGCATCATAATCCATTTCAATGCTAGAAGTGCCCATACCACTGAATTCACAAATCTTTGAAATATGCAAATATCTAAGGTGCTCAGATTTTAGCCAATCAAAAAGTCATCTTCTCCCAAAGCAAGAGAGGATGTTCTGGCTCATTCACTGGTAGTCTTCCATTTAGATTATTTGCTTCTATTTGATTATCTTTGTTGTTTGTTTTTCCCCCTGGCAGTACTTTTAACAAATAGGAACTTATCCTCACTCTGTTCTTAACTGAACAACTCTTGTTCAATGTACATGGAAGGGGAGAAAAAAAAACTTTTAAAACAAACATTTTTGCTTACCTCGAAAGAATTGTCCACCTTGTATAAAATATACAAAATTGTTACACAATTGCTAAGCATGTAAAGTCTTCTTTACAAAGCAAAATACAGGTTGTGTAAGTACAGCTGTTGCTCTGGTCAAAAAGATGCTTGGCAAGTCATCTACACAGCAGTTTCTAAGTGTTCTATTTGCAGATAATGTAGCAGAAGAAAAATTACTCATTAAGTTTAATGACCTTTGCAATCACTTAATTGAGAAACTAAAATCTTCCTATTTTGCATTGCAAGTGAATAAAGTGACATGTATTTAAAGATGATCACTTGATTACATGTGTATATTAAGTTGTTGAAACTGGCATAAGTTGTGTTGCTTTAAATATCTAGTGATGTAAATGCCCCAGCAGAGGAAGTTTTCAATGTAATTATTGAGTTTTTCTTGATGGAAATTTATATAATGTTGAAGAAATGTATTGGACTAAGTATCCAGATAAATGAATGTCTACAGGTACTCGTTAAAAAAATGTTTCTTTGTACAATCTGTACAACTTGCATACTTCACAATCTATATATTGAAAAATATGGGTAAGGAGTTATATACATAGTTAACCAAGTTATTGAAAAAATAATCGACTTTTTAAAAGAGATCATGAAAATGGTGTTAGCAAAATTATGGGGTCATATGATCACAGAGCACAGGACATTTCTTTGGGATTATGAAACACATTATATCCCATTTGCCCAAGTGCTTTCAAAGGATGTTTAAGGTTAAAGAAGAAATTGGTGGGGGTATGGAGTGAAAGTGAAGAAGTTAATGAAAATAAGAAAGAAGAAATTCATTTTATAATGAAAATTTCTACCTGAAATGTATGCATTTTGTACATTTTACAAAACTGAATTCTCTAAATAAGTCAAATGAAAATTCTCAAATTCAGCCAGAAAATGATATATATTTATAAAAATTTAGTTACAGAAAATACCTTTGCAAAATGATATTTTGGTATGTTGTCAAATATAAAAAGGTTTGCCCAGAAACCGGAAGAAAATAAAGACCTGTTGAGAATTACTTCACCAGACTTCAAAAGTAATTATTTACTTTTAACAGATATTTCTAAATATAAACACATAAGGAAGCCATTAGCATGAGTTGCAAAAATTATATGCATTTCATCTTGCTTCATCTGAATAACAATGCTTAGTATACTCATGTTATGACAGTATGTTGCAACAATCTTTTGGTCCCAGAAGTCTTGATCAGGAGAGAATAAAGAGTACTCTCGATTACCAAAATTATATCAACTTTACTATTAGTTGCACAACTTATTTGTGAGAAACTGAGTATTTATTCTACTCTATTACAAAATATTGGTATCAATTAGTAAAAAATAATTAACAAAATAATTAATGATAATAAGCTAATAGTTATGAGTATGTGCTTTGGGAAACTGAACTGAAAGACAAGACTAATAAATTACTAGTGTTATCATACTTAATATTTCACTAATATACATATATGTACATATATGCATATACATACAGAGGCATGAAAATAATAAGGTATTATTGATCACTAAATAGCTATGTGTGGTATGGTTTTATTGTATGTTTAGGATATTTTGTTATTATAAAATTTAATAAGCTATGTTATTTTAATAGACAGCTGGGCATATTAGGTACAATTAATGTTTTTTTGAAAAATGTAGAAGAGAAATTAATGCTACATAAATGTGTGTTTTGGTTTTTTTTTTAAGATAGAGTAGTTGCTATATAAAGTAGGGAAAACATTTCTTCTAATAGTGAACTTGCTGTTGATATATGATTATTTTTAAAGCATTAGTTAATTGATGGAGAAGGTGAAAGAGTAGGTACAAAGTCTTTTTTTTTTTTTGAAAGGGAAATTTATTTATTTTTATTTTTTAAATAATTTTTTATTTTTTAGAAAAGTTATCATGGTTACATAATTCATGTTCTTACTTTCCCCTTCACCCCCCCAACACTCCCCCCCCCTCCCAATAGCCGATGTGCATTTCCCTGGCTTTAACATGTGTCATCAATCAAGACTTATTTCCAAATTGTTGATAGTTGCATTGTTGTGGTAGTTTGGGGTCTACATCCCCAATCATATCCACCTCAACCCATGTGTTCAAGCAGTTGCTTTTGTTGTGAGGAAGATTAGTTAGTTAATTAAGTATTAAGGTTGACCTAGCAGGAAGCCTGGAGCATTCTAGGATAGAATGAAGGAGGAGGAAGTATTTGTGCCCTGAGAGAGAGACTCCATTAGTGGAGGGCAAAAACTGTTGCCAGCCCAGGGAGATCCCAGACCCTGCTTCCTGATTTTCTTGGGATCCTGAATGGAAGTAGATTTCCAGCAAGAGAAGACCTACAGAGCAGAACCAAGCAGAGGAGGAGTTTGAGACCTGGTGGACAGCACCTCAAGTTCACTCACTCTTCTTGGTATCTTGGACCACCTAGGATTTTGGCATCCTGTGAACCTCTTTGGAAAACTGTGAGAACCCTCAAAGCCACCCCTCTGATCCATAGCTGTGCTGCTCAAGTCTAGCTGGCACCAGGCTTGAATCAGCTCCCAGACACTGCACTGCTTCTTGGGCCCTGCCTATTATATCACTTAGATTAGTGTAGAAATAAGTCCTCCCCTTGCCCTGTGGTTTTGCCCTTTAGATTTTAAGTATAGAAATCCCTTTCCTACCTTTTAGTTAAACATAATTAAAGCTGTTAAATCCCTTTTACCTTGCCTGCTTGTTTCTAGACTCTGGCCTAGGGAGAGCAGGGTGAAAGTTAAGATCTACTGCCATTCCTGTGATAAATCCAGAGAACTCCTTATCCTGGTCCAGTCTCTCCTACAACCCATTGTGTGTACCCACAACTATTTACATTATATTTTAACATATCTGGTGCCCTCCATTACCTATATTTTCTACAGTTTTCTTCTTCTTTTCCTCTCCTGTAGTTCTTCCTCTGAATATGGGTAGGGTTCTTTTCCGTAAGTCCCTCAGAATTGTTATGGATCATTGCATTGCTGCTAGTACAGAAGTCCATTACATTCTATTTTACCACAGTGTATTGGTCTCTGTGTACAATGTTCTTCTGGCTCTGCTCCTTTCACTCTACATCAATTCCTGGAAGTCTTTCGAGTTCACATGGAATTCCTCCAGTTTATTATTCCTTTTAGCACAATAATATTCCATCACCAGCATATACCACAGTTTGTTCAGCCATTCCCCAATAGAAGGGCATACCCTCCTTTTCCAGTTTTTTGGCACCACAAAAATCACGGCTATAAATATTTTCATACAAGTCTGTTTATCTATGATCTCTTTGGGGTACAGACACAACAATGGTATGGCTGGATCAAAGGACAGGCAATCTTTTATAGCCCTTTAAGCGTAGTTTCAAATTGCCATCCAGAATGCTTGGATCAGTTCACAACTCCACCAGCAATGCATTAATGTCCCAATTTTGCCACATCCCCTCCAACAATCATTACTCTCTGCTACTATCATTTAGCCAATCTGCTAGGTGTGAGGTGATACCTCAGTGTTGTTTTAATTTGTATTTCTCTAATTATTAGAGATTTAGAGCACTTTCTCATGTGCTTATTGATACTTTTGATTTCTTTATCTGAAAATTGCCTATTCAAGTCACTTGCCCATTTATCAATTGGGGAATGCCTTGGTTTTTTATACAATTGATTTAACGCATTTTATATTTGAGTAATTAGATCCCTGTTAGAGTTTTTTGTTATAAAGATTTTTTCCCAATTTGTTGTTTCCCTTCTGATTTTGGTTGCATTTTTTTGTTTGTACAAAAGCTTTTTAATTTAGTATAATCAATTATCCCATTCATATTCAGAGTTATAATTATCAGTTGTATATTCCCCAATACTTTGGTATCCTCTCTTAGTTCTACCCCTTCTTCTTAGGTTATTTCCTTTTAAACCAGTGATTTGTTTTAAACCAGTAACCCTCGTCCCCTCCCTTGATTTACCCCTCTTTCTACCCTCTCCCTTGTTATTCCCCTTTTTCTTATTTTTAAGGCCTAATGAATTCCCTCTCCCTTCTCCTCCCCTCTCTTTTTTGACCTCCTCACTCCTCTGCTCCCCTTGGTTTATACCTTCTGACTTTCTCAGTAGGGTTAGATAGAGTTCTATATCTCAATGGATGTAGCTACTCTTTCCTCTCAGGCTTAATTCCACTGAGAGTAAGGTTTAAATATTACCTCTTAATGCTCTCTTCCTCTCTTCTTATAATAGTATTCATCCCCTCCCCTTCCCATGCCCTCTTTGTGTTTAAGAGAATTGCCTATTTTTTTTAATTCCTTGAAGTTTCTCTTGATGTCCTCTGCTGTTCAACCCCCTCTTTCCCACCCACCTCCTATCATCTTAGACCATTTAGTACTCCAATTTCTCCCTGTGAATAATTCTTCTTATAATTATAATAGTGGAAACTATAATAGTGAATAGAGTTCACTACAGAGAATTACACATAACATTTCTCCATATAGGAATACAAATTATTAGATCTTACTGAAGCCCTTAAAGAGGCAAATTTAAAAATAAAGGTTTTCTTTCTTTCCCCTCTATTTCTTATTTACCTTTTCATGTTTCTCTTGATTTTTGTGGTTGGATATCAAACTTTCCATTTAGTCCTGGTCTTTTCTGTGCCAATACTTGGAAATCTTCTATCTTGTTGAATGCCCATACTTTTCCCCTGGAAGTATATAGCCAGTTTTGATGGGTAGTTGATCCTTGGTTGTAGACCCAGTTCTCTTGCCTTTAAGAATACATATTCCAAGCCTTGCAGACTTTTAGCATGGAGGCTGCCAGATGCTGTGTGGTCCTGATTGGTGTTCCTTGATATCTGAATTGTCTCATTCTGGCTTCTTGTAAATTTTTTTCTTTTACTTGGAAGCTCTTGAATTTAGCTATTATATTCCTGGGGGTTGTCTTTTCAGGGTTTAGTGTAGAGGGCGATCTATGGATTCTTTCAATGTCTATATTGCCCTCTTGTAGAACTTCAGGGCAATTTTGCTGAATAATTTCCTTTAGTATGGAGTCCAAATTTCTATTAATTTCTGCTTTTTCAGGAAGACCAATGATTCTCAAATTATCTCTTCTAGACCTGTTTTCTTGATCTGTCAATTTCTCAGTGAGACATTTCATGTTTCCTTCTATTTTATCAGTCTTTTGACTTTGCTTTATTTGTTCTTATTGTTTTGAGAGATCATTGGTTTCTACTTGCCCAATTCTTGTCTTTAGAGACTGGTTTTCTGCTATATTCTTTTGATTTTCCTTTTTGATTTGTTCTATCCTATTTCCCAGCTGTTTGATTTTGGTCTCCAATTTGCTTATTAATTCTTTTGATTTGGGGGCATCTTTTTCTAATTGCCCATTTCTAACCTTTAGAGACTGGCTTTCAGCTATAATCTTTTGGTTTTCCTTTTCAATCTGGTCTCTTTGGTTCTTCGAGGCTTCTAGCTGGTCATTTCTGGTCTTCAATTTGCTTATCAATTCATTTGATTTCTGAGCCTCACGTTCTAATTGCAAAATTCTGCCTTTTAAACTGTTATTTTCTTGCCACATCCCTTCCATCTTTTTCATAATCTCAGATTTGAACTCTTCAAGAGCTTGTGACCAGTTTTAATTTTTTTGGGAAGATTTGGATATGATTACTTGTTTGTTCTCCTCTGCTGTTTGCTCTGTTGTCTGGATTTTTTTCTGTGTAAAAGTTGTCCAGTGTTAAAGATTTCTTTTTGATCTTTCTCTTCAGAGATTCTTGTCTCTGGCTTGCTATTGTGAGCTGCATTCCCTCTCAGTTTCATCCTCACGCCCAGGGTCTGTCTGTGCTCTTTAGGCTCCTGAGGTCTCAGGTCTCGTTGTTCTCAGGGTCAAGTCTCCTGGTGGCCCCCTTGCTTGTTCCTCTGCCGGAAGCTCCTTTAACAGTCTCAGGGCACTGCTTCCACAGTCATATACCCCTCTGCACTGGGTCCTCACCCACGGTCCATGCCTGTGCTCAGAATCCCTGTCTAGAGCTGAGACTGTGCCTGAGTTCAGGGTGTGTGTTCAAATTCTGAGTGTTCTTTAGCCTCTTGGGGTCTTAAGTCTTGCTGCTCTCAGGAACAGGCCCTGGTAACCCCAGGTAGCTGCCAAGGACTTAATGTGTGCCCCAACTTTGCTCTAACTCTTGTGAGCTGACTTTGGCCCTGTGGGTGGTGAGTGGGGGAGAGGGGGGTGCTCAGCTCACATTTTAGTAGAGCTATTTCACCCCCTTATAGCATGGAAATGCCCCAATCCCATGTACCTTCAATGCTGCATCCTGTTGTGGGGTCCCTTCATTCATCTGGATTTGTTTTTATGTCCCCTTGAGGAGTCCTATATTTTTTCGGTAGGAGAGGTTCAGCAGCTGCCGCCATCTTAACCCGGAACCCTGGTACAAAGTCTTAAAGAGAAAATTAATATTCACTGTCATTGACTATCATTGAATAAAAAACATAGAAATTAATGAATAAATCATTACTAAAAACCTAAGTTAAATAGTGATAGACATTGAGGGAAATAAAATGTTCATGAATTATCATGTAAGTCAATGTGAAAATAAGATTTATACAAGGCAAATTTATGCAAAAATCAAGAAAATGCAGACTATTCAATACACTTATGCCTGATTTTCATAGAACATTGGAATATTTTTTTTAAATCATGGGACATAGGGGAAGTGAGTTGATTTAGTGGATAGAAAGCTTAGTTGATATAGAAGGTGCTGGGTTCAAAACAGACCTCAGTCACTTGCCAACTGTCTGATCCTGAGTAAGTCCCTTAACCCCAGTTGCCTACCCTTACTACTCTTCTGCTTTGGAATTGATACTTATTATCAATTCTGAGGCAGATGCTTAGAGGTTAAAAAAAATCATGTTTTCTAATATAATTAGACCAACATAAACTCAAAGCTACAAAGTTTTAAACCAAATTCATCATTACTACAATATGAACTTGGAAAAATCACATATTTTCTTTTACATTCAGTTTTCTGATCTATAAAATGGAATTTATTCTAGATAATCTCTAATGTTTGACATTTTGTTAATTTTCCTAACTCCATGAAGTGGGGTCATAGTGAGAGGAAAAGCACTATACTAAGAGAAAAGAGAGAGAGATTCTAGTACTTTCTCCATTGTTAACATCGTCTGTGACCGGAGACACTCATTAAACTCGCTGAACTTTAAACCCTTGGTTTGTAAAAAACAAAATTCAAAAAAATAAAATAACAAAAACATTTCTTTTTACATATATCACTGAGTGGTGAAGATCAAGTGAGATAATATATGCAAAAGCCCTTTGAAAAATATAGAATACCATCCAAATGTAAGTTGTTATTATCATCATCATCTCATTGACTCAGCAGGAATAAGCACACCGGCAGTCTATGATTTCATAAATTTGGTAATTATACCATTGAACTTTAAAAACAAAAACAAATAATTCTTTCCTCGAAAGCAAACTATGCTACCCTGGTTGTATTTAAGGATTGCTTTAAATGATTTCAGAGAATGAACTAAGTCAGAATGGCAACTTTTTTAAAAAAATGGAGATGGATTTCTACAACATGCTATTTGGAAAGAAATGCATTCTACATGGAGGTAAATAATTCAAAGAAGTTTTATGATGGAAAGGATAGGAGGAAGAGGAAGAAGAAGAGTAAATTATTAATAATATGTAATATTTGTGTAAAGCTTAAAAGTTTAAAAAGTATTTTAAAATATCTGATTTTATTCATTTAACAATTGTAGGAGTTTGAAGGCTATTATTTTTCCATTTTACAAATGAAGAAACAAAGGCAGATAGAGGTTAAATGACTATCTGAAGTACACAGGCAGTGTCTGAGCTGTAATTTGAACTCAGATCTTCCTAAGTTTATGTCCAGTAAGCTATTCCTGAGAATTGTACAGAATGTGGAGTATGGTTAGGCTGCTCTCAAGGCTAATGAAAGAAATATTTACATAGGTTATATTCGAAATCCATTGAAACTTTTATGTCTAAGTGTTCTATCATAGTGAATGGAGAATTTTCTATCAAAATATCAAGTAAGTTGTATTCAGGAAACACATTTTATGATAGACTTTAGGTTTGAATTTATTGACATTCTGAAACCTAAAAGCCTTTTTCAGGTAGCTAGATGGCTCGGTGTAAACAGTACCAGTCCTGGAGTCAGTAGAATCTGAGTTCAAATATGTACTCAGACACATTTGCTGAGGGAAGTCTTCAAATCATTTAACTTCTATTGCCTCAATTTTCTTATCTGCAAAATGAATTTGAAAAGGAAATGACAAACCACCCAAGAACCTTTGTCAAGAAAATTCCAAATCAGGTCATGAAGAGCTGGACATAATTAATCCACCAAACAACAACAACAAAGGCTTTGTTCTCTAATCTTAGGATCTTAACCTTCACTCTCTGGTTAATAAAGATACAACTTGAAATGAAATCAGTCAATAAGTAAACAATTATTTATTAAATCCTGCTGATACAAAGAAAAGAAAAATTACTACTTCTGAACTTAAGTCATTTACCTTCTGATAAATAGGGCAGCATGTAAGTAACCATGAACATACAAAATTTTTATTGAGCAGATAGGAATTAATCTTGGAAAAAAGAAACTATTGGTTGGAGATGGCAGAGAGGAAAGAAGAGAGATAAAATGGAATTGAGAAAGACTTCACTTAGACAATGGAATCTGAACTGAGTCTTGAAAGAATTGAGAGGTAAAGGTAGAAATGACAAGTCAAATCATCCCAGGGATTAGGGAGAATCAATTGAATGGTGCAGAAATGGGAGGTGGAGTGCTATGTCAAAGGAACAGGAAATAAACTGATAAATGAGGATCATGAAGTGCATGGAGAGGAGAATCCTGAAAAGATAAGAAGGGACCACATGGTAAAGGAATTTAAATCACAAGTAGAGTACTTAGAAATAATAGAGAACTACAGAAGTTTATCCAGTAAGGTGGTGACATGATTAGACCTGCAATTAAAAAAATCACTTAGGAAGCTCTGTGAAGGATGGGCTGGTGGTGGGGAATGAAGTAGGAAGATTAATCTAAAAACTATTGTAATAATTCAGAGGTGATGAAGGACTGTTCTGGAATCATAGATATGTATAGAGAAGGGGACATTTTAAGAGAAATTGTGATGGTAGAAATGAAAAATTAGAATAGATTAGAGATATGGAGAGGAAACAAGTGAAAAACCAAGGATAAAATTAAGGTTGCAAGTCTGGATGACAGAAAGGATGGTAGGACTTAGGGAGATAATAGGAAAGTTAGGAAAAGGGAAAAATTTAGAGGGAATAATAATGAGTTCTGTGATCAATTTGAGATACCTATAAGACATACCTTGAGATATCCAAACAGTAGCTGATAACATAGGACTCAAGAAAGATACAAGGACTGAATATAGAGATATGGGTCATATTTGCATAGACATGATAATCGAACCCATGGGAGTTGAGGAGATCAACAAAGCAATCAGAATAGAGAGAGAAGAGTTTTAGGATATGATCAGTAAATAGGTTTGACATGCAGAGCATGCACAAACCCTTTCAAGTTGCTGAACTGATTCAATGTTCCACATAGAGAATAAATCAGATTTGCTTCCAAGAGAACCAATATGATATATAAATGTATCTAGAAAAGGCTGGAGTATGTGTAGACATTCTATAATTATTTCTAATTGGCTAACTTCATGGCTAAGGAGAAATTCCAAATTACTCAGTATAAGGAGAGTTGTTAGTATGTGGAAAGTGGAAGTAGAGTCAGCTAGCATAGATTGTTGTGTTTTTTTTTTTTCCTACAAGTTTGGCTGAGAAAGAAGGAAGAGAAATCAGATGATAGCAAATCAGAATGAGAGGCTCAGGAAAAGGCTATTGCTTTTTAAAATAGGAACATGGGAATGTTGGTAGGTAACAGAGAAGGAACTAGTAAAAATGAAACTGTTTAATACTTACATCTAGGACTCACTTTATTCATGGCGGAGTAAATAATAATATCTAGAGTACATTTACTATGTGTCAGGTATTTTACAATTATTACTTATTTGATCTTCAAAATAACCCTGGGAGGGGGGCAGCTGGGTAGCTCAGTGGAGTGAGAGTCAGGCCTAGAGACAGGAGGTCCTAGGTTCAAACCCGGCCTCAGCCACTTCCCAGCTGTGTGACCCTGGGCAAGTCACTTGACCCCCATTGCCCACCCTTACCAATCTTCCACCTATGAGACAATACACCGAAGTACAAGGGTCTAAAAAAAAATAAAATAACCCTGGGAGGAAGGTGCTATTATTAACTATTTTCCAAATAAGGAAACTGAGGCAAACAGGTTAAGTGACTTTCCCAAGGTCACAGAGGTAGTAAATGTCTGAGACTGAAATTGAACTAAAGTTTTCCTGACTTCAGGACCAGCACTCTATCCACCATACCACCTAGCTATCCCCTAAGTATATGGCTATCTATAGGATGAAAGCAAACATTCATGATTATATTATGGATATCTGAAATGTCACCATTATATATGTATTTCTTTGTGTCAAGAACTGTACTCTATTGTTGTACAAACAACTTTTTATAATAAATTAAATGATATCATATTTTAATTATAATATTTTAAGTTTTCAATTATTCATACCTTAATGTTATTAGATTCTCTATTTCAGTAAAAAACAAATAACAGCTAGCTGAGGCAGTTTTGCATAGTGGATACAGAGATGATTTTAGGCTGTTTAGAAATGGGTTCTTATATACACAGAGATAGATACACTGTGGCACAATAGAATATAATGGACTTCTCTACTAGCAGCAATGCCATAATCCAGGACAGTTCCAAGGGACTTATGAGAAAGAATGTTATCCACATCCAGCAAAAGAACTGTGGAAGTAGAAACACAGAAGAAAAAAACAACTGCTTGATCACATGGGTCGATGGGGATCTGATTGGGGATGTACACTCTAAGCGATCACTCTAGTGCAAATATTAATAATATGGAAATAGGTCTTGATCAATGACATATGTAAAACCCAGTGGAATTATTCTTTGACTATGGATGGTGGGTGGAAGGAAGGGAAAGAACTTGAATCTTGTAACCATGGAAAAATATTCTAAATCAATTAATTAAATAACATTTTTCAATTAAAAAAAGAAATGGATTCTGCTGCTGCTGCTGCTGCCTCTGACAAGCCACATGCCACTACAGGGATGGGCCTGGACACAGTAGGCACCAGTGCCCTGGTCCTTGCTGCTGCTGCTAACACACCTGAATTGAAGTTTTAAAATGTCCCTTCTTTGTTAACTGAAAGAAGATGCATAAGATCAAAGCAATACACGTGCATAATTACACCTGCACAACTAAAGACAGAGGGATGATATATTTATAATTCTTCAGCAGAAATTAAGAAGGATTATCTTCTATCATGGCCAAATCAAAATGCAAAGACAGGAACAATGACTTAATACTAATGATGATGATGGATTGTGTGTGAACACTGACCCTCACTCAGTTGTAATTAGTATTCTAGATAGACATCTGTATCAACAGTTGGGGGCAGATTTGGAAACTTCAGTTTTCTGCCTAGTCTGTGAGTTTGTCTTTTGGCAAAAAGTCCACCCACCAAAAAGGGAAAAAAAAAAAAAAAATATATATATATATATATATATATCCTCTGACAATGAAACAACCATCAATATCAAAGTGGAGAGTTTAAAGAGTGTTCTTTGAATCTTTTGTGGCATTTTAAGGAAAGATTTCCTGATATAATGAATTTTCAATCAATCATAGATCCTATGTAGATTCCTTAAGATGATATCTGAGAAATGAAATATCTGAGAATAGAGTTAATATCAGATATCCAGAATGCACTGAAAGATTTAATTCCTCATGATATTCGCTTGATATTAAGTGATCATATATTGATGGGAAAATGTGAAAAATTTATGCTTACATGGTGGCTTGTTGCAGTAGGTGGCACCCAGCTCCAGACTGTGGGTAAGAATATACTATTGGAATTTTTCCTTTTTTTTTTGTTTTCTCTACATACCGCATTAAACTTTTCTATGGATGAAATTTAAATTGCTGAATAACATAAGATGAAAATAGTCACCAAGATTCTCACTTGTTAAGATTTTATTCAATTTGAAACAAATCAGAGGACTTTACTTCAGAATTTACAAGGTGTCAAAAGAGTAAAGGTTTAAGAATCTTAACATAAACAATACTTCCTAACTTGGAGAGAGCTTCAGCAGTGGAAGGTGAGGTAGGGATCTAGAAGATGTTAACAGAAAGGAAGGTTTCCCTCTGCCTGACTCATAGCAAAGAAGCAAAATGTTACCATTTTAATTATTATAAAAGACTGCAAGATGAAGCTAGCCAGGTTTTAAAAATTGGTACTGGTACTAGTAAGTATCTATACAGTATAGCCTCAGATATAAGCATATCAAAATAAACACTTGTTCTTTAAACATTTGAATGTTTTATATAATAGAATATTGTTTTTCAGTGAGAATGAAAATAAAATTTAAATGTGTCCTTTTAAGTGTGTTGAAATATCCTATATCACATTTAAACATGTTAATATTAATTTACTATGAATTCAAAATAAAATCCAATTTGGCATCCCAACCAGATCTCTAAGATTTTTGAGTTACATGGCATACGTCTATCTATTTTGATAGATTGAGTTTCCTACAACAATGAATTAACAATTCTAGTTCTCTTCTTATTCCCCCCAAAAAATTTGTTGAAAATTATTTTTAAATGTGGTAAAAACATGATCTACTTTTTAAAAATATAAAATAGTTAAACCCTTCCAATTATTAATTACTTGAAGGCAAAAATATTTATTTGTTATCCATATAAAAATAATTGTTGACTAGCAAAATAAGGACATAAAAATAAAGGTTACTATGAGGACTGAAGCCAATAATTATAAATAATAATATAATACTTCAGTTTTTTTTATAAAAAGGTTCACATTACCTGATAATCTTATAAATAAGATTTTAAGAATATTTAAAAAGGCTCAAAATTTGTTATGTTAATGTGTAAAACATATATTATGTATAAGGGTTTTTAAAGTTAATGATATCAAAATATTTAATGTGTAAATATTATTTTTTTGTATATCAGTGTAGAAAATGAGGACCAGATAAGGTAGAACTCAAATTTGCACAGAAACTGGAGATTAGAAAAGCTTCTGGTGCAATTAGAATTGCAACCTGATAATGAGATAATTTTTTGGAAATGATTAAAATTTAATTTTCAGTAATTTATACTATGGCCATTATAGGATGTACTCTGAAATTAGAGTATTTTAATAGCATTGTATGCCCATGCCCAACTAATCAAAAATAAGGTAAAATGAAAACTATTTTATCTCCAAATAAAGGTGCTTTCGCTAAGCAGTTACAAAGAAGTGCATTCCTCTGGATGTTATATTCATTAGGTATTTTAGACACATAGAGAAATAGTATAGCATAAGGCATGTTATTACTTAATCATTCAACCTATTTGACCATCCCTTTCAATTCAAAATAAAACAAAACAACAACAACAAAAAAAAAAAAAAAACAGCAATTCAACAAAACCAACCAACTTGGTAACTAGGCACCAACATGACATATGCAACATTCTATAGCCAGTGTCCTTCTGCATTAAAAGATAAAATTGTGTATTGTCTTTTATTCTTTGGGACAAAGATTAACCATTACAATTTAAGTATGCCTCCCTTTTAGTATCATTTTCATATCCTATATTATAGTCATTATATATATATATATATATGATTCTCTTAATGATGTTTACTTGGCCTCATTTGATATAGTTCTTCCCATACTTCTCTGAAGTCTTCATATTCCTTGGTTCTTATAGTGCAATAGTATCCACTTGCATCACATACACTCATTTATCCAGCCATCTCTCAAATGATGGGCATTTACTTTGTTTCTAATTCTTTGCTTCGAAAGAAGGGTTATTGTGAATTTTTTTTTTTCATGGACCTTTCTGTCTTTTACCATTTTGTAATACGGCTAATAGAAGTATGAATTCACATATAGGAGTGTGGGAATGTCTCACATAATTCCAAATTACTTTTCAATGTACATGAAAAAATGAATAGCTTCACCCCCAGGCCACTGGCTTGTCAATCCTCCAACAGCCCCTCCCATATTATCTTTTAGCATCTTTGACAGTTTGATGGGAATGAGATAAAACATCAGAATTATCTTTAGTTTTCAATAAGGCCACTACAAAACTTTTTGGAAACTGGCCAAAAGTATACAATTGGACAGAAAAAACAATATTGTTATAAGTTATTGCAAACAATATCAGTCAGTCTAAAATATGCATAAATATCTATTGCTTTGTCTAAAATTTAAAGTTTTATTACATAATTAATTTTTATAAAAAGTATAATTCATTATAATAGGAATTCAAGGGATTTCCTTATTATTTTTAATTTCTATTTAAATTACAAAGGATTCTCCATTTAAAAGTTAAAATCCAGGAGAAAGTAGGTGGCTCAATGAATAGCACACCAGGCTTAGAAAAAGGAGGTCCTGGATTCAAATTTGGGTTGAGATACTTCCTAGTTGTGTGAACCTGAACAATCCACTTAACCTGATTTATTTAGTTCTTACTGTACCTCTGCCTTGCAAGTGATAGTTAGCATTGATTCAAAACAGAAAGTAAGGATTCGAAAAAATAAAATAAAATAAAAGGTTAAGTTCTGATACCAGGAATTTGTGTTTACATTTGAATATGATATATCTATACTTCTCTACCAGAAGAAAAATGTAATGTATTTATTTGAAATGATTTTAATTATTTCTTAGAATATAAATATAGCTAAATCATTCTGGAAGTGCTACTAATTATTTGAAAGGATGATATTTGAGAAAGAACTTAATTAAAATTTTTGGAATAGCGTTTTAATTTTAAAAGTTTAAATTTTAAAATCAAATTCAATTTTATAGTTCTATTCATTAATATATAGTTGCACAAATTAAGTTCAAATTAAAATAATGTCATTTCACACTTTTAAGGCAGATAGTGTTGCATTAAACAGGGCACTGGACCTGGAGTCAGCAAGACCTAACTGAGCCGTAGACACTTACTAGCTGTGCAATTCTGGTTAAATCACTTAACCTATTTTTGCTTCTGATTCCTTATTTGTAAAATGAGGATAATAATGGTACCTAATCACACGATTGTTATGAGGATCAGATAGAATAATATATGTAAAAAAAAAGTACTTGGTACTGTGGCTGGAACAAAATAGAGACTATTAAAATGTTCATTCCCTTTCCAGGTTTTCAAGTATGCATGACGATTTAAGGACACCCCTACAAAATGGTTTATTTGCTTATTCCTTCTTGGGGTAATTTTATTTTTATTTTTATTTTTTGAAAGCTTATTTTTTATTTTTATTTTTTAACTCTATTTATCTAATTAATTAATTTAGGATATTTTTTCCATAGTTACATGAATCATGTTCTTTCCCTCTCCTCCTCCCACTCCCACTCCCAATAGCCAATGAACAATTCCACTGGGTTTTACATGTGTCATTGATCAAGAATTTTTTCGATATTATTACTATTTGCACTAGGGTGATGGTTTAGAGTCTACATCCCCAAGCATATCTTGGGAAAATTTTATTTTATTTATTTATTTATTTGGTTTTTTTTCAGGTTCATATTCAGGATTTATTTTTTTGTAAATCAATGCTCAGTGAATGTTCTGTTACATAGATTCAGACTAATTTTATGTATCTTCTTTATCTATAGAGTTGAAATATATAAATGCAAGTTTATAATGATAACTCAGTAGCACTGTCAGGTTCTGATATGTTGGGATAATTTTAAAAAAGAGTTTTTGATAGAACTTGAAAACATGACTTTGAACGTCATGTTTAAAATATTTAACCAAGCCTGAAACTATCAAAACTAAAGTAACTTTTTAAAAATGTTTCTAGCTAAGGAAAATCTTCTTTATTTAAATTTTTGTTGTTGTTCTTTCACCAAGAGAAGAGAAAATTGACATACTCACTTTCAAGCACAAAGAACAATTTACAGACACATGAAAGTAAACAAACTGGAAACTTTGGCATGATTGCAAACGCTTTGGGAAATAGTTTGGAGTTTTAACAGAAATATCACATTTTGTTTAAGAGACAAACAACTTTACATTTTGACACTGGCACCAGCTAACAGTGGGAAGGCCAGAGTAAGTTATATTGAGATGCAGCAGGACTGACCTCAATAAAGTCAAATGAACACTTTTGAGTCATTGAAGTTAAATGCAATGCCTCGTATGCCTTGTCCATTGTATAAAAATAATGTCTTTTTAAAGTTTTGACTTGTTTAATATAACCAAGTGAATGATCATTGCCTTTTTACTCATAAAAAACAGACAAATAGTAGACATACAGATATTATGACTGAGACATTTTCCCATTTCCTTTTTAAAATGAATAACTGGAGACTTTTATTAGTTTAGTCTCCATCTGTTAGAGGACTTTCTCTCTTCTTTTTTGTTTTGTTTGTTTGTTTTAAATGCTTGCACCACAGGGGGAGAAGTAAAGCATGGCTTTCCTGAAAAGTCTTCTGTGTCTTTTTATCTGAGCAAAGGAATTAATCCCAGACCTTGCTGTTTATATGACAATGCTGATATTTGATTTTATCGCTGGAGAAAACAGACAACTTTCTCAGCTTTACCATAATGGTTAGTCATAAGGTGACATTATGTATCATATCTTTCTATCTGGAAAATAGGCTAAATATTTCCATTACCCACTTAAAATTAACATATGATTTTTTAATTAAGTAGAAGTAATACATCTAAAAATCATGGACATAATTATTTTATCAAGCTAAGTGTCTAAGTTCTGATTTCTATATCACCATTATAAATCTTCCCAAGATCTTCTTAAGCATCTTGAATTCTGGGATTGTTTTATGTTTGTTTTGTAGCCTAAAACACTAACACAGTGCTTTACACAGTGAATCCTTACTAAGTGCTTATTAAATTGACTTGTAAAACTAGTGTGGTTAGGGAGTGCAGTATGTTGCTTTGAAGAGTACAAAAATTGCAGGTATTGTTATTTTTTGTTCCCCCCACACAGCAGAACTGAGTCTTTCCCATACTTTTGCTCTTTCCTCTACAATTGATTTAAAATACAATTGATTTAAAATAAATATTGATTTAAAATAGAATTTTTTCTCCTTTTTTTTTGCTCTTTCCTTCATATCTCATTTCTCTCTGGAGATTAATCAAACCCATTAAAAATAATTACATCAATATGCAGGGAATAGAGGAAATGATAATGAATATGAAGTCTACATGATTCCTTTTCCTAATTTATGGAATTTTTCAATTTGGAAGGAAAGTTATTAGTCATATTAGCCCAGAGCCCCCAGTAAGCAAAATTTATAACATTTAGAAAGAGATTTCACTCTTTTATAATTTTATCTTAGGTTATTTCCTCTATAAGACTTCTTTTTATTTGAGATAAAAAAATAAGAAACAGGAAATTTTTAGGTAAAAGACGTAATAAAAAAAAAACATTGCAATCTCTTATTGGACAGGTAGTAAAAGGGAAGTTGGGAAATTTAAAAAAAAATTTTAAATAAATGACTACCTCAGACTTTCCTCGCATGACACCATTTTTTTTAACCTTCAATGATGAGCACAGTTTCTGCAATTTTCTTCATACAATCTTCATTGATCAATAAATCTTGACCCCCTTAAGGATTCTTTTTCAATAATTTCTGGTAATAATGACATGGTCCACAATATCTATCAGATATCCCTCCCTCTAGATAAATAAATCTAGAAGGCATTTGCTTGATGCTTCTTTCCTAACATGTTGTTGTCCTAATTCATGTGAATATTACCAGGGCTTTTTAATTCCACTCATATTTTAGCTAATTTATCAGTGCTATCCGGAGATAGACCACTTTTAGTTACATTTGACAAATCCAGTGGGGTAGGTCTATTGTCAGCCTTTACTATCCTTGTGAAGTAATATCTTTTTGTTGTGATTAATAATGATGTTGTATTTTGACATGTTCGTCAAATATCCTGAAAATATCTATCAATCTTCTTCCTCATTTTTAGAAAGGAAGTGCTAATCTTTCGATATCCACAATATGCTTCCTATTCCAATTATTGTGTCAATATTTTATGGGATGATACTTCACAAACGAATTATTTTACATTTGATTGTTCCAAAAGTTACATTAATACTAATATTACATATGTGGTAATTTATCTCACCTTGTCCTCGCATAGCTTAGATTTCAGGATGCCAATAAGTTTCTTCACATAGTCAATCACAGCTTTCTCCATGATAGTTTCTTGATAACTATGTATTTGTTGTGTCTTTCCTAAAAGAGACTAATCAATTTAAAATTATAATGTATATGCCTTACATATGAACTTTGAATTTATGTACAAAGAATTTGATGTCATTTTTGGGGGGTGATTGTTGAAAATTTTATGATTTTCCTTCCATACTTTTACAACTACAACAATGAATTGCAGGCATGAAAAATGTATGTTGCACTGGCTGCTACACCCTATTTTATAGCTGCTCCCTCCATAACTCATAGGATGAAGCAATTTGGGACTTTAAGTGAATGACAATAATCATCAATGTCATCATCATCATTCTTTATGCAACAATGTTCAGATTTTTACTAAAGGTTGAAAATCTCATAACTCAAAAAATGAAAATCATTTGTTAAAAATAGTTTTGAGGAGAGCCAACGGGAAATGTGAATATAGTACATGGTAGTTTAGGAAAAACAATTTTCATCAGAAGAATCCAGTGATGTAAGATATGCAAATATTATTCCCATTTTATAGTTGAGAAAACTGATACTAGGGAGGAGGGTAATTGGAGGCAGCCATATCTAACTATTCCAAATCTCCAGAGATAATGAGTAGCAAAATTCACACTTACATTTCCTAATTCCAAGTTCAGTGCATTTTTGATCATACCAAGTCATCTTTCAAAATAATTAACAGATTGAAGAAAAAGATCAATAAATAAAGGTTGAAAGAACTAGGATTATTAAAACTGTTAAAGGAAAATCTGAGGGACAAGTTTATTTGAGGGACATAGCTTTAATTATACTAATAGTCTTATAATCTTAGCTTTTCAAATACTGGCCAGCTATTCTTAATCTCTAGTGAGAATAGAGTTGCAAGATGGAAATTTAAATTGCAGTATACAAGACAGAAATTAGGACAAAAATATTTCTTGACAGGATTATTTGTTCTTATTCAGTAACAAAATAAAATTAATAAAATATATAAATCAAACAAATACCACTGGATTTTATTCCATTGGTTGTTATCAGGGCTCTGAGTTGAGCCCTAGATCTACCCATAGGAACTGTATTCAAGGGAATCAATTCCAATGTGACAGGATTAAAAAAAATTTTGATGAATAAAACAGCTGCTGAATGGATTTCCCCAATTGTCTTCTCTATAACTAGGTACCACATATCCATTCTCTTCCTTAATCTGTCTACACTGTGTTTACTTAGGGTTTTAGGATAAGTGGGCTATTCCATTTGTCAGTCTTTTCCTTTCTTGAACTTTGTGCCTCATGTCTTAATAGGAATAAAGTACACAGTATGACCTTGTTTACAGCTGTGTAATTTAGTCACCTCCTTAAAAGCTTCTGTTGCTTTGGACATCCCCTAACCATTAATTTCAGCCATTAGTTATCCATTCAAGGTTTTTCCATTAGCAATCAGAATGCTAGCTCAGCACTCAACTTACGGGCTGTCCATCTGCTAAACATATATGTGAGCTGACCAATATAGGTAATAAATGATCAGGGCACAAACAGATACAATCTGTTCCTCTCCAATATGACTTTACAGGTGCTTTCTGATAAAAATTGAATTATTACTGTGTATTTGGTGCTTCTAGTAACTTAAACTATAAATAAATCTTGACTCTTTTGTCACTATAGTTCAGCAGAATAACAATAGCTTACATTTATATAAAATTTTAAGTTTCACAAAAGACTTTCCTTTTTAAAAAAATACTGTTTAAAAAATCCAAGTAGTATAAAAATGAATAATGAATAATGAAGAGCCCTCATTTTACAAATAAGGAAATTGAGCCTGAGGGAGATTAAACGATTTGCCCAAGGTGTCACAATTAGTAAATATTAAGGCTAGAGTGAATCTGGGGATCTTGACTCCAAGTCCAAGGTCCTTTCTTCTTTACAACACTGCCTCTAAATAAGAAATGATCATTTCAACTCCTTCCTTTGCCACTTTATTCCCTAGTCATATTCCTTCTTTTTAGTCAAATCTAAACTCTCTATCCTGATCTCAAGTTCCTCCAGTCAATAATATTTCTCCCTTCATATAATATTATCAACTTCATTACTGCTTATTTCATTGTTTGAACTCTAAAAAAAAGTTTTCGTCTTCCCTTTAAAAAATTCCTGTTGTTTCCTGTTTCCTAGAATCCTTCCCTTTCTCACCTTGCCACACACTCACAAAGTATCACTTCAGTCCAGAGCCAATCAATGTCCCTTCAAAGTCTTGCCCCAAACTTGTCTAAACTTTCTAAACTCTAACCACCTCAAGGTAAGAGCTAATAATTCCCTATACATACCATCTATAACTTGACCATTAGCCTTTCTACAATATGGAAAGAATCTACTGTCTACAGTTTGAACTTCTCTGAAAACAAGTAGCACAATGCTCTGCTACTATGACTGTGCTACTATGTCAAAAATGTTATAAAATCTGTCAGGTATGTCACATCTTGTTGACAAGATCATCTATTCATCCCTTCAAAAATGTTTATTAGGTGTCTAGGATAAACAATCCCTGAATGCCCAAGGATGCTGATAAGCATCCTTTATTACATTCCTGTATTAGAAGAACTTTAATGATAGGAAAGTTGGAATCCTATTTGCTTTGAAAAATGTCCCATATTCTCCAATGTTAACAGACTTGTGGCAGAATATGTTTCCTTCATCAGCAATTAGCATTGACAATCAGAATATTAGCCCAGAATTTAATTGATGACCTATCCATCAGTTGCTAGACATGTGAGATCACATTGGAAGCTAAGAAAAGATCAGGATGTTACCCAGGAAAATATTCTTCTCTTCCCTCTCCACCAGGCCATATTATTTTATATGATTCTATAAATAATGATTGCCTGATAATATCTAAATTTGTATGACTATAAATTTGATAGTTGCAGCAATTTAATCATGCATAATAAAATTTCCTTTATTCTGAGACCATTAACATCGATAGTGTATGTATACATAAATTCAAATAGATATGTGTTTGTGGTGGTTATGGTAATAAAACTTTTAGAAATCAAAAAAAATTAAGTAACTTGAAAGGATACTACCCTTAAAGTAAATTGAGTGCTATTAACTTGTGGTTTTTGAACTTATTTATTATATAACTGAAAGAAAGGAGAGAAAGAAATAGAGATGTAATATCTATATTTCAATATTATTGATTTTCTATGAATTTTTTGAGATAAATAGTGCAAATACTATTTAATTTTTTTATTTTAAAAATTTTTAGAATATTTTTTCCATGGTTATATGATTCATGTCCTCTCCCTCCCCTCTTCCCTCCTCCACCCAAAGCTGACAAGCAATTCCACTGGTTAATACATGTCTTATTACTCAAACCTATTTCTGCATTATTAATATTTGTAATAGAGTAACCGTTTTAAAACCACAACCCCAAATCACATACCCATATAAACTAAGTGATCAATCATAAGTTTTTCTTTTGTGTTTCTACTCCCATAGTTCCTTCTCTAGATGTGGATAGTAATCTTTTTCATAAGTTCCACAGGATTTTTCTTGATCATTATTATTAGTAGCAGAGTGTATTACATTGATTGTCCCACAATGTTTCACTTTCTGTGTACAATATTCTCCTGGTTCTGCTAATTTCACTCTGCATCAGTTCATGGTGGTCATTACAGTTCATATAGAAATAAAGTAGTACATCATTCCTTATAGCACAATAGTATTCCATCACTATCATATACAACAATGTATTCAGCTATTCCCCAATCAATGGACAGCCCCTCATTTGCCAATTTTTTGCCACCACAATATATACATATGTATATTGGGTGCAAATCCAGTGTAGCTAGATCAAAGGGAATGCACTCTTTTAAAGCCCTTTGGGCATAATTCCAAATTGCCTTCCAGAATGGTTGGATCAACTCACAACTCCACCAGCAATGTATTAGTGTCCCAATTTTGCCACAACCTCTCCTTTATTATTTTCCTTTACTGTCAGATTGGACAATCTACTAGGTATGAACTGGTAACCTCAGAGTTGTTATGAATTATATTTCTCTAATCAGCAGGAATTCAGAACACTTTTTCATGCAAATATTTATATTTTTGATTTTTTCATTTGAAAAAATTGAGATTATAAGTGCTTAATTTTATATCTTTAAAATATAATTCTGAGGACTTCATAGGCTTCACCAAGCTGCCAAAGAGGTCCATGGCACCATGTCAACAACAAAAAGGTTAAAAAACCTGTTCACTGTATTGGTATATGAGAATACCATCCATCATTGATGTCAAACTCAAATAGGAAGGAATCCCTTGTGAGGCACATATTGAAATAGAAAATCACATAGATTCACATTATCTATGTTAAATTGTGTTTTTCTTTATTTTTGTTAACATTTTTAATCAAATTCTACATTCACTTTGGAGTCTAGCCACCTGCAAGCAGTCTGGTAAAACTCAAGTTTTACACCTCTGTCCCACATGACTTCATTACCATATACCTTCCATTTCTCTTAAGTGTAAGTATACAATCTATGAATCAACATATACTTTCTTTTTAAAAATAATATTATAATTTTCCTCAATTGCACACAAGCAATTTTTATCCTTTCCTTTAAAAAAAGAGCCAAATTCTACCTCTCACTTCCCTCCTACTCTCTACCCTTCCTGAGATGGGAAGCATTCTCGTATAGCTTTTACATATATAATAATAGAAAATATTTTCCCATATTTGTCATTTTGTGGAAGAAAACTTGAACAAAAAATGAAGAAAGAAAGTGAAATACAGGATGTTTTGATCTTTGTTCCTATTGCATCAGTTCATTCTTTAGAGGTAGATGGTATTTTTTATCATGAGTTTATATGATTAGGGTTTTGATATTAAAAGATCATTCTACTGCAAACATTAATAACATAGAAATATGTTTTGAACAGTGATACATGTATAACCCAGCTTGTCAGCTTTGGGGTAGGGGGCATCATGAATCATGTAACCATGGGAAAATAGTCTAAAAAAATAAAAGGTACACTCCTAAATCTTCTTTAACTTGTTTCTATCTTTTTATATCATATATCCATATTTAAGGTCTTAGAATCTCAACTCTTTCCCTATATTAGTGATGGCAAACCTTTTAGAGATGAAGTGCCAAGCCCTGCCCTTACCCTACCCCTGAGACTGAGTGCCATGCACATCCTCCCCAAAGACCCAATACCATGCTCATCCCCCCAGAGACCCATCGTCATACCCCCTCACCAAGTGGTTGCCAAACCCTGCCACCCCTTATCCCACACAGGGGAGAGAGAAAGTGCTCCCAATAGGCTGCTGGGCAGAGGAGCAGGCAATTCACCATTCTCTAGTCATCATTCTTAATTCTTTACTCTCTCACCTCTCCTCCTTTCCATTTCTAATCTGTTGCTAAGTCACATCAATTTTACCTTCTTTGAGTTTCTTATATGAATTCCCTTCTGTCCTCTGACACTGCCACCACCTAAGTGCTGGCTCTTATCACTTTATCCTTGGACTGTAACTGAACTATTATTATTGTTTTCTTATTCCTACCTCATCTATCCTTCTTCCTTCAAACTTCCATTTAGCTCCATTCAACTCTTAAATTAACTTTCTGTCAGAGTAACAATCTGCATTATTTAGTGCATCTCTGACCATTTTACACCTGTCTTCCATTCAATAAACTCAAATGATGCCCTATCACCTATAAAAACAAGTGTAGAATATGCTCTCATTCAAAGTTGTTTACAACTTGTTACCTTCCTGCCTTTACAGTATTCCTACACCTTATTGAAACCCCCCTTCACACACTTTATTTATCAGTGACATGGTACTCTCTGATGTTCTTTGAACAAGACACTACATTTCCATACTCTCAGTATTGTCAATGGCATTCTTCATGTCTGGAATACTTTTCTTCTTCATTTCCTCTTGGATTGTTTGGCTTATTTCAATGCTGGGCCAAAAGCTCAGTCTCTAAGAGAAGCCTTTCCTGATCCCCCTTGATGCTAATGCTTTCCCTCTGTTGAATACCTTGACTTTTCCTGCATTTAACTTGTATGTACATTTTTATTTTCATGTTATCTTCCCCATTGGACTCTCACCTCCTTGATGTCAAGAACTGTCTTTATGCTTTTCATGTATGCTTAATTCTTAACATAGTACTTGGCATTTAATAAATGCCTAAGTACTTTTACAAAATTTGCTCACTATCACATAGTCAGTATTTGTGATGCTTTGAGCCAGGTATTCCTGATTCTAATACCAGTTCTCTATCTACCACACCATGTTTAAAGTTTGCAAAACATTTCACCCAAATAATTACGTTTGAATCTTATGAAGTAGTTGCTATACAAATTAGTATGACCATTTGCAGAAGAAATAAGTTCAAG
Source organism: Gracilinanus agilis (assembly GCF_016433145.1). Lineage (NCBI taxonomy): Eukaryota > Metazoa > Chordata > Mammalia > Didelphimorphia > Didelphidae > Gracilinanus > Gracilinanus agilis. The sequence continues at coordinate 495,138,775 of NC_058131.1, forward strand.
AGCTCTTAAACTCATGATCACATAGCTAGCAAGTGTCACAGACAGATCAAATTGAGGTATGCATGATTCTTAATTCTATTGTTGTAAGATCTTTGCTATGTTGTGTTATGGAAAGTAGATATGTTAATGTTGGAATAAATAGGGGAATATAGGAAGGTAAGGGATGAATGGGGAATATAGGAAGGGCTGCTCAAACAGACTAATCACAGAGTCTAGTTCAGGGGTCAGCAACATATGGCTCTTGAGTCATATCTGGCTCCACCTCCCAACTGGCCAGTCCAGGCAGAGCCCCAGGATGTGCCCCACTGGGCCCTTCAGCCCTCACCCCATATTCCAGCGCCTTCTGCCTCCATCCTCCTCCATCCGCAGGTGTTTAGGGCTCTCATGGCCAAAAAGGTTGCTGACAGTTGGTCTAGAGACAGAGGGTACTGAGAGGAAACATGCTGGGTCTTTCAGGCAGGCAGGCTATCTCTATGATTCAAGAATAGAATCAGCCAGAAATGATATGGGTCTAACTGAAGGGTTTTTGATGTTATTTTCTAAGGTCCCTTGAGGGAGGAGTCAAAAGGTTCCTCCCTGCCAGTAAACCTGAAATCTACAGGAAGTCTCGGCTGGCTACTTCCTGCCCAAGATGGATGCCTACATTTGCCCTCAAGAAATAAAAGGAAAGTTATTCCTTCCCTCTTCAGCCTTTGCCCTAGTATTCAGTACAATGATTCACCAGAGGATCTTTGTGTAAATGCCAAAGGGGATATATTGATGCCAGGTGTAAGCTGAGGGAAAAGGGTTTGAGGGTTTTGTAACTGTTGCTAGGGAGAAAGCTGGTACAGGGGGAAGGGTCACAGAAAAGGGAGTCAGACTGAGGGAGGCCTGCTCCCTCAGTCAGGGATAGTTTCACTGCCCTGAGGTAATGAGGATTGATCAGATCACTAGTTTAGAGGGTGTCTTGATTTAGATTGTCCTTCCTGCCTACAGAAACTAAATCCCACTATTTGCACCCACCAAACCATCCTTCCTCCCAGGGCCCAATGGGGAAATCCAGGGAAATAGCAGGATGTAAATGGAGAGGTCAGGGAGAGGTCCAGAGATATCAGGCAAGGTCCAAAATGCCCAAAGGCAAAAGGCCCTTCAGTTGGTACTCCAGGGATATTTATAGACCAGCTCTAATGGTTTTCCCGTGAGCCCAGGCTGGTTCAACATTCTATTTCTTTCCAACTGTCAGGGCTGCTACAGTTGGTTTGCAAAAGCAAGAGCTTTTGCTGCAACCCTGCATCACAGTTGCCTCAAATGAGGGCTTCATATTATGAGTACTCAAAGGTTGACTCCAGTGATAAAATTGTATGAGCCATAAAAAGGCTCATAGACTTACAGAGAAATGAAATTAATTTTTGAAATAATGAAATTAATTTTAGTCTAATTTTGACTAATATGTCAGATGAGAGGATGGATCTATAAAGTTTAACATTTGAGAAGAATAGGTGAAAATTAATAAAATGGAATTTAATAGAAGAAAACATAACTTAAGTTGAAAAAATTAACAATGTAAATAAAAATAGTGGCAACATGGCTAGACAGCAATTCCTACTTGGGGGAAAAAAGAACTGTTTTTTTTAAAGTCTTACATGCTCAGGAGGAGAGAACATTGTATCATGACTGCCAAAAATAGCTAATATGATATTAGGTTGTATTAATGGAATGAAAGTGTCCAGAACTAGAAAGGTGATACTCTCAATGTACATATCATTCTGAGAGTTTTGTGTTTACTTCTGGGACACCACATTTAAAGAGAGATATTGACCTACTTGGAATATAGCCAGAGAATAGGGACCAGAAAAGTGAAATGATTTGATATATTATATGTGTCAATTGGAAGAACTAAAGTATGCTTTAACCTAGAGAAGTGAAGTCATGGAGGGAACACATGAACCTTGTTTTCACAAATATGATGAGTTATGAGGAAAATTAATGTTGAATTGTATTATTTATTTTTTTAAGTCCTTACCTTCCAGCTTAGAATTCTGTGATCTGGTTTCAAGGCAGAACAGCAGTGGGGGCTAGGCAGTGAGGGTTAAGGTCACACTGCTAGGAACTGTCTATGCTGGATTTGAACCCAGGATTTCCCATATTGAAGCCTAGCTTTCTATCCACTGAACAACCTGGCTGCCACCAAACTGTATTATTTTTAGTAATATTTCTACACAAAATAATTAATTTTCTCCTAGGCCCTTGGCTTTCCAATATGAGACTGAAATAGTTCATATTCTAATCTACCTTTAATCCTCAAGAAATCTAACTGGGATGGGATCTTTTGTCTTTTGCTAAGGCATTTTTTAAAGCAAGGTGGATTGACATTTTTCTTATTGTGTTAAGATCTACTTCCCTGCAAATGAACTAGTGGGGGAGGAATTGGAGTTTCTAAGTCCATCCCTTTTTTTTCTCTTGAATTATATAACATAATCTAATATGTAACAAAACAATCATATAGTACATATGATTTGTTATAAATAAATGATAAAAATAAATATACTTTTCCAAGAGAAACTAATTCTTATATTAGCTATGTCCAAAAATATATATCATTCTTTTTTCTCTTTCCTTCCACCACACTCCTCTCCCCAAGAAGCCAGATAATATGATGTAGATGGTACATATATTATCATATAATACATACTTTCTTGTTCATCATATTGTGAAATAAGACATATTGCTTACATTAGAGGAAAATTCATGGAGCCAATAAAGTGAAGAATGGTATAATTCACTTCATTTGTACTCCTGTTCCTTCTACATCCATGGATATTATTTTTCCATCATGAGTCCCTTGGAGTAATCCTGGATCTTTGCCTTGTGGATAACAATTGTGATTCATAGTACATCATTGTTGTTACTATGAACAATGTTCTCCTGATTCTGTTCACTTTACTTTGCATCACTTCATATAAATCTTTCCAGATTTTTTGGTGCTCATCTTGTTTATCATTTCTTATGACATAATAATGTTCCATTACAAACCTATGCCACAACTTGTTCAATCATTCTACAATTGATGGACATCCCATCAGTTTCTATTTCTTTGCCACTACAAAAAAGAGCTGCTATAAATATTTTAGAACATATAGTTCTTTTCCTTTTTTCTTGATCACCTTAGGAAACAAACCTAACAGTGGTAGTACTGAATCAAAAGGGGTATACAATTTAATAACTTTGACTATAATTCTATATTGTTCTTCAAAATAGTTGGATCAATTTACAGTTTAGCCAACAATGTATTAATGTCCATATATTTCTATTTGTTTTTTTGCCTTTTTATCATTTTAGCAGATCTGATAGGGTAAGAAATTATCTCAAAGTAATTTTGGTTTGCATTTATGGTTTTTATATATTTAGGTATATCTTTGATTTCTTCATCCAAAACCTGTTTATATATTTTGACCATTTATCAACTGGAGAATGGTTCATATTTTTATATAATTGAGAAATACATACATATTAAGACCTCTATTTGAGAAAATGGTTATAATCCCTCTGCCCAACTTAGTGTTTTTCTTATAATCTTGGTTACTTTAGTTTTATTTGGACAAAACCTTTTCCATTTAGGTATCCAGAATTATTCATCTTATAATTCACAAGGTTTCCTATCCCTTTTTTATTCATAAATTCTTATCATATCCATGAATATGATAGATAATATGTTCCTTGTTCTTCTAAGTTATAATAACATCTCCTTTTATTCCCAGGTCACATATCCATTTTGATTTTGTCTTGGTAAATGGCACAAGATATTGATCTATGTCTAGTTTCTGCCAAACTGCTTTCCAGTTTTCCCAACAATTTTTACAAAATAGTGAATCCTTATACCAAAACCTTGAAACTTTCCCTTTGACAAAAACAATATAATTTTTATGAGTGTTTGCTGTGTATCTATGCTGTTCCACTGATATAGTTTTTTATTTCTTGTTCAGTACCAGATAATTTTGATAATTAGTGCTTATAAAAGTTTGCAACCTGGTATTGCTATGTCTCCCTCCTTAACATTATTTTCACTATTTTCTTTGATATTCTGGACCTTTTGTTTTTTCAAAAGAATTTTGTTGGATCAAAGGGCAGACAGTCTTTTAACGCCCTTTTGGCATAGTTCCAAATTGCCATCCAGAATGGTTTGATCAATTCACAACTCCACCAGCAATGCATTAATGTCCCAATTTTGCCACATCCCCTCCAACATCTACTACTTTCCTCTGCTGTCACGTTAGCCAATCTGCAAGGTGTGAGGTGATACCTCAGAGTTGTTTTGATTTGCATTTCTCTAATTATAAGACATTTAGAATACTTTTTCATATGTTTATTGATAGTTTTGATTTCTTTATGTGAAAATTGCCTATTCATATCCCTTGCCCATTTATTGATTGGGGAAATGGCTTGATTTTTTATACAATTGATTTAACTCCTTGTATATTTGAGTAATTAGACCCCAAAGAGATCATAAGGAAAAAGACATGTATAAAAATATTTATATGTGCACTCTTTATAGTGGCAAAAAACTGGAAAATGAGGATATGCCCTTCAATTAGGGAATGGCTGAACAAATTGTGTTATCTACTGGTGATGGAAAACTATTGTTCTCAAAGAAATAACGAACTGGAGGAATTCCATATGAACTGGAATGACCTCTAGGAATTGATGCAGAGTTAAAGGAGCAGAACCAGGAGAACATTATACATAGAGATGGATACACTGTGGTACAATAAAATATAATGGACTTATGTACTAGCAGCAATGCAATGATCTGGGACAATTTTGAGGGACTTAAGAGAAAGAATTCTATCCACAACCAGAGAAAGAACTGTGGGAGCAGAAACAAAAAAGAAAAAAATAACACTTGAACAGATGGATTGATGCAGATATGATTTGGGATGTAGACTCGAAACGACCACCCCAGTGCAACTATTAATAATATGGAAACAAGTCTTGGTCAATGACACATGTAAAACCTGGTAGAAATACGTATTGGCTATGGGGGTAGGGGGGCAAATGGAGGTGGAAGGGAAAAAAAAGAATATGAATCATGTAACCGTGGAAAAATTTTTAAAATAAATAAACAAAAGAAGTTTGTATTATTTTTCCTATTCCAATATTTTTTGGTAATTTAATTAGGATTGCATTAAATACATAGATTAGTTCAGGTAAGATTATCATTTTAATTATGATAGCTGCCCACAAAGAACAATTGCTATTTCTCTACTTATTTAAATCTAACTTATTTGTATAAAAAGTATCATATAATTATGTTCAAATAATTCCTAGATTTGTTTTGAAAGATACACTCCTGAGAATTTTATTCTATCTGTGGTTAATTAAAATGTGTCATATCTTACTATCTCTTCTTTTTTCCATTTCTTTTACTTTAATAACAAATTTCCACATAAGTTTTTCAAAGTCATATGGTCAGTATTATCTCCTTCTTTTCTTCCCTCTCCTCTCCCATAGCTGACAAACAATTCAATCAGGGTTATATGTGTATTATCACACAAAACATATTTCCATAGTTATTCATTTTGAAAGCAAATTCTCATAAAACCAAAACCCCCAAACATAAACCCAAATAAATAATGATAATTCACATATTTGCATTTTAATTTCTATACCAACAATTCTTTCTCTGGAGGTGGGTCACATTCTTTTTCATAAGCCCTCAGAATTGTCCTGGATTATTGTATCTATTAGGAGCTATTAGGAGCAAACTCTATCACATTTGATCTTTCCACATTATTGCCGTTACTGTGCATAATGATCTGTTTGTTTTACTCTACACCAGTTCACATAGAGTCTTTTCAGCTCTTTCCGAAATCATTCTATTCATCATTTCTTATAGCACATTAGTATTTCATCACCATTATATACCACAGTTTGTTTGACCATTCCCTAATCAAAGAATATCCCATTAGTTTCCAATTCTTTGCCATCACAAAAAGGGCAGCTATATATATTTTTGTACAAATAGGTACTTTCCCATCTTTTTTAAAAATCTCTTTGGGCTACAGACCAATAGTGGTATTACTAGATCAAAATGTATAAATTCTTTTATAGCCTTTTGGGTGTAATTCCAAACTGCCCTTCAGAATGGTTGGATCACTTCACAACTCCAACAGCAATGCATTAGTGTTCTAATTTCTTACTATCTCTTCTTACAGGGCATTGTTAGTGATATATAATAGTAATAATGATATATAATAATAAAAAGATAATGATTTAACTTAGTTTATTCTGCTACTTTATTAACATTATTGATAGTAAAACTAAAATTTTAGTTGAATTTCTAGATTAAAACTTCTTTGCCCATTTGGACACTTTCAATTTATTTTTCTTCTCATAATCCTTTTGCTAAAACTGGTATTGCAATATTAAATAGTATTGGTGATAATGGGCATCTTTATTTTCCTCCTTATCTTATAGGGAAGACTTCTAATTTATCTTCATTATATGTTATGTTTGCTAATAGTTTTAAATATATTTCTTATTATTCTAAAAAAATCAATTTCTACATTAGCTTTCAAGTGTTTTAATTGGAATGACTTGTATTTTTGTCAAAAACTTTTTTCTGCATGTCTTGATGTAATCATATGATTTTTATTACATTTTTGTTTGTATAATTGATTATAATAATAGTTTTCCCTATATTAAACTATCCTTGTATACCTAACATAGAACATGTTTTGTCACAATATATAATCTTATGGATATAAAGTTGTAGTCTCCTGGCTAATATTTTATTTACAATTTTTGCATCTATATTCATTAATTAAATTGGCCTATATATTTTTTTCCTGTTTCTTTTTTTTCTTCCTGGTTGAGGTATAAGTACAATATTTTTTTCATAAAAGGAGTTTGGCAGGACTCCCGCTTTAACAATTTTTTTCTAAATAATTTATTTAATATTGTAATTAAATATCTTTAAATGTTTGGTAAAATTTACTTGCAAATTCATTTAAACCTGAAAATTTTTTATAAAGTACTTTTATAGCCTGATCAATTTCTTTATATCACACTGGTTTGTTTAAATAGTCTAATTCTTCCTCTTTTAGTCTTAGTGATTTATATTTTTTAAAATGCTTATCTATTTCACTTAAAATATTAAATACATTGGCATATAATTAGGCAAAATAACTTCTAATAATTGCTTTTATTTCATCTTTATAATTTATAAATTCTCCCTTATCATTTTTGATGCTAGTAATTGGTTTTCTTTTCAAATTTTTCAAAATTTTCAAAAATTAAATTAACTAATGGTTTATCTATTTTGTGGGGCTTTTCCCCATACATACCAATTCTTAGTTTCATTTATTATTTCAAAAGTTTTCTTATATTCAAATTTATTACTCTTTTCTTTAACATTTAGGATTTACAATTTAGTATTTAATTAGATGTTTTTATTTTTTATTTTTCTAATTTTTAAAAATATTATATAACTAATTCATTGATATGTTCTTACATGATTTTAATGATATTAGTATTTAAAGATACACATTTTCCTCTAATTAATGCTTTTGCTGAATCCCATAATTTTTTAAACATTTATTAATATTTGTTTTTAACATAGTTACATGATTCATGCTCCTACTTTCCCCTTCACCCCCCGCACCCCTCCCCCGTAGCCGCTGCACATTTCCACTGGTTTTATCATGTGTCATTGATCAAAACCTATTTCCAAATTGTTGTTAGTTGCATTGGTGTGGTGGTTTTGAGTCTACATCCCCAATCATGTCCACCCCAACTCATGCATTCAAGCAGTTGTTTTTCTTATATGTTTCCACTCCTGCAGTTCTTCCTCTGAATGTGGGTAGCATTCTTTACCATAAATCCCTCAGAGCTGTCCTGTGTCATTGCTTTCTGCTGGTACAGAAGTCCATTACATTCAATTTTACCATAGTATATCAGTCTCTGTGTACAATGTTCTTCTAGCTCTGCTCCTTTCACTCTGCATGAATCCTATAATTTTTTATATGTCCTCTCTTTAATAAAATTATTTCTTTTCTATGACTTGTTCTTTAACCCACTTATTCTTTAAGATTACTATTTAATCTCCAATTTACTTTTATTCTATGGTTCCATCATCCCTTGTTAAATATAATTCCCTTCCATTATGATCTGACAAAAGATTTATTTTAATCTACTTTTCTTCATTTAATTATAAAATTTTGTGAATTATTATATGGTCAATTTTTGAAAAGTACCATGTGTCACTGAATAACAGGTGTGTTCCTTTCTTTCTCTATATGGTTACCTTCAGATACCTAATATAGAAAACATATCTAAGATTTTGTTTATCTCAACTTCCTTCCTTCCTTCCTTCCTTCCTTCCTTCCTTCCTTCCTTCCTTCCTTCCTTCCTTCCTCCCTTTCTTTCTTTCTTTCTTTCTTTCTTTCTTTCTTTCTTTCTTTCTTTCTGAGAGCAGCAAGACTTAAGACCCCAAGAGGCTAAAGAACATGCAGAATTTGAACACACACCCTAAGCGCAGGTGTGGTCACAGCAGAAGACACAGATTCTGAGCAAAGATGTGGACCATGGATGGGGACCCAGTGCAGAGGGGCGCATGACTGTGGAAGCAGCTCCCTGAGACTATTAAAGAAGCTTCGGTAGAGGAACATGCAAGGGGACCACCAGGAGACTTAACCCTGAGAACAACTAGACCTGAGACATCAGGAGCCTAAAGAGCGTAGAGAGGCCCTGGGCATGAGGATAAAGCTGAGAGGGCACTAGGCTAACAATGGCAAACCAGAGACAAGAACCCCAGAAGAGAAAGATCAAGAAGAAATCTTTAACAGTCAACAACTTTTACACGGAAAAAATCCAGACAATAGAGCAAACAACAGAGGAGAACAAACAGGTAATCACATCAAACCCTTCCCAAAATGATGAAAACTGGTCACAAACTATTAAAGAGTTCAAATCTGAGATTATGAGAAAGATGGTAGAGAACTGGAAAGAAAATAACAGTCTAAAAGGCAGAATTTCACAATTAGAAAGTGAGGCTCAGAAATCAAATGAATTGATAAGCAAATTGAAGACCAGAAATGGCCAACTAGAAGCATTTAAGAACCAAACAGACCAGATTGAAAAGGAAAACCAAAAGATTATAGCTGAAAACCAGTCTCTAAAGCAATAGTCGGCAAACTTTTTGGCCGTGAGAGCCATAAATGCCTGTGAAAGGAGGAGGATGGAGGCAGAAGGCACTGGAATATGGGGAGGGAGCTGAAGGGCCCCCTGGGACACATCCTGGGGCTCTGCACGGACTGCCCAGTTGGGAGGTAGAGCCAGATATGACTTGAGATCCATACGTTCCCAACCCCTGCTCTAAAGGCTAGAATTGGGCAATTAGAAAAAGATGCCCCCAAATCAAAAGTATTGATGAGCAAATTGGGGACCAAAATCAAACAGCTGGAAAACAGGATAGAAGAAATCAAAAAGGAAAATCAAAAGAATATAGCAGAAAACCAGTCTCAGACAAGAATTGGGCAAGTAGAAGCCAATGATCTCTCAAAACAATAAGAACAAATAAAGCAAAGTCAAAAGACTGATAAAATAGAAGGAAACATGAAATATCTCACTGAGAATTTGACAGATTGAGAAAACAGGTCTAGAAGAGATAATTTGAGAATAATTGGTCTTCCTGAAAAAGCAGAAATTAATAGAAATTTGGATTCCATACTAAAGGAAATTATTCAGCAAAATTATCCTGAAGTTCTACAACAAGAGGGTAATATAGACATTAAAAGGATCCATAGGTCGCCCTCTACACTAAACCCTGAAAAGACAACCCCCAGGAATATAATAGCTGAATTCAAGAGCTTCCAAGTAAAAGAAAAAATTTTACAAGAAGCCAGAAAGAGATAATTCAGATATCAAGGAGCACCAATCAGGATCACACAGGATCTGGCAGCCTCCATGCTAAAAGACTGCAAGGCTTGGAATATGATATTCATAAAGGCAAGAGATCTGGTTCTACAACCAAGGATCAACTACCCATCAAAACTGAATATATACTTCCAGAGGAAAGTTTGGGCATTCAACAAGATAGAAGATTTCCAAGTATTTGCACAGAAAAGACCAGGACTAAATGGAAAGTTGCATATCCAACCACAAACACCAAGAGAAACATGAAAAGGTAAATAAGAAACAGAGGGGAAAGAAAGAAAACTCTTATTTTTAAATTTGCCTCTTTAAGGGCTTCAATAGATCTAATTATTTGTATTCCTGTTTGGAGAAATGTTATGTGTAATTCTCTGTAGTGAACTCTATTCACTATTATAGTATCCACTATTATAGTAATTAGAATAATTGTTCACAGGGAGAGGTTGGAGTACTAAATGGTCTAAGATGATAAGGGGGGTGGGTGGGAAAGAGGGAGTGAATAGTAGAGGACATCAAGAGAAACTTGAATGAATAAGAAAAATAGGATATTCTCTTACACACAAAGAGGGCTTGGGAAGGGGAGAGGATGAATACTATTATAAGAAGGAGAGGAAGAGAACATTAAGAGGTAATGTTTAAACCTTACTCTCAGTGGAATTAAGCCTGAGAGGGAAGAGTAGCTATATCCATTGAGATATAGAACTCTTTTCTGAGAAAGCAGAAGGGATAAACTCAGGGGAGCAGAGGAGTGGGGTTTTCAAAAAAGGGAGGGGAGGAGAAGTGGGAAGGAATTCATTAGGCCTTAAAAATAAAAAGAGTGGAATAACAAGGGAGGGGGTAGAAAGGGTAGTAAATCAAGGGAGGGGACAAGGGTTACTGGTTTAAAACAAATCACTGGTTAAAAAGGAAATAGCCTAAGAAGAAGGGGTAGAAATAAGAGAGGATACCAAAATGTTGGGGAATACACAACTGATAATTATAACTCTGAATGTGAATGGGATGATTGAATATACTAAATTAAATAGCTTTTGTACAAACAAAAACAATGCAACCAAAGTCAGAAAGGAAACAACAAATTGGGAAAAAATCTTTATAAAAAAACTCTGTCAGGAGTCTAATTACTCAAATATACAAGGAGCTAAATCAATTGTATAAAAAACCAAGCCATTCCCCAATTGATAAATGGGCAAGGGACATGAATAGGCAATTTTCAGATAAAAAAATCAAACTATCAGTAAGCACATGAGAAAGTGCTCTAAATCTCTAATAATTAGAGAAATGCAAATCAAAACAAAGCTGAGGTTTCACCTCACACCTAGCAGATTGGCTAAAATAATAGTAGGGGAGAGTAATGAATGTTGGAGGGGATGTGGCAAAATTGGGACATTAATGTACTGCTGGTGGAGTTGTGAACTGATCTAACCATTCTGGCTGGCAATTTGGAACTATGCTCAAAGGGCTATAAAAAATGCCTGCCTTTTGATCCAGCCATACCATTGTTGGGTCTGTACCCCAAAGAGATAATAGATAAACAGACTTGTATGAAAATATTTATAGCCACGCTTTTTGTGTTGGCAAAAAACTGGAAAACAAGGGTATGCCCTTCTATTGGGGGAATGGCTGAACAAACTGTGTTATATGCTGGTGATGGAATACTATTGTGCTCCAAGGAATAATAAGCTGGAGGAATTCCATGTGAACTGGAAAAGCCTCCAGGAATTGATGCAGAGTGAAAGGAGCTGAGCCAAAAGAACATTGTACACAGAGACCAATACACTGTGGTAAAATAGAATGTAATGGACTTCTGTACTAGCAGCAATGCAATGACCCAGGACAATTCTGAGGGGTTTATGGAAAAGAACACTGTCCAAATTCAGAGGAAGAACTACAGGAGAGGAAATACAGAAGAAAAGCAACTGCTTGAACACATGGGTTGAGGTGGTCATGATTGGGGATGTAGACCGGAAACTACCACAATAATGCAACTATCAACAATTTGGAAATAAGTCTTGATTGATGACACATGTTAAAACCAGTGGAAATGCACATTGACAATGGGGGCAGGGGGGATGTGGTCAGGGGGGTTCAGGGGGGTGATGGGGAAAGTAAGAACATGAATCATATAACCATGATAACTTTTCTAAAAAATAAAATTATTTAAAAAAAAGAATTACAGTTATCCAAAAGTTCAATTGTTGGTTCAATAGGTAGTGAGCAATTCAAGCATTTAAAGGGAGAATAGATAATTATTTGATATAAATGCTTTAAATAAAAGAAATGGTCCAGGTATAAGTTGAAGTGGATGATCTCTCTAATTCTATGATGATCAGGAAGGTTTTCTAAAAAAGAGATGATGTATACTGCATCTTTAAGTATGCATAGGATTTGAATGGGCAGAAAAGAGTATACATAATACTTTTGTGAGTCAAAATAAAGAGACAGAAAAGGACAACATAGAAAATAGGTGGGGCAGTTTAAGGAAGAGTTACATATAAAGGCAACATATGTGCTAGAGCTAATCTAACTGGCAATATGAGTAGCTCCAAGTAAGCAACTAAATATTAGGTCTAACATTTATGGAAATGAGGAGATTTACAATAATGGCTATTTATTAAGTTTGAAAACTGTGTGCAATGGATATTTGACCCTGTTAAGAGCCCAACTTAAAGTGAATTCCACTCATTTAAAGGTAAGAATTTTTCTTCAATTTTTTCCCCAACATACCAGGACAAAGCAAATCTTCTTCAATAATAATTTTTCAATTGGATCACAACAAACTCTTCCTAAACAGTAAAATAAGAAAGACATAAAAACAGTAATGAGCAATAAAAACAATATGTCTTTATTTAATGTCAGATTATACTTGGAGGGAATGTCACTTCAAATTATGTAATAACTGAAAAAACAAACAAACAAACAAACATCAAGAAATTGAGCCAGGTCTACTAATTTGAGATAGATAGAGAATAATTAGAATAAAATTTAAATGTTTTCCAATTTCCAATTTTTATTTATTTTATTGCTCAAAAAAAAAGAAAACACGCTCCCATTGCCAGTGATTGTTGCTAATTAGACAAATTTTAAAAGAATGCATCAATCATACTTTTAATTCACTATATGTTTTTTAGAACAGATTAAAAAGTGTCAGGGAGCAAGAAACACATCTTTATATCAGCCCTTTATCTCCTTAATATAAAAGGGTTTTATGTTTTGTTTTGTTTTTGTTTTTGTTTTGTTTTTAAATAAAAGGTTGGTCTTACACCCTGATAAATTAGACACAGGAGACTGAGTATTTATGCTTTCCTGTCCAAGAATGAAGAACTTTGATGATTTACTACGTATTACACATTTTCATCACACAAAACATTACTTAGAGCACTTATGTGATTACCTAATTAAGTCATTAGACACAAAGGTGGTTATCATGAGATAATTACATCCCGGGGATATGAAAAAAGAAACAGGGCACAGCTTGAATGCAGGAGTCATTCCTGTTAAAAGAAAGCCATGGGGATATTGTGCCAATGGCAGCTGGTAGCGAAGATGGAGGGAGTGCATGCCTGAAGTGAACATTTCTGTTTGGAGGTCTAAGAAAACCTGGACAACAAGTTTTCAAAAAGCCATAGTTATACATTGCTTAATCTATGCCAGTGAAATATATAAGCAGGACAAACTCTGAACATTGTTTCATGGTTGTAATATGTGGGAAAAGGACATGAAATTCCTGAAGGACATGAAATCCTGATACTGATAATACTACAGAACAAACAATTTTGCTATATTAGCCACCATTATAGAATTAATTATTGGTACATATACAAAGTTACATACGGAAGCCAATATTTAATGAGAGGAAGCTTATGATGCAGTGAAATGAAAAGTATTTCTTTATTAAATTTTATGATTTCCAATAATTTCTCATTTGTTCATCATGTCTTTTCTTAATAAAAAGAGATTGCTTTTTTCTCTAAACTATTCAGGTTGGTTGCTGTGTATGCATGTATGAATGAATGTACGCATGTATTCAAGTGTTTTTGTGAATATACATATATAAAATATAACATATATGGCCTTCTACCTGAAAATATATTACAAGCTACATGCATTCATAGAAAATATATGAATATGCCCAATGCTATAGAGAGGAATTGTGATATGAATTAAATAGCAAAAAGAAATATAATAGGACACATCTTGATATGTGATATGATATAATATACAACACAAGGTGACATATGTTTATCACTGTCTGATAGGTAGGCAACTTTGTTCAAATGTTCACATAATGATGGAATTTGAAGGAAATTGTTTTAAAAAATGCAGTCATCCAGTAGGTTGCATTTTTGTATACCTTTCTTTCCTGCCCTCTCTCACATAGTGCATATTTGCACAAAAAGGGGCACCATATTTAAGCAATAAGATATTGAGAAAAATGTGAAATAACAATTAAATATGCTTCATGTTTCCAGGCTTTCCTGAAAATCATTTTCCAGCCATCTCGCATACCATCTTTGTCTATAGAAATCTTCTACAACTCAAATACCATTTCCTTCATGAAGCCTTCCTGGATTCCTCCTGCTGGTAGTGCTTGCTTTCTCTTTTCAACTCAGCATGTGGTTCTTCTGTCCTTACATATTTATCATTTTCAGATTTGTGGTATCATTACTCATATAAAGTGTCTTCCACCAAAACACTGAACCAATAATTCATCATGTCATGGAGGTAACCCCAGGTCCTCAAAGGTTAAGCTCTGACAGGAATTAGTAAGCCAGAAGAAAGATAGACTGTATGTTTGTACACAGGGGACCAGCATGGCTGAGTTTGGAAAGGTTCATCAAAAAAAAAAATTGACATCAGAGGATGAGTTATTTTCTTTTCCTGCCACAATCACCCACAAAGACAGCTTCCTAAGAGATATATAGGGGATAGAGGTGAATATAAGGGAGTTGTAATACAATGAGATAGAATGAGTGCCCAAGTTAATGAAATAACAAGCTATTTAAGTACTGAAACAATATCCCCTTTTCTAGATTTAAATGCAAGATCAAGAATTTATCTTCATTTTTATCAGTTCCCAGTACCCAGTTTCTCACATAAGTTGAAACTGATTATAAATAAGTAATAAATGCTTGTTAAATTGAACTAAGACACAAACCTGTAGAATCACAAATACCTTAATTATATACTATGTATTTTAGAGAGAAGCATAAAATGGTGAAAGGGAAAGATAATGTCTATGCAGTCAGAAAACCTAGGTTCAAATCCCACCTCTGATGTTTACTCCCTCTATGACCTTTGGCAAGATACAATCTCTAGTGGTTAAGGTCATTTTTTATTCTATAAAAGTGGGGTTTGGAATAGTTCTGCTCTGAGATACCTTCTATTTCTAAATCGATGATTCACTGACCTGTCCCGTCTTCTTTCTTACACCTTACTCAATTCTATGCATTTTGTAATCAAGTAATGAAATTGATTTTCTTGCTTTTCTTCACACTAAACACTCCATTTCCTGATTCCACACACTTTTACTGCTTGTTTCTCTTAACTGGAATTTTCTTTCTCCTAATATCTGTCTCTTGTCCTCCCTGGTTCACTTCAAGTCCCAGCTAAAATCTCTCCTTCTATAAGAAGTCTTTCCCAATATCCCTTAATGGAAATTTTTTCCTCCATTTATTATTACTAATTTGTATTGTATGTATCTTTCTCTCTTTCTCTCTCTTTCCCTCTTTCTGTTTCTCTGTCTTTCTTTCTTTCGAAACTTATCTAAAGTCATATAGTTGCTAAGTGTCTGAGGTCAAATTTCAACTCACAAAAATGAATGTCTGACTCCAGGCCTGGCACACTATCTACTCCACTTCCTAGTTGTTCTTCATGGAAGATTAGAAGGAAACAAAAATGCATTTCTATGAAATCTCTTGACCTGTAGAATTTCTTATGGTGACTAGATCTATGAGATAATGATCTTATTTATAAAATCATTGTCTCTGAATTCCAGTTGAGATTATGGCTTGGTTTCTCTGAACAAAAATTGATTTGAGGAAAACAGCTGCAAACATGATTAATTCTGAGAGGCAGCCTAGTATATCAGAAAGACTTTTTATATATTCATCATATTCTACTTTGTAGTAGCAATACTCCCATGTGATGCTCATGTAAGCCTGGGAGACAATGACATTTGGTTCCATTTCTGCCTCTTTCACCTTCTTGCTTTCTATCCAAGTTGTAACCATAGTAAATTTATTCTAGCTATAACTGAGTAAATTCTTTAATTTTCCTGATTTCCCATTTCTTCCTAGCTATAAAATAAAGGATTTAGGTTATTTAATTTCTAAGGCCTGCCTTAAACTTTAAGGACACTACCTTAGAACCAAGGCTCAGACTTGGATACCTTGACTCCTTATTCAGTAATCTTTTTACTCCACCACAATCACTAACCATGAACTCGTATTTCAAAATATGAATGTAGTAATTCCATTTTGTTCAAGTGACATGTATTACGTTATGTTTATCTAAATACCAAAGTTTAAAGTTATATTCATAAATATGTTTTGTTCTCTAAGAATGACTTTTTTAAGGTTTCTGAAAATATCCTACAAGCCTTATCCAAATGGTTTCTTGCTCATTCTGTTTACCCCCTTTGACTGTAGATCATGCCTGAGTCCCAAGAGTAACCCCTTGCATAGAACTCCATAACTATAGGAAGAATTAGGGGTTTGATAAAACTGGCTTTTTAATCTCAGCTCTGAGAACTGTAAGATAAATTGAAGTTCATAGAAGCAGCTAAGGTAAATGAATTAAGACTTCTTTTTGTTCTTTCATTTGACATTAAGGTTAATTTCTAGATTAATTTCCAAAGAAGGAAATAGGTGGCTGTAAGTAATAAACTCAAATACTTTTAAGTAACTTGACTATAATTTATCCAAAGCAATTCTGTGAGAGTCAGCCAAAAAAATAAAGAAAATCATTCAAAATATGAAATTATACAGCTTTCTTCACATTAATGCTATAATATATGATATGCTTTTCTACAAGTTCAGAGTTGTGGCACCATAGATCATAGAATTCTTAAAATTTTAATTGTCCTCCTCCTTGGAGAGCACATATAATACAAAGAAATCAAAGACTTCTGGGGATTGAAGGGATTTTAGCAATCATCTTGTCCCACTCCCTCATATTTTACATAAGGAAAGTGGGGCCCAGAGAGGGGAAGTTGGTTGTTGAATGATAAGAATAGAACCAAAAATGAACTAGGGTAACCCAGTTTCAAATAGTATATTTTTTTAATGAAGGAAAACATGATGCAGAAAACTGGTAGCTTAAGAACAATTCTTTCAGGAAAGTTATGGGATCACACAAATCTATGCTTAGACCACTTGGAAATCAACAAATTTCTTCTAGGGAAATGGTCTGTTGTATACATCTATTACTGCAAAAGACCCTAAGCAATGCTGTGAAAGTGAAATTTTTCTTCAGTCCTTCCTTCTGGTGCTTGTCTTAGGAAAAGGATGTAATGAACTCAAAATGAAAGACAAACATCTGATCTTAGCATAATTTGTTTAAAATTATCCAAAGTATACACATTTTAGCCAAGGGATAGAAAATCAGCCCGGTATAATTGATAGTTAGCTGGCCTCAAAGTCAAGATAACCTGGGTTCAAATCCTACCTATTGACATATGCAACCTCTTTTACCTAGGAAAAATAGCTAAACTTCCCAGTGCAAGAGATAAATTTCTAAAAATAGGATTTTTTTTATCATGATGTTCTGGTAAACCAATAATTCTTAAGTTGTCTCTTCTAGCTCTGTTCTCCAGATCTTTGGTTTAATCATTGAGGTGTTTCATATTCTCCTCAAATTTTTCATTTTTTAAATTTTGTTTAATATATTTTTGCTGCTGCCTTGTGAAGTCATTTGCTTCTAGTTGTTGAGTTCTGTTTTTTAAAGACTGAATTTCATCCTTTGATTTTTTTGGTCATCCTTCTCCTTCTGGTCTGATTTTCTTTGTAGATCATCTTTTGCCTTCTTTGCTTCATTTTCAAGCTGGCCAATTCTCACTTTTAAGACTTTATTTTCTTGTTTTAGTTCATGTATTTCCTTTTTCAAATTGTCTTCAGCCTCTCTTGCTTGCTTTTTGAGTTCCTGAAGTTCTCAAGTTAATTGAATTTTGAGATCTTCCAAAGCCTGTGTCCAGTTCACTGGAATTAATTCCTCTTCTTCTATTTCTATTTCATTTGTTCTCTTTTCATTTCCTTGAAAGAAGCTGTCAATTGTCATTTCTTTTCTCTTTTTCTGTTGCTTACTCATTTTTTTCCTTTTTTGTTCTGCTAGTTTGAGCAGATGTATTTAATGATCTTTGATGGAAAGATCTTCCCTCATTTGGCAATGGAGGTTTGTAGTTACTTTCTCTGCCCTCTGAAGACTTCTTGTCTGTGGAATTGTTGGGATTAATCCTGTATTGATTGGATTAATTTTACTGCTTAATCTGCCCTGAGACTAAAACCTCCAGAGGAGGGAAAAACAAACAAAACCCCCCCTAAGAAATCATGGAGAGACAAGGAGCATTTTCCTTGAACTGAGCTCTCTAGCTGTGGGGTCCCCCTGTGCTGTCCTTGTGTTTGATCTGGTTTTCTTTCCTCTTGAAGCCCTGCATTCCTTATTTCAGTATGAGGAAGCCAAGCTGTCTGTGGTCTGAGGTTTGGCTCGCTCTAAGTGACCATCTTCCCAACATTTTTGCTGTGTTTCTCTGGTTTTCTCCTCCAGTCACCTCTCCAGTGCCTGTGTTCAACTCCCACAGTCTGATGCCAGTAAGGTCCTCTCCCTGGGCAGGTGCGCCCACACAACCTGAGATTTCCCAGGCCCCTGGGGACTCTGCACAGCATGTGGGGGAGGGGTCCTGGGATTCCCCTTCTATGCCCTCAGACCCAAAAGTTTAAGAATTGAAGGCTTTTTCTTGGCATACCTCTTTAGTTGTGCTGCAGTAGGGTCCCCCATGCTCTGTCCCATTATTAGATTTGGTCTTCTTTCTTCTCGAAGTACATTGTTTTCTATCTCAGTGTGTAAGGGTGAAGAGGTTTTAAGATTTGCTCTGTCTAATCCACCATTTTCCCAGAATTCCAAAAAACTGGAAAATGAGGGTATGCCCTTCAATTGGGGAATGGCTGAACAAATTGTGGTATATGTTGGTGATGGAATACTACTGTGCTCAAAGGAATAATAAACTGGAGGAATTCCATGTGAACTGGAATGGCCTCCAGGAACTGGAGCAGTAAAAGGAGCAGAGCCAGAAGAACATTGTACACAGAGACTGATACACTGTGGTAAAATCGAGTGTAATGGACTTCTGTACTAGCAGCAATGCAATGACACAGGACAATTCTGAGGGATTTATGGAAAAGAATGATACCCACATTCAGAGGAAGAACTACAGGAGAGGAAACAGAGAAGAAAAACAACTGCTTGAACACTTGGGTTGATGAGGACATGATTGGGGATGTAGACTGGAAACAACAACACCAATGAAACTATCAATAATATGTAAATAAGTCTTGATTGATGACACATGTTAAAACCAGGGAAATGTGTGTTGGCTATAGGGGGAGGAGTTTGAGGGGGTGAAGGGGAAAGTAAAAACATGAATCATGTAACCATGGAAAATTTTTCTAAAAATAAAAATAGTTCAGAAGTTAAAAAAAATAAAAATAAAAATAGGATTTGTAGAGAGCAAGCCAACTTTATGAGACAAATGACTTTATTAGTTGCACTTTACATTGATGAAATCACATATCTAGTTCTTTTTTTAAAAAAAAGTTAAAGTCAAAAGAACTGGCATAGAACCATTATTGGTAGTAGCAAAATGTTAAAAACCAATTATATGTGGGTAGATTGGGGAATAGCTCAATAAAGTATGGAATTTAATGCAATGGAACATTATTATATTATTAAAATGAAGAATTCAAAGGAACATGAGAAGACATATTAATCGTTACAAAAAAAAGAAAGTAGAATCAGGAAAACAGCATATGGATTAACTATAATAATGCAAAGGTATTGTGATAATTAGATTAAGTCTACACTGCTCATCTTTAGATTTAATCACCAAAAGTGAGAGTACCTCCAATCTTGAGAGGTCCTAACCCACCTGTGCTGGAGTGAGTGACAAATCAGAATTGACTGACCCACCCCCTGGGCAGTCTATGAGAATCATCTATTGTGATTGGACATGGAAATTAGGAGGGAGGCACAGGAAGTGACACCTAAGTGACCCCTTTAAAAAGAGAAGGTCCTCAGTCAGCTGGGGTCTTCGGTGGAAGAGGGTGTCTGGTGAAGGGCTTCTGGTTTTGTGAAGGGGACCTGAGGGAGCTTTGCTGGTTCATGACAGAGACCCTTCCACATGGTGAGTTTAAAGACTGAATCTTCCCAAACTTCTATTAAGAGACTTCTTTTTATAGATTCTGTGAATGAAGTTTGCTCCATTCACCTCTGGGCCTTAGGCCCTTTAACCCTCGGCTGAAGGTTAAGATCTACCTGGACTAATTAGTGGGATAGATTCTAATTTCCCTACTTCCTCTCTTTTCTCATGTAAATAAATTTCCATAAAAATCAATTTTGATTTGAGATTATTCTTAATTGAGGATTGATAATAGTTCAATACTCTGATGACCATCTTTAATATATTGAACCCATAAAACCCCTTTTTCACCCTTACAGTAGACAACACTAAAAGACAACAGAAATCAATTGAAATAAGATGATCAAACCCAGTTGGCCCAACTTGACTAATATTAATGCATATTCTTCCTTTCTAGTAAGAAGTAGTAAATTGTTAAAAAAAGGAAAGTTGCATGTGATATCATTTTTTATCATATTAATATTCAAAGTTTTGCTTACCTCTTTTTAAGATAGTATAGATGGTTTGTTTTTTATTAAAATATTTTTTCAATTCAAAATATCAGTAAAAAACACAGAGAACTGGATAGTTGCAACACTGTTTCATTGCTTTTGTTGGTGGTGGTGGTAATAGTGGTTGTGGTTGTTTAAGGGGATGATAATGTGTCATTGGTCTAGAATATAATAGACCTGAGTGCTACTTCCATCTATGCCATTTACATGTAACCATGACAATGGGCAAATTTTGTTTAAGAAATCATAGGATCATATGGTTTAGAGCCAAATATAACTTAGTTGTTTTTTTAATGTCTAAACAGATTTTAATAATTATTTTCTGTCATTTTGTGATCTGTTTTCTCTCCTTCCTACTCTTCTCCTTTCTCTAAGATGGCAGGTAATATGTATAGGTTGTACATTTGTTGAACTACAATATATACTTCCATTTTCATCATGTTGTAACAGAAGACATGTATTGCTTACACTAGAGAAAAATTTATGAGGAAATAAAGTGAAGAATGGTGCTTTAACTTGCATTCAGACTCCCTCAGAACCTTCTATGGAAGTGGATAGACGTTTTTATCATGAGTACCTTGGATTTGTCTCTTAGTTTTAATGGAAGATTTGTCACATGCCTATATAGACCACAAAACATAACGTCACTGAAATATAATCATCTGGCGGATCTGCTTCTAGAAAATGGAAGAACTGGATCATGGTTGGAAGCAGCATTTTTTCCTTAACTTTGTATCTGATATTGACTGAGTCTTTAAAACTGTGGGATTGATCAAGGTTTGAGATTTGTTCTTCATTTGTGTCTGAGGGTAAAGGACTTCTCCATATAGAAGGAGGGAAGACCTTCAAGACTGCTTCTTCCCCATGCCCATCATGGCCATCTGACAACAGGAAATGGGCTTAGAGTCTTGGCATTTTCTTTCATCTTTTCCTTTCCAAGTGTAGAGAGTAACACTTTCAACTTGGGAGTTTACACCTCAAGGATTCAGGAGTCTAATAGATTAGATCAGATGTTATAACTAGCCTAACAGCGAGGCCTTGATGAGCACAGTCTAAAGCTTGAACCAAAACTTCCAGCTTTGGACTTAAACTTGGTGACACTAACATTAAGTGGCCACTGAAGTAAACATTTAAATTTATCTATGGTCTCCTTTTCAGGAGTGTTGGAGTGTAAGGTGAGGGAATGGGGTATGGAATGAAGGGATTGATTATACCTTGAGGTATGGCAGAAAATGTTTGTATGTTTGTTCTTGCTATATCTTTGAAGCAAATATTTCTCTGTAAAAATAATCCTATTTTAAATAGTTAAATGGAACCAAAGTCAAGAAAAAGGAATCCACAACTGTCTTCAGGGGACTGGATAAAGAGGGTGGGGGATTTGGTGGAAGAGAGTTGGATCTGAGCATTGACCCATATTACATAATAGAAGTCCTAACAGTATTACCCAATACAGTCTATGACATCTGGTTTTAGGGAGTTGCCTAACACTGGGACCTGCCCATGATCACACAGCTATTAAGTGACAGAGGCTGAATTTGAACTCTTGTTTTTTCCTACTTAAGGTCAGTTTGCTTTTCACTATTTCATATTATCTCTAGTGAAAAAACTGCAGTTTCTCAAATGAAGCTGATTCAAAGAGAAAGGATTCAATTTAATTGGAATTTGGGGCAGAAGAGTAATGTGATTACCTAAGTGTCAGGGACAGAATTACTAATTCTAATTACTGTTTATAATCAAAGTATAATGTGTTCACAATTTCTGCATCTCTTAGGTATGTTATAGTCTCTCTGTACTTATTCTTCCAGCATTTCTGACAAAGCATCCCTAAACCTGACCATTTGGTCAATGGTCAGCCTCACAGTCAAAAAAGGAATAAAGATTAAATCTGTAAAGTTTGATTTCATAAGATACATTAGGACTTCATATCAAATGAAGCAAAAAATGGAATTGGCTTTCAAAACACAACTAAAATGTGAGAATGCTATGTCTAAGAAAAATCAAATTTGAGGTCACTGATGAAAAATAAGAACTAAGACAATCTTCATGAGAGAAAATAAATTATAATTTAAAGCATAACAAAAATAAAAATATTTTTAAAGCATGTACTTCTTTTATAATTTTTTTTCTATTTTCGAAGAAAAGAAAATATGGAAAATAGTAGAGTAGAAAATTGGTAAAGGATCTAATGAAAACAATTTAGAATTGAAAAAGATTTCAGAGACCAACTAGTCTAATTCCCATATCAGAGAAGAGGAATATAAAGTTTCAAAAGTTAAGTGACTTGCTCAAGTGACTGCCAACACAGTAATAGAACTAGGATTTGAACCTAGGTCCTCTGACTCTAGATTAAATGCCCTTTCCATACCACACTTTAAAAATAAAATGCCACACAAAAAGATACACACACATATACTATATATATATATATATATATATATANTACAAGAAATCTGAAATAAAGGAACCAAATTTTCACTAGAGTCTAAAGGGAGAGATTGTAGAATCATATTAAATAGGTGACTTGTAACTCTTTCTGGGAAATGATGCTGTCTGATCTCACAGTGTGGCTTTAGGGAACTGTGCACTTACCTCTCTGTGGTTTGGTTAATGTGGTCACATCCCATAAAGTCATCACTCTCTAAGGTCATCAGATATACAGTTTAAAAAGACAAAGTGTCTTCTTACCAAAGGTTTAAAGAAGGAAGTAAACAGACATGCATATTTGCCTTAGAGATAAGGGAAGAAGGAAAAGTTAGAGTCCCAGTTTTGGACAAAAGATTTCAAAGAACCAAGTCCTATCTTAAATAAGCTATTAAATCTAATCTCTCTCTCTCTCTCTCTCTCTCTCTCTCTCTCTCTCTCTCTCTCTCTCTCTCTCTCTCTCTCTATTCTTTTCCAGTATTTTCCCAAATATTTCAGAAAAATCTCTTTCATTATTATAAAATAATCAATTCATAAAATCCAAAACAAACTCCTGTTGACAAGTCATTTGATTCATTTTCCAAATCATCATTCATTTCCCCTGTCCTTAACACATAGAAATATCAGACTACTTGGGTGTTTTGATAAATTTATACAATTTGACCATCTGGCCAGTTTAGTCCAATCATTAAGTCAATATGTGAATACTAGTTTCACATATATCTCCTTTCCAATTTAGTCCTGTAAGAAAAATAATAATAACCAACATTTTTATTTAAAAGAAAAAGGATCAAATTGAATGATGGGAAATATTCATCTCCTTCCCTCTTGGTTCCTTTAATATCATTATAATAAGATATTCTATCAATGCTAATTATTTAGCTGCCACATCATCCCTATAAGGATTTAGTGCCATATCTTAGACACAAGAGACTCTTGATTTCACTTTACTTTCTAGAAAGCAAATATGTAATCTGTCCAAGAAATTCTAAAATCAATTACTCTAAAGTATTCTGATGTAGGACTAGCCTCCTTGTGAGAGCCAAGTCACTCACAAGCCACCAATTGTTGTCAAGTTAATAAAAATTCATTAAGCACATAATAGGTGCCTAGTAATATTCTAAACTCTTGGAATATAATTACAACATAATCCCCTGCCCTCAAGGAGCTTTCATTTTACATTTTAATGAGGGAAGATACAACACAAATGAAAGTTTAAAAGGTGTGTGTAAGGTTGGGTAAGTATCTAGCTCAGGTACATATTGAGAAAGTCTGGAGAGCTAGAGAGGATTAAAGACATGAATGCCCTGAAAATCCTCTTTAAACCAGAGGGTCTAGAAGGAAAAAGTCAATCAAAGAGAGAGGCCACTGAAGCAGAGGATATTTCAAATGTTTGAAGCCCAAGGAAAGAGCAAGCTCCCAGAATGAAGAAGTTTCTGTTGTATAGTAAAGAAAGTCCAAGTCACTGAACAGGTCATGGAATTAATTTTCTCCTCTATGAAGTGAGTATTCATTTTCTGCCTAACATATCTTGTATAGAGACACAATTAAATGGGGTTCCCCCTTCTCCCTGTCAAAAGGAAGGGGCTAGTCATTGAACTTGTGCCAGGTTCATTCCTTGTAAAGTCTGACCTCTAATTAGGGTGGTCTCCCATTCTCTTTTTATTCCCTCCTTAACAAACACATAACCCATTCACCAGTAAGTTTGCTAAGTACAGTAATAGTTATGGGATAGTCTATAGGGTTATCCTAAAATGGAGAAATTAAAATACACTCTGTACAACGTGAATCTGATTTGGGATTGGTAATTCAATCCTATATTAGCAAAGGCAATGCTGATAAAGGAACAATAAGAAGCTAAGCCAATATTTGAACCTAGATACTCTGACTCCAAACCTCGTGATTTCTCCATTATACCAGTGAACTTTAATGGGTGATAATAAAGAAAATAAATTCAATATTAAAATGATCATTAATCTTGTCTAATTGCCTCCTCTTCTCACCACTGAAGATCATTACCTGTAGTAGAAAGACTTTCAGGAGTTGCAATAGCCAAGTAATAAGAACAATGCCTATCAAATAGGAAAGGACTAGAATAATGTCATATAATACTTTAGTAATGCCTACTGTACTCAGATTAAACAATAAAATGTAAGCAATGAGGAGCGAGAGAGAGAGAGACAGAGAGACAGAGACAGAGTGAGAGAGATTACATTTCTATATCCATTTAATTTGGAGTCTTCTGAAAATGACCCAAGTATTTGGGTTTGCCTTTTTCCATTGCTGGACTATGATTCATTCAAACTTCCCAATGGTTTGGCATTTGTCACAGAAAAGTAAGCTTATTGCCATTCATTTAAGCTGCATATCATTTTTTGGTATTTTTTCCCTTTCTCTGGCTGGCCGCCCAAAGCTACACAGCAGGTGCT
The DNA here is from genome assembly GCF_016433145.1 of Gracilinanus agilis. NCBI lineage: Eukaryota > Metazoa > Chordata > Mammalia > Didelphimorphia > Didelphidae > Gracilinanus > Gracilinanus agilis. Next base: position 495,164,433 of record NC_058131.1, read on the forward strand.
GTCTCAGGAATGTCACCATCTAATAAAAGTATTGTAACATAACACAGAGCCAATAAAATGCTCCTAGTATGCACTTTGTTTTTCCTGACAGATTGTATTCCCTAATAAGACAGTGCCTCAAAAGTCTCAAAACTCAAGGCAGGAGAAGCACCACATAAAAAGTGATTTTTATTTTTTCCCTTCTTCCATGAAGTACTTGTTTGAGTCTTTCTTGAACGATATACCAATGTCACAATACTCTGGAGGCAGACGACCTAAGTCCAAATCTAACTTCTTGTACTTAACTATATGTGTACAACCTTAAACAATTCACTTAACCTCTCTGGATCTTAACCTTCTCCTCTGTGAAATGAAGGGTTTGGACTGCATGACTCTTGATGTTCCTTCCTCTATCTTTTAAAGTCCTTCACAAACTGATCTCTTCACATATTTTCAGCCTTATTACATCTTAATGTCTTCCAAATTCACCGACCTATATGTTCCTAAGACCACACAATACTTTTTGACCTGATGACTTTCCACTGATCATTCCCCATTCCTAGAATGTCTTTCCTTTCTCACCTTTGTCTCCTGGTTTTTTTTTTTCCTTCTTCAACCCTCAGTTAAAATTCAACATTTTCCCTGAGTTCTTCCCTATCTTTTCTCCATTCTCCTCCTTACTCCTAGTGCCTTTCCTCTGAGATTACTTTCCATTTACCCTGAATAAATGTCCATATTTGTTTTTGTGTTGTCTCCTAAACTAGAATATGAGTTTCTGGAGGAAAAAGGGACTATTTCTTTGCTTTATTTTGTATCTTCAGTGCTTGACACAGTGCCTACACATAGTAAGAGCTCAAATGATTTTAAGCTCTGGATTTGTGATATTGGATCATGGGGACTAAGAAGAAAAAAAGACACCATCTAACTTGCTTTAATCAGCAAAACATTAGTGAGATCAAATCTGGGCAATGGTCTTCATTCTCTTCCTGGAATACCGAACCTCTCCTTTAGTCCTCTTCATAGGGAGAGAGATGAGAACAGAATGAAGAAAAAAGGCTTTGAGGGGCAGATGGGTGATGTACCTTTGAGCAAAGAAATTAATCATGTGGACGGAAGGAATCAACAGCTGTTCTGTGAGGATTTTTAGATTAGACTCTACTAAGAGCTTTTGGATTCAAATAGGAGACCCTATATTTGTCAGAGCTCTGCCTCTCAGATATACAATGCAATTCATGCTTTCAGACAGCTCTAGTTGGGGTCATGATTTAAATAGTGCATGGTGAAAGCCCCAAACCTATAAAAATGAATTGAAATGCCTGCCAAGTAATAGATTTCTACTTTCTTCAAACTGCATTTTAGTAGACAAAATACCACAGCCTAATTTATGAATCCATAAATACAAATAGATGAACAATTGGATATTTTTCCAATTCAAATATTTTGCCAGAACTCTTTTCTGATTTTTGGGTTACAAAACACTAAGAGAAAGACTTTGTTTTGCACTGTGTAAAATATACTGAAAGAAATCCTAAAATCAATTGCTCCATCAACAAATATTTAAGTGCTTATAATGTTCCAAGCACTGTGCTTGATATTATGGATACAATGATAAACCAATCAATCAGTTCAGCCCTGAAGTGCTTACATTACAGGAGAGAGAAAATATGTTAATATAAAAGTACATAGAAATTAAGTTTATATGAAATGTATACAAAATAAACACAGGACTATGTTGAGGGAATGCTTGAATATCTCCCGGGATCAAAAGATGACTAATATAGGAAAGAGGCATTTGAGTTGAACTTTGATGGATCCTAGGAATTCTAAGAGGCAAATATAAGAGGAAGTAAATTCCAAGCAGGAGAGAAAACCTGTGCAAAGTATGGAATTAAGAGACAGCATGCTGCATGTGACAAGCCTTGGTATTCTACCTCTCTTATGGGAGAATAGGACAATGAATTTCAAACTTCCACTTAAGAAAAGATTTCCAATCAAATGACTCCTCATTTCTCAACTCCCTGCACTACATCTCTGAGTGACTTTTCCATCATGTTCCATATCCCTGATTTGCAGCTTCCATTCAGTTTTGTCTCTTCCCATTTAAAGTAAACTTCTTGAGGACAAGATTTTTTTTTTATTTTGGTATTTTTATTTGAACTGTAGCACAGTCTCTGTAGGAGGCAGCTTACTAAAATTTACCGACTGCCTGAAAATCCTCCAGTGGCTAGTACATTAAGTTTCATTATTAAGAAGTATTCAAGTACTTTGTTGTTGTCATTTAGTAGTTTTCCAGTGTATCCAACTCTTGATGACCCCATTTGGGAGTTTTCTTGGCAAATATCCTGGAGTAATTTGTCATTTTCTTCTCTAGATCTTTTTACAGATGAGGAACTGAGGCAAATAGGATTAAGTGACTTGCTAGACGCACCTCTAGCAAGTGTCTGAGGCAACTGGATGGCACAGTGGATACAGCACTGGTCTTGGAATTAAGAAGGATCACTTTCATGAGTTTAAATCTAGTCTCAGATTGAAACAACTGAGTGACAATAATACAGCTAGGAAGTGTCTGAGTCCAGATTTGAACTCAGCAAGATAAGTTTTCTTGAAAGTGAAGCCTGGCACTTTATCCACTATACTACCTACCTATTACCATTCAAGTATATCTCAAGCCAAAACACACCTCCCCACAAACATAATAATTACACAATCTAAAAAACGTTGTATCTAAACAATATTAAAAAGGAATGTGTTAATTTGGAGAACAAGAGATTCTTTTGCATTACCATTTTAGCTTCATAGATATAAAATTATAAGTGGCCTTAGAAAGGACTCTGATGTCACAGATAAGAGGAACAATGATCATTAAGCTTAAATATTTTACCCAGAATCACACAAAAGGAAAGGATAAAAGAACCAGGACTCAAAGTCAGATCCTGTGACTCCAAACCTAACATTCTGTTGGCTGTATCAGGCTAAGTGTTCTAAGAAAGTCTGATACCATCTAGCTATATATTTTCCCCCTTTTCATTAGGTGAATTAGTATTTTAAAAAATCACAATGTGTTCCAGTCATTTCCAAAATCCTAAGTAAATTTCCTTTATGTGTACACTATTCTTCTTAAAATCACAACTCACATTTACCTAGTTCTTTAAATTGTGTAAAGAGCTTTTCTCATAATAATCTCTTAGGAAGGCTGCATAGATAATTAACACCATTTCCTTGATGAGGAAACTGAGACACAAAGAAACTAAATGATTTATCTAATGTCATAGTGGTATCACTAATTAGAGGTATCATGCTTATCTTCCACTCTACCACACTACATTTTCTTTTTCTTCTAAAAAAAGAAGGCAGCAGAAGAGAATATTTGAAGGCTAGGGTTGTTTGTCTTCCTGAAAATTGAAATAGTGCTAATCAGAAACCCATTTCAAACAAAGCTCTGTATCAGGTCCTGAGAGAGATATAAAGTTTAGTTAAACCATGGTTCCTACACCCATGGGACTTACAATCTAGTGGAAGGAATAGAAAAGTCAGAAATACCAAGAATACTGCTCTTTGTGAAGCTCCTAGGCACAAAGGCCTTAAGCTTCTTCATTTTATTGTGAAGGGACATGGTGATCAAGTTTAGGGCAGTGGTTCAACCTGCATTTCTTCCCTTGTCACTCCATCAGGGTACCTTGCTGCTGATTGTATTTCATAGTAGCAGTGGTAGAAACTAGCATGGCATATGAGGGGTAATGAATTTTGGCACAAGATTGTTAAGATGGTTGAATATTGATCAAAGGAGATTTAATTGTACAAGGTAAGCAACAGGGAGCTGTCAACAGGATTTGTTCAGATCTATAGAGATCAGCCTAGGAGTTAAGTGAAGGATATATGCATGAGATAGAATAGCAGAAGAGAAAGTGATAACTAACAGTTTTTAGATACCAAGGAAAATTGTATTTAAAAAAAAAACAGAATGAGCAGAATGAAAAGTACTCAACTTTTTTGGAAGTACATAATATTTTTTCATATTATTGATATCTCATCTTTTTATATCTACTTCATTTTTGAAAAAAAAATATTCTTCCTCCTCAGAGAGCTACTCTTTGAAGAATAAGAAGTAGAAATAAAACATTTTTTTTAAAAATAGGAGTTTAACAAAATCAATCAATATGTTATCTAAATCTGACTGCACCTGCAGTATCTTACATCCATTGTCATGCCTACAACCTCTATGAAAGAGGTCCATCTCAAAAAAAATGTATAAAAATTAATTTCAACAATAACACCAAAGTTTAAAAATGGGAAGCAGTGAAGAGAAATGCTATTGAGAAAAATAGTGAATTAGGAATAGTAATGCTTTGGGATTAAGTTTCTTTCTTCTTCATGTTGAATTTCAACTTCCAATGGGCCATCAAAATAGTGTTATATATATGTATATGTATATATGTACATGATTTAGACATAAGGGGTGATATCATCAACAAATTATTGAAGTATGGCATATTTTACCTGTCATGTCTATGAATAAGGGTAGAATTTATCAACAAACAAGGGAAAGAGAACATGACAGGATGCAAAATAGATCATTGTGATTACATTAAATTAAAAGGAATGAATGAAAGAATGGATAGATGAATTGACAAGTAATACATACTCTGGAGTTATTTTGTCTTCTCTCAGCCTCACTACAGTGTAGGACACTAAAGTTTAAATGGTTCATGTTGCCTTATAATCTAGGGGTAGCTGTGAGGGATTATGGAGTGGTTTATTAATGTTTTGGCTGACAAACTCCCACAAATATGCTTTCTATAATGATTATTAATGATGTATATTCACATATTAATTTATTTAGTTAGCTTATATAGTGAGATAAATTGGTATAAAACATTAGCTTCTCAAAGACAAAAATAACAAGGCTGTGACTCTCTCCCACAATGACATACAGAGTGGAGGCAATGTATTCAGTCTTAGAGTGCTCATGTGGCCAAGGAGTAAATCATTGAATCTGATTGCTTTTCTCCCCTTGGTAGTGTCTTCTAAAGTATCCTCATTTATATAGATGAGAAAACTCAAGCTAAGAGAAATTGCATCACTTATCCAAAATCCCATACGTAGTTAAGTGTCTGAGACATAATTTGAACCCAAAATTTGAGTCTGGTTGACTTCGTATTGCACATTATATCTATTACATTACCAGGCTGGACTGTTTTTGGATTCTACTAAGATTATTATTCTCAGAGAAATTTTGAAATTCTCTGGCTTTTCAAAATGTAAAATGTCTTCCTGTTTGGTGGTAGGGAAGGAAGTAGGGATAGAGGTAGGATGTGGATATGAGACAAATGTTATAGTTGAAGCCTCTCCTTGAAGAGTTTCCTACTTTAAAGTTTGGTTGAAGAATTTCTCAATGCTATCAGCTACTTACAATCCCTAATTCCAAACTAGATAATTGACTTCATATATGATGAAGAGGGTATGGTCAATCTCTTCAACCAGTCCAAATGAAATTCACAGATTTCATATCATTTATGTAATGGCTTTCAGGAAAGTCTAAATTAATCAAGGTCATTTGACACTACCTACAGCCTATTGATAGACTGATGTTTATGCCTTATTTTTACTTAAAATTTTTCTTGTTGACTAGTTGTTATCAAAATTATCAAAGCATAAGACCATGTCAATTTAAGTGGGAGTGAGGTAATTCCTTGAGTCAATGAACCCACACACACATGCACAAACACATATATACACACCCTTAATTCTTAATTCTCTCTTGACTTGTATTCAGAACATTTTTGAAGTCTTCTGTCAAAAATCATTTCCAATCTTATACAATGAATGAAAAATGAGATGAATAAAAATAGATTTATTAAGTTCCCAATAAGTTTGATGCACTATGTCAACTATTGGAGGTACAACTACACAAAAAAGCACCATTCCTGCCCTCAAGGAGTGAATGAAGTTGTCAATCGTCTCTGTGAGATAATATGTATTAAAATTCAAATGAAATAAGTCAAACCTGAATGCCATACTTCTGTCAAATAAGTGTCAAAAGAGTATGGGAAGAGATGAATGGAGATAGTCTGCCAAATCTGACATCTCCTTCCAAATTTGGGGAATACCAAGTCCTACTCAATTTTTACAATTAGAGGTTTTTTGTGTTTTATTTTTCCCCAACAGGCTATGTTGTTCTGTTTATAAGCATAAAGGCACATGAAAACAGAATATTTAGACATCAAAGAATATATAAATAGGATATCAGGTGCAAACTCCATCATATACATGCCTTTAAAAATAGTGATATTTTTATCAAATGATAGATATTTCTTTGTTTCTTATATTTCTTATGGAAAAACTCGGAACTTGCTTTGTTTTTTTTTTCCATGAACATTCTATCCAAGAAACAAGATAGACACCAACTAAGTACATTAAGCTGGATAAACCTGAAAATGTACCTGAGTCTATGAGCAGAGGGGATTTATTTATGAAGAATAGCTAGTTCTGGATTTTTGAACACGTGCAAGATGTCTGGTGAACCTGAAGCATGAAACACTAACTCTATGTGCAGCCTTTGAGTTTGGACACAGGCCTGAATTTTAGCTCTTTTTCTTCCCAACTTCTTAGCCTAAAAAACTGGGCGTTATATCCCACGATGACAGCTTTTCTCATGAGATCGTTGGTGCTTTCGGATTATGGTTGGACTGGAAATACCACAAAAACAGCTTTCCTTCTGGTATTTTGGCACTTCCGCCATTGGGACCAGATGGGACACAGAAGTGAAGAGGAAGCATTACATATGAATAATGATCAAATTTTTAGAAAGTTATCCAGCCTTTTCCCAACTTTAGTTTTGTTTTAATCTCTGGTTTGAGGTAGGTTCATGCCAGTTTCTAAGTATTCTCTGAGCAATTTAGCCATTCAGATAAGGATGAACAGAGTTTTGAGATGGTTTATCTACTGGAGCGTTATGCTTGAATTGAAGACAAGTTCTATTACTGGATAATTTGCCACAAGTTTCTGGAAGCCTATGGAGCCTCTTGGGCCAAAAGGCAAAACTGCAAAGGAAAAGATGGTTGCTAACTAGATGATATACAATCATTGTGGGAAAGACTTCAAGTTATGCATTAATTACATTTGGCAATCAAATTTAAACATGCAGATAGTGATATTCACTTCATACATTAAGAACAAAACATGGGTTGAAATAAAGAGAGGATTAATAATAATCACATCGGCACCAAGGTGTGTACTCTAGGCCTATTAAAAAATGAATTCTTACTTTTCTTCTTTCATCTTCTACATTTCCTTTCCTTATACCTGAATGGAGAAAAGAAATGTTTCCAAAAGGACGTGCTTTGGCTCGACTTTGACGGGCAGAAGGCAATGATTCTACATTCAGTGAATGCTATAAGAATCCTACACATGGACCAAAAGATGCTGAGAGGAGTGCAATAAAGCTTTCCTTCTTTCCCTATATTCACCTCTCTGCTACAGATTCTGCTTTTAAAATGAGAGCATATGAACTACAGCGAAGTAGAGTGACACAGATTTATACATAAGGGAAGGAGAATATGTTGTTGTCCCCTAGGTAGAGAATTATTTGTACACAGTAGGTGTTGTACAAATATTTGGTGAGTATTTGCTGAATTAATAAATGTTGACAATGCATTTGGAAAATGGTATCATCTATTAATAAAGTTCCATTGTTAGCAAATTCAGTCTCTCTTAAGGAAAAAAATGTTTAAAGACAAACCTTTTGTTGTTACTACAGGAGTCAGACCTTTTAAACAGAGGTTATCTTCCTGGAAAAGCCTTAAACACTACACTGAATGCCATTCCTATTTTCTTTATATATCAATCAAAATACATTTATTAAACACCAACTATTTGCCAGAGAGTCATGTTAGGCACTGGGAATATAAAAACAAAAACTAAAGAGTCTTTGGACTCAGATACCTTTTTATATTTTTAAACTGATTAACATAGGAAATATTATCTGATTTATTTGTGACCTGAATTGTTATGTACCTCTTTAGGGGACCTAATAGCCAGTTGACCAAATTAATGCTAAACTCAGCCAAAAACTTCTCTATTCTTGGGATTATAAATTTGCCCTACCATACCATGCCTTGCAGATTGTGTTGTGCCATATGATTTTCACTTTGTTTTAATACATGAGAATGGAGGAAAAGAAAAAAAGTAAGAAGAACAGAACAAGAAGGAGGAGGAGAAGGAGATATAACATTCAAGTTTGCAAAGAACTTTTCATACTTTATCGCATTTGATCCTCATAACAACCTTATGAGATAAATGACATTGTTACTATTTTTCTTCTGGGGAAGTGGAAACTCAACTAAGTAAATTGACTTGCTCAGAGTTAAAAAGTTAGTAGATAACTGAGACTGAATTTAAATACAGGCCTTGTCATGACACTGTCTTAATGGGTGCCATTTAGAAGTCCAACAGTATCATTTGACCCACTTATTTTACTTTAAAAAAATAAATATTTTAAATATAAATTAAATGGATTAAAATTTAAGCCTAATGTCCTGTCCCATCCCAGTCTTCTCTGATAGAAGAAAAAAAATAAAAATAAAATAAAATTTAGAGGGGTCAATAATTAAATTAGATGGAGACTAAATCTAAGGTGAGGTAAAACAAGGAAAGTGGCATTACATGTAAGCATATAAAACATCTTCATTTATAAAATGTCATTATAAAACAATCTAAAAATGATCTTTCCCCAAAGGTCCCCTATATTTAAACAAGGTTCTTCCTTTAAACACATTTAACCGTGGGCTGTTTTATTCAATACAGAAAATGACAAGTTATGTCAACTGTTATTCTCCTTTGATTTCCCAATGGTAACTGAATAGTGGACAGAAAAGCACCAACTCAAATCATGTAAAAATTTCATTAAAAGATCGAGTTGTTGTTGTTTTTTCAAAATCCTCCTCTAAGAAATTATTTAAATTCCCATGATCTTTGATGCTTCCATTTTGTCAGAATTTTATAAAGTTTTATTTACTTAATATATCTTAAAATGTTAAGAAAGAAAGTACATTTCTATTATTTAAAGAATTGTCTTGGCACAAAGATAGAAAGTAAAAACATCTTAAGTTAGGTCTCCAAAGAAGAACAGGGAATTACTGGGATGCTTCCTTATGGTAATCTTTTCTGAGACAACAGTGAGCCTTAATTAACAGAGGTTGTTCACCAAGAGAAAGAATGCCTAGAGGGGACAAAATTCACTTTGAAGACAGAATTTTACATTACAGAAAAATAACAGAGTACTGCTAATGTTCCAAAATATATCAGTAATGCTTTCCCTACAACCACCAGGAATTAAATGCTTTTTCAAAAAATCTTTCTTTCTCTTATGTAGTAATAAGTTATCAATACTATAGAAGAATTTTGATCTCAACAGAAAACTATAATTTAATTTATTATCTGACATTTTAATATCTACTATTCAACCATTTTCATTGCTATAGAAGAGAAATCATTTTTTTTATTTTTTCTTTAGAGGAAAGAGGAAAGTCTAGACTTCTGATTTTATCTCTGAAGGGCACTCCCTGTGTGAAATTTCCCTCTAATTATATTGATCAACAATATATATCTATATAATGATTAGATTTAGAAAGCTATCTTTGGCACAGAATGGTTAAGTTATTCACCCATGAGCACGTAGCATGTATCCAGAAAAGAGCTCAAGCCAAAGACTTCTTGACCATAAGATCAGATATCCATTAAGTCACTTTGCCTCATTCTAGAACTGTTAAATGTATTGAACTCAAACTGAATTCTTTAGAAGTACCAATATACAGTGAAAATTTGATATAAATAGAAACTAATATAGACTTATCTGGGGTTATAGTAAATTGAAAAATATTTTGTTACTTAAATATCCCCAAACAGTTTCTTATATAAGATTATCTCCACAGTATGGAGCCCAGGGAAAGTTTTGCATGTCAAAATGTGTATTAGCAGCAGAGAAATTTAATTTTAATTTAATTTTAATTTTTTAGAAAAATTTTCCATGGTTACATGATTCATGTTCTTACTCTCCCCTCTACCCGCCCCACCCTTCTACCCCACCCCCCACAGCTGACATGCATTTCCACTGGTTTTTACATTTGTCGTTGATCAAGACCTATTTCCATATTATTGATAGTTGCATTGGGGTGGTCATTTAGAGTCTACATCCCAAATCATGTCCACATCAACCCATGCGTTCAAGCAGTTGTTTTTCTTCTGTGTTTCTACTGCCACAGTTCTTCCTCTGAATGTGGATAGCATTCTTTCTCATAAGTCCCTCAGAATTGTCCTGGATCATTGTATTGCTGCTAGTACAGGAGTCCATCACATTCATTTTTACCACAGTGTATCAGTCTCTATGTACAATGTTCTCCTGGTTCACGAGTAGAGAAGTTTTCAAACTTACTCTCCTATATAGATTTCTTTTTTTTATTTTGGAGGAAATATACCCATATGTAATGAACTACAATAATTCACCAGATTGATGTAGCAATTTAATCACATTTCAAATAAGAAAAATAGAAAGATGCAATCTCAAAGCTGGAAGGTCCAGTCTGTACCTAATCAACATCCTGACAGATTGAATACCTCAAGATAGGGAACTCATTACCACCTTAAGTGATCAACTACAAATTTCATGTCTAACTATGGGAGTTTTTCCTCTAATATTAAGAATTGTCAAGAGAAACTCTTTTCAGACATCAACAATTTGAATAATTAAAAAGTACCAAAGACAAAAAGAAATGTGTGATTAATATAGAGAAAACAGCTACAGAGACTATTGACTTACCCATGGCAAGCACCTGCCTCATAGTTTTGTCTTTTAGTTACTCACCTATGACCTACTAGATAAATTGCAATCAACAAAGGGCAAAATCCAAACAGGTGTTCTGTATTTCAGCTGGCTATTTGCATATGAAAGACACGAGAAGAACTTTGGAATTAATAATTGGGAACTCTGAACCCAAAAACTCTTTTGTGATTATTGGACAAATTTTGTTTGCTTTGAAAGGTTCAGCTAGAAAAGATGAAATTTTGGTTACTTCTTGTCAGCTGGAGAAATAGTTCTTTAAGTGAGATTGAACCAAGCAGTGTTTAAATGTAAAAGACAAGATCTGAGAGTTCTTCAGATGTTTCAGCTTTCAACACAATGGTCAAAGAAAAAGTCTCAAACCTCTGAAAATAAGACTATAGAATTCTACATCATCATCTACTTTTGGGGGAAATTGGTTGGTGAAAGAAAGGCTTTATCTCCTCCATGTATCTCTGTCTTGCCACCTACTTTAATAAGAAAGGGGAAAAAAACCTTACCTTCTGTCTTAAAATAAATAATATGTATTGCTTCTAATGCAGAAGAGTGGTAAGGACTATGCAATTGATGTCAAATGAGTTGCCCAGGGTCACAAAGCTAGGAAGTGTGGGGAAAATTCCATTAACAGAAACATCAATAAGAGAAATAAAATCTCCAAGTCAAAAAGAAATAGGCTTATTGAGACAGGGGCAGTCCCACAATAAAGCTGGACACTGGTCAAGACCAAAGAGCCTAGAACCTAGAGCCTTGTGAGAGGATCTCTTTTATGTCCAAAAAACTTATGTAGCAGTTTAAAAATAATTCAGGACAATGATAAAAATAGAGAGACATGGATTGGTTGAAGCTATCAGAAAATAGTTCTCATTGTTAGAAGCAGTAACTTGATGGGCAAGAGGGAGTGGGGGATCCTAAACCCTATTTTCTAAGGCCATCTTGTTATTAAGATGATGTATACCAGGGAGAAGGAGAGATATTGAGCCTCAATCTGGGAGAAAAGACAATTATGTGATAGGGTGTATAATGCTTAGAAGGTTAGGTTTTAGGCTTAAGACCTTATTCACTAAATGTTTAGTAACAATGATTAGCTAAAACTTGAGGTCTATGCTAACAATGATCAACTATACTAAAACTACAATTTAATTAAATCGAAACTTAAAACTTACACTAACATTATTTAAGTATCCTCAAATCACAATTATAAGTAACTAAAGACTACTATTAACATTAAAATCTAATCCTTGTAGGAGGGGATAGGGGATTTCTCATTCTCAGAAGTATCTGAGACCAGATTTGAACCCCGGATGCCCCCCCCACCTTTTCCACACCTGACTGTCTATCCAATAAGCCTCCTACCTGCTCCCCTTACCACTAATTTCTGAGGAGGTAGAGAAGAAGAGAGGAGAGTGATATTTACTTACTGCTAAGGTGATAGAGAACCTCCTGCTAAGAAGGTGAAGAAGAAGAGGAATGGATTATATTTCCAAATAGATGGTGATGAAGAAATTCAGAGCCTTCTATTTCCAAATAGATAGTGATGAAGAATTTCAGAGCCCTTCCAAGGGACCAAACCAGAGAGGTTAAGGTATAAGTCTATACCCTTCAAACACTCACACTCACGTAGCTGATGGTATTAATTGAGACTAAAATTGGAAGTACTTGAGAATACAGCTGTCATTAAGGAAAAGGATTAATCCCCACAATACAAAGGATGAGCCCTACATAGAGGTATTGTAGCAATGGAATCACACTGAAGTTCTGTGAACATTAAAAAGCTTGTATTACAGAATAAGTAGCCAGGTGTAAAAAGCGGGGGTAGCTGATACATGGGATGTGCTCTGGAAACCCCCTTGACTGAAAGGATATGGGTCCAAACTACTCTTACTACCCCTCCTTACTTGGGAGTCCCTTGGGGGTGTAACACATGAGAAGATGCACCAAAATGGAAGTGCTGGGGTTAAGGAGATAGTGGGAGGTGTTGTGACTTGAATGAGACCCAAATGGTGCCCATCGATTACTCAGAGCTCGGTTATCTGAGCAGAAACTTCCCCCTAACCCAAACTGATTGCCCTCTAATATGGAGTGTTGTTGCTCCTTCTAGACACTAGCTCCAAGATGTTACCTCCCTCCTAGAAGTCACTATTCCAAACTCTGTCTCTCAAATAACACAACAGGGGTTTATTCAGGAACAAGGTATTCAGGGATAAAGTGGAAAGATTTTAGGGAAGAGGGTGAGGGTGACACTAATGTGGTCTAGTCTCTGTCTTTCCCAGGGTTGAGTAGTAACTAAGATTCCTTCTGTAACTTTCAATCTCCATTAACTGTCTCAGGATCCCAGTAAAACTCCTATTCTAAAAGGTTACAAATGGCTAAAAAGGGAATGTAATATCTAAACCCAACCTAGGCTTAGTTAGCCCCCAAGGGCCAACTCCCTCCCACTAGAGTCTCAGGCTCCTTGACCAACAAGGGAAACTGCAATATTTGTCTTCCAATATGTTCACTGAAGATGCAGAATCAATTAGGCTGACTATAGTAACAGAAGGTCTGGTAAAATCTCAGATTTAGGTTTTTGAGATATTCAGGGTCCCATGGAAACACTGCCTCCCATCTCCCTGTCCTCCCCAAAAGTCCAGAGAACAGTGAGTGTCCATTGGTTTTTCCTTCCCAGAATTCTCAGCCTCACCCTAACCGTCACCTCTCCTGGGTTCTTAGAATTCCATCAAAATGCAGTCTTGCTTGGCCCCTTGCTTAGTCTGTTATATAGGTTAGGAAAAGGGATGCTTGTCCAATAGAGATGCTATGATTTGAAGAATGGTTTCTGAGAAAGACCAAGGACATCAAGAACTTAAATTCTGAAGCTGTTAGTTCCACTAGGAATGTCTATTTCTTACATGTGTGTCTCATTACACTGATAATTTAAGTTTGTGCCCATTCTTCCACCATGTGCACTGTGTGCATTGGTGGTAATCTTTCATCCCTCATATCCAAGCTTTTTCAAGGCCTATTGTTTTTACCTTCATGACATTTCTTAAAGATATTCCCTTATCTTTTCTCACACTTCTACCACTCAAGCCCTCATCACTTCATGCTTTGACTATTGCAATAGCCTCATCGACTAAAAAGATTTTCCTAAAGCACAGGCCCAATCATATCACACACACACACACACACACACACACACACACACACACACACACACACACACCTCCTATTTGNCACACACACACACACACACACACACACACACACACACACACACACACCCCTCCTATTTGGGACTTCCTGTTGCCCATAGAAGCAAATGCAAAATGGTCTGTTTGGCATTTAAATCCCTTTATAATCTAGCCCCCTCCTCCTTTTACCAATACTCTTAGACCTGAGTCCCCAACGAATATTCCAGTCCAGTGACACTGGTCTTCTTGCTGCTCCATATATTATACAAGATTTTCCATTTCTCAGTTACTGGTCATTTTCTCTGATTATCTTTCATTTCTAGAATACTCCCTTCTCTGCTCTGACTACCAACCTCCCTGGATTCTTGTAAGTCTCAACTAAAATCCTACCTTCTACAGAAAGTCTTTCCCAAATCTTCTTAATTCCAGTGCCTTCTCTTGATTAATTAACTCCCATTTAAGTAATTTGGTTCATATTTATTTATTTTCAGGTTATCTCCTCCATTAGAATATAAGATCCTTGAAGAAAGAGACTATCTTTACTTCCTTTTGACTTACCCACACTTAAGACAGTGCCTGGCTTATAATAGGCTCTTAAAATGCTTTCAATTGATTTATGGGTGAAATGTTATATAATTTTTATTCTTGATTTAGCTTTGTGTGGGGTGACAGTGAAGGGTAAAGGGAGGAAGAGGAATGTAGGAGAAGAAGGAGAGAGGAAGGTAGAGGAAGGGAAAGGAAGGTAGTGGTCCCCAGCCTCATGAGGGGGAAATTGACCAGAGCCCTTCAGAGGCTAAAATCTCAAATAAAAGATCAGTTAGCAAACCACTCCACTATCTTTGCAAGAGCACACAAAATGGTATAAGAAAGCATCAGACATGACTGGAACAACTGAGGCTCATCAACAACTGAAGAGCCAGAGACTTGTGGATCATTTAATTTTGTGAATTTGGGGCTGTAAGCAGGAAAAAGTTGATTGAATATTTGCACTTATTCTGTCACCAATATAGTGTGTTTCAAAGCAAAAGTCCCCAAGATGCCTAAGAAGGGGTCAACTAATAGACCTTTACAGTTTAGAAAGTTGATAGATCAAAACATTTTGGCAATTAGGATAATGATGTATCCAATTGTTATATATGAATGAGCATATATGAAATATTGTGCCATATTTTTTACTTTTTTTTTAAACCCTTGTACTTCGGTGTATTGTCTCATAGGTGGAAGATTGGTAAGGGTGGGCAATGGGGGTCAAGTGACTTGCCCAGGGTCACACAGCTGGGAAGTGGCTGAGGCCGGTTTTGAACCTAGGACCTCCTGTCTCTAGGCCTGACTCTCACTCCACTGAGCTACCCAGCTGCCCCTCATATTTTTAACTTTGAATATAATTTTGAGTATAAAAATTTCTTTATTAAATTTCATCAGTAACAATTTAATCTATGTGGAAATTTGAAAGATTCACATTAAAACTCATAGGCAAAGTCTTTAAATTTGTGCCACTTCTGTGTATGATAAATCACAAAACTTGTACAACTCTTCCCTGCATATACGTCTTTGATTTTCATAGTAATAATTTGGTATTATTTCCACTTGATTCTGCAAAATCTGAATTAAAGTAAATGTTTCTGCAATAAAACAACAATAAAAAAAACCCGTAGGTTAGAAACAAAGAAGATTAAGTTTTCTGTACTGATTAGCAGTAGAATTTGGCTGATGAGTATCTACTACACTTCTAACCTAAGTGAGATAGGGAAAGAGTCTCAAAAATAACAACAGGGAAAACATATATATATATATAGACAGTGTGTGCACCCTTTCCACTTGAGGTTAGTTATATTAAACTGAAATCTGCCTCTCTTCAAACTCCACCAAGTTCAACTAACCTAATTTTAGACTCTGAGGACAATTTGAAAAACCATAATCCTTCCTACATGTGACAACACTTCAAGTGAACAGTATCTCAGCTTTAGATCCTTTCATTTATTTATTTATTTATTTATTTGTTTGTTTGTTTGTTTGTTTGTTTATTTATTTATTTATTTGTATTTTTGGTTTCCAATCCTAGTTTGTGGTCTCATGGTGAGGAGGAGGATTACCACTCACACTAGAACATACAAGTGCTTGCTGCCACGGTAGAGTGAGAGACCCTGGTCACAGTTCAAAGGTGGAAAAGTGCTTGTGACTATTCAAAGGTTGAAGCATGGTCTAAGAAAGCATTAATCACATCTCCTCAGATTCTTCCACCTTCCACTGGAAATTTATAGATCTTCAGAGCGATCTCTGAAGGCAACTGCACAAAGAACCTGTGCTCTCTTCACCACAGGAATAGAGTCCAGTTTTAAGTATTTCTAAATAAAAGAAAAGAAAAAGCCTGGAAATGAGCAAACAAAAAGAAACTCTACAAAGAAAGATATTTTGTTAACAGAGAAGACTAAAACATAAACTCAGAAGAAGACAACAAAGTCAATATAGGTACAATCCAAAACCTCCAAAAAAAGTGAATTGGTCTCAAGCCCAAAAACAATTAATGGAGAAGGTCAAAAAGAATTTTAAGAACAAAGAAGAGAGATGGAAAAAAATTGAAAAAGAAATCAGAATGATACAGGAAAATCATGAAAAAATGAGTCAATATGTTGGTAAAGGAGACAAAAAATACTGAAGAAAATAACACCTTTAAAAATACAGACTAGGTAAATTAGTAAAAGAGGCACAAAAATCCATGGAAGAAAATTTCTTAAAAACAGGAGTGGCCAAATTGAAAATATATGCAAAAATTCCCTGAAGAGAAGGAATTCTTAAAAGGCAAAATTGGACATTTGAAAAAAGAGTTACAAAAATTAATTTATGAAAAGAATTCTTTCAAAAGTAGAATTGGTCAAATGGAAAAGGAAGTACAAAAACCCTTTGAAGAAAATAATGTTCTAAAATTAAAATTGGGCAAGTAGAAGCTAATGACTCCATGAGATATTAAGAAACAACTGACCCAAAGTCAAAATAATGAAAATAGAGAAGAAACTTTAAAAATATCTCATTAAAAAAAACTGACCTAGAAAAAAATCCAGATGATATCATTTGAGAATTATTGAACTGCCTGAAAACTGTGATTGAAAAAATGAGTTTAGAATTCAAGAAATTATCAAGAAAAACTTGGTAATCAAAATTTTTTTTTAATTTTATTACCTGGTAATCAAGAAACAGAGGATAAAATAGAAACTGAAAGAAGTCACTGATCACCTCCTGAAAACGATCCAAAAGGAAAGATCCCAGGAAAATTGTAGGTAAAGTCCAGAAATCTCAGGTCTAAGAGAAAGTACTGCAAACAATCAAAAGAGAAACAATTCAAATGTCATGGAATCACAGTCAGTATAGCACAAGATTTAACTTCTTCTACATTAAAGTATCAAAGGTCCTGGAATATGATATTCTGGAAGACAAAGTGGCTAGGATGTTAAACAAGAATCACTTACCCAGAAAAGTTCTGAGGGTGGAGCCAAGATAGGGGAGTAATCCTCAGCAGCTCTGTGCCACCATGAGAATCCTCTCCATGCAATGATTAAAATATTGTCACAAAATGAATATAAGAATGAAAAAACCAACAAGCAGACAGAGTGAAACAACTTTCAAGAAAAGAAAAACCCAAAAGGTAGGCAACAAGCATTTGGGGCACAAGGGTGAGAGGAGAGTAGACCCAGCAAGAAGCTGTAGCAAGGAGGAAAGAGCAAGCCCAACCCCTTCACCCTACATTTGTTGTCTGAGGTTTAGGAATCTATTCCTGAGACAACATCTAGATCTTGGGACCCTGACTGAGCAAATAGAGGTACAAGTCTACCCATAAACCTGTGGAGAAGTCTGGAGCTCCAGCCCGGGAAATTCTAATCTGGGCTTGGGAAAAAGGACTTAATTGACGCTTTGGTGTGGATGATAGTGCGTAGTACTAAGGAACTTATGAGAAAGAACGCTATCCACATCCAGAGGAAGAACTGTGGAGATAGAAATGCAAAAGAAAAACATGATAGATCATATAGTTTGATAGGGATATGAATAGGATATTGATGTTAAAAATCACTCTATTGCAAATATGAATAACATGGAAATAGGTTTTGAACAATGATACATGTATAACCCAGTGGAATTGCTTGTCACCTTTGGGAGACGGAGAGAAAAGGGGAGGGAGATCATGAATCATGTAACCATAGAAAAATATTCTAAATTTTAAAAAAAGCATCACCCAGGAAAACAGCATAATTCTTCAAGGAAAAAATGTGTATTCAAAGAAATAGAGGACTTTGAAAACATCCTGATAACTTCCACTCTCAAACATAAGGCTCAAGAAAAGAATAGAAAAGGCAAACAGAAAAGAAAAATCAAAAGACTTTCAATAAGCTAAACTGTTTACATACCTACATGGGAAATGATTCTTGTAACACCTACGAACTCTATCATTATTAGAGGGATTAGAAGAGATATACAGAGATAAAGGGGGAGGAAATCAGTTGAATGTGATAGGATATCTAAAATAAAATAAAATTAAGGAGTTAGAAAGAGAAATGCATTGGGAAAAGTGGAAAGGGAGAAATAGAATGGGATAAATTATCTCAAATAAAAGACACATTAAAGATTTTCTAGTGGAGGGGAAGGCGGGGAAGATGAGGAATGGAACACTTGAACCTTTCTCTCATTAGAATTGGCTCAAAGAGAGAAGAATATACACAACCAATTGGTTATAAAAATTTATCTTACCCTACAAGAAAGTAGGAGGGGAAGAGGGAAAGAGAAGGAAGGTGGTATTGAAGAAAAGAGGGCAAATTGGGGAAGGTTGTAGTAAGAAGCAAAACACTTAAGAATTGATAGAATGAATGAGAGAAAAATAAAAGGGGAGGGAAATAGAATGAAGAATAATATACAGTAATCATAGTGGTAAAAAATTAAATCAAATATTTCGAATGAAGTCCCCATTTCTCAAAAACATAGAATAATAAGTCAAAAGTATAACAATATAAGTCATTCCCTAGCTGATATATAGTCATAGGATATAAACATGTGGTTCTCAGACAGGTCATTAAAACCCTTTAAAGTCATTTGAAAAAATTATCTAAATCACTATTAGTTATAGAAAGGCAAATTAAACCCCAAAGCTATCAGAATAGCTGTTAAAACAGAAAAGGAAGATGGCAAAACTTCAAGAGGATATGAGAGAGGCAGCGGGGTAGCTCAGTGGATTGAGAGCCAGGCCTAGAGACAGGAGGTCCTAGGTTCAAGTCTGGCCTCAGACACTTCCCAGCTGTGTGACCCTGGGCAAGTCACTTGACCCCCATTGCCTACCCTTACCAATCTTCCACCTATAAGTCAATACACAGAAGTTAAGAGTTTAAAATTTAAAAGAAAAAAAAAAGGATATGAGAGATTCTATTGAGGAATTTGTGAACCCATTCCACAATTTTGGAGTGAATTTGGACCTATACCCATGAAACTCTACATACCCTTTCACCCAGCAATACCAGTATTAGATTTGTATCTCAAAGAAAATTTTTAAAAGGGGGGAAGGATTTATGTATACAGAAATATGTTATGGGTATAAAGAATTTGAAAATGAGCAGATGCCCATCAACTGGGAATTAACTGAGTAAATTATACTATATTAGTGTATAGAAATACTGAATGTGCTCTAAGAAATGACAAGCAGGAGGAGCTCGAAAAAACCTGGAAACACTTATACTAAGTGCAACAGAATGAAGGAAGAAGAACCAGAAGACCATTATACCTAGGGACAGGAATCCTAAATGTTGAAGTACTGTGAATAAATTGCTATTCTCAACAATACAATGATCCAAAACAATCCCAAAGGATTCATAATAAAAAATGATTGGGTCTGAATCCAGAGCAAAGTAAAATTTTTTCACTCTTTCTTATTTTTTTTGTTTCCTTCAACAAAAGGATTGATGTGGAAAAAAATGTTTTATAGGATTGCACATAGAAATCTGTATCAGATTGATTACCATCTTAGCAAAGGGTGGGAAGGAAGAAGGGAGAAAATTCAAGATTTAAAATTCTTTTTTAAAGTGTTTTTATATATAATTGGGAGGAAATTTAATTTAATTTAATTTAATAAAAAAAGAACATGGACACTTCAATACCAAGATAAGTTTCTAAAGGCAGTCTTTAGTAGAGTGACTTAAGGTTTACAAAAATGATGACGATGATGATTCATACATATGAAGTGCTTTTTCATACTGATTTTGCAAAATAGCCAGTACAGATACTATTATTCCATTACACATTTGCCAATATACATTTATATTTATATTCAGTTTCATTTTCCTATGAAACATTTTTGTTCTATCTTTCTGAGCCTTAAAAAAAATTATTCACCCCAAGATTGAGTCCTATCTTTTCTTTATTTTTTCTCTTGCTCCAACATAGCTACTAAGGTTGTTTTTTTTTTTTTTTGACATTATTCTAAACATTTATTGGCTAATACACTAAGTTTTTTCCTTGACATTTTTGCAGGTATCTGCACTTCCTATAATCTTTTAAAATATCTTTTCCAAAGGTGATTTCAATTAGACAATTCATTCTTTTCTTCCTTGTAAAGATCATTTTTCCCATTCTTGATAGCCACCTATCTATTGAACCAGGATCTTTCAAGTCCAACTGTGAGCCAACACAAAAATTCCTTTCATATTACCACCAATAAATGCTTGTACTTGACAGTTTTCACTGAAGATACACTTACTACCACTCAAATCAAACCATTTATATTTTGGCCATTCTAATTTTTAGAAAGTTTATATCTACACATATATTTTTTTTCAAGGAAATAAGAAAAACTAAACAAGTAATTCATTTTTCCATTTGTTACTAGCTGCCCTTCCAGGGCCAAATAGAAACATTCTAATCTTCATTTCATATGAACTCCTTTACTTTATCTGATCCTTGCCCTCCCAATGTCCAGGGCACCTGGGAGACTTTGCCTAATGCTCCTTTTATTAAGTCGGATGCAATCTAAAATGGCATGGTCGCCTTCTCATTTTATCAACCAGTTCCTTTTTTTTTTCTAGTTCATAGTGAAGTGGGATTACTTATTTCCTTTTTTTATCTTTTGAAAGATGAAATTGTCAACAAGGCAAGTTCAGTATTTAGCAGTGTTTATTTTGAGTAGAGAGACAGAGAGAGACCTCATGTAGTTGTCTAGATAATTAAAGTTCTTTCATCATGATGATATCCTACATCAGTACTTACTAATAATATTCTGATTGGCATCACAGTTATTTATGGGTGTGTCTAATTTCCTTTCAGTTCCTTAAATAGGGCTCTGTCCCAGGGTGCTAATACATAGGGAAGGGTATTTCTTCTTCAAAAGAGAACTCATTTCCACCATGCTGCAATTAGCCAACCTGCACCTCAACTCAATATTTGTCAGCAGCTGACAATATAGCAAGGTAAAACAGAGCAAGAGCTACCATTTCCCCACGGATTTGTCAACATGAAACTCCATTGATTGTGTGATTGAATATGGTACCCAGTGATGCATTGTGTCAAAGCTATTCTTAAGTTTGAAATCTACCTTTTGAATGTCCACAGTCAACACTTCTGATTAAACCATTTTAAATAACATGCAATTTTCTGTGCACTGTTGGTAGGAACAAAGGTTTTTATTCCTTAGGCTAGAAATGTTTCCACATGGGAAGTTTCTCAACCTACTGTGTCACTAGGTTCATTTTGAATTAATTCAATAAACTCAAGTAAAATAACATGTTTACAGTGATATTTATACAAAATAGTTCCTTCATTTTTTTTATTTTAACCTTCTTAGATATAAATATAAATTGATAGTCTGTTTTATTTTGTTTTTTCCTATAAAGAAAGATCTATCTCTTTATCACAAGTGACTGGGCTTTGATTGGTAAACAGTTACTTTTCCTCATTTAGTCTTATGGATATCACAGAATTTCCAGGACATGTCTATGCCAGGATCCAACACATGCACCCTCCTTCCTCACATTACCATTTCTAGCTCTGAGACTACAAGTAAAAAAGAAGAATTCCATTCTTAGAATGATTACACAAATTGTCAAGTGACTAATCAATGTTCCATTTGACTTCCTTGCTCAAGACATTCCTCCCTAGATAATGTCTTTCCTTTTTAGAATTTAAACTATTAAGAGGGTATAGAATCTTATAAGGCAGTATGTATAGCTTCAGAACAACAGCTAGCATATATTAAGGGCTTGATTTTATTTTTTTATTCTTTCATTTATTCCAATAAATGTCAAATTTGCTGAACTTGAAAATAAATACTTTCATAAGAGTATTTTTCTTTCAAAGGATAAATGGATTTACAAATATAAAGTAAAATACAAGGGAAATAAATCTGACTCTGAATTAAAAATAGACTCAGGTTCATATTTTATCTTTGATGCTATAAGATTTGGGGCCAATTATTAACATGACTGGCACTTAGTTTCCTTATATGTCAAGATATTAGATTGGGAATCAAGACCAAGAAAGATTTGAAGAGTCTAAAAGATTTTGGATGTTCCATTTTTCTATCACTGTCTTAGAGACTTCCAAGCTTTCATTTGTGAATTTTACTAGGGATCCAAGAAGAGTTGAACGCATATTGATCATGCTTAAGAGGAAATTCTTGAGTATCAAAAACATGTCCAGAAATTAGAATCTATGAACTACTCTTTTGTCACTTGAATTATTAATGCTTAAGTCCACTTTCCCTGGACTTGTGGGAGAATATGTCACAGACTTTTAGGGAGATGTTTTATATCCAGGATTTCTAAAAGCTTTTTAAAGCTAACTATTTAAAACAGAAATGGCTTGGTGACCCAATGTATAGAGTCCTGGATTTGGACCCAAGGAAACCCAACTTCAAATCTAACCACAGACATTAGCTGTGTGACCCTGAATAAGTCATTTAACCTGTTTGCCTTAACCCACTGAAAAAGGAAATGGCAAAACATTCCAGTGTTCGTGCCAAGAAAATCCCATAAATATATGTTCTGTGAGTTCACAAAGAGTTATATATGAATGAAAAGTTAAAAAACAAAACAATTGTAGTTATCATGCATTTAGATGATGCACTTGATAGAGTGCCAGGTCAGGAATCAAAAGACTCATTTCCCTGAGTATACATCTGGCTTCAGCCACTTAATAGCTGTGTGACCTTGGACAAATCACTTAACCCAGTTTATCTCAGTTTCTTCATCTGTAAAATGAACTGGAGAAGAAATGTCAAACTACACGAGTGAAAACCTCAAAGAGCTTCATGAAGAGGAAGATATGATTAAACAACAAGTTAAAATAGTGCTCAACTGATAATTTTGGAGGGAAGTACACCAGTTGAAGTTTGAAATGAAGGAATTAGGGAATCGCTTCTGTCCCCTCAAGGATACCCCTATAATTCTGAGGGGTAGAAATGACCAAGCATTAGAGCCATGACTTCTCAGTGGGAAGAGGTATTGCAATGAGGATACTCAGATATTTTATGAACTATGTTAATACAACCCCTTTTTATAGTTTAGAAAATTGAATCTTAGAAATTTTAAGTGACTTACCCAAAGATGCATGAATGGTAAATAATACAGGCAAGAATCAATGCCAGATCATTGACTTTAAATTCATTATTTCTTCCACTACTTCACCCTGCTACGTGCCTTAAGATGAGTTGTAATTTATTTTCTGCATGCATGAAATGACTTGAAATTATTATTTGTTACAAATCTGTGGGAAACGGGTATCAATCTTTTTCAAGTTAATTTTTATTCTTTGACAATTTCCCATATGAAATTACATATAACAGAACTTTAGAAAATGGTTCAAAGCTCTCAGGGGTAAAACTGTCAGGATATGTGATAGCTATATTAAAAATAAACCAAAAAAATTCAATAATACCAACAGAATTTCTCTATGTCTTTGCTTCTTCTAGCATCACTAACAGGTTTTCCAGGACATTTGGAAGCATCAGTTGGGGATAATTTCCAATTTCCCACTGTTTACTTAACTTAAATCTGGAATATAATTGCAAAATACTTGTATATAGCAGCTGTGATCATTTAAACTGTTTGCTGCTTTTGTTTTCTTTCTCTAATTCATTTTTTGTAAACAGAATGATTTTCTTGTAACAGTTGAGTGACCAACACATTGAATTTTGTGTGTGCATGGAATTTGGGGGGCTGGAGAGAAGCAAGGGATGGATGATGCTTTATGAGCTGCTACTAAGAGGTGAACAGGGGAATGTGACTATTTTTCCATCTGTTCTTTCATGATTTACACAGATTCCATGTAGATAAAGAGGAGCTGCTACATCAGACAGAACTCCCCAAGCTGCACTATAAACAGCAGGAAAGACCACCTGCTACACTCAAACTTATGTTACATCAAAGAAACCTGGCTTTCTGAATCCCAATTGGCTGACAGCAAGACTCCAATCAGCAAAACTTTCCTGACTAGGGAGAAAGGAAAAAAAAAAAAAAAAAATATATATATATATATATATATATATATATATATAAATAACAAAAAAGTGATGCAGGGGGAAGTG
>NC_058131.1:495191535-495201906 GCF_016433145.1 Gracilinanus agilis
TGTAACAGTTGAGTGACCAACACATTGAATTTTGTGTGTGCATGGAATTTGGGGGGCTGGAGAGAAGCAAGGGATGGATGATGCTTTATGAGCTGCTACTAAGAGGTGAACAGGGGAATGTGACTATTTTTCCATCTGTTCTTTCATGATTTACACAGATTCCATGTAGATAAAGAGGAGCTGCTACATCAGACAGAACTCCCCAAGCTGCACTATAAACAGCAGGAAAGACCACCTGCTACACTCAAACTTATGTTACATCAAAGAAACCTGGCTTTCTGAATCCCAATTGGCTGACAGCAAGACTCCAATCAGCAAAACTTTCCTGACTAGGGAGAAAGAAAAAAAAAAAAAAAAAATATATATATATATATATATATATATATATATATATAACAATGCTTTAACACCAGTGTAGTATCAACAAAGTGAAGGTAAATGTTTTGTTGGAATCTATGGGCCATCAGTTTAGATTTTATTTATTTTCATTTTTCTCTTCTCTGTTATGTTCTTACAAGCTGGTCTCAAATGTAACTATTCCTTTCAAATGAGAGACAGCATGATACACCAGCATTTTTCCTCAATTCAATTTTACCAGAAAATGCTAAATTCCTTATTGTACCTGCTTTGTAATCTGTCCTTGCTGTTAAGGAGCCTATATCTACTATTGGAAAACAGCATATTCACAGAAAATTAAATATTATATAAATATAAATTTATGTGTGTGTGTATCTATCTACACATGGATATAGCTACAGAGTAATGGGGGTACCAACAGTGGGGAGAATTAGGACCTTCAGGTAATAATTGACATTGTCGTAGACCTTTAAAAGGTACTAGAAATTCAAAGAAGCAGAGATGAATTGGGAAAGCATTCCAGGCAGGCAGACAGCCTATAAAAAAGACAAGGGGTAGAATGTTGAATGTTACTTCATCTTATATGCATGTTCTAAAGATATTTTTCAGAAATTTAGAGATCATTGTTATTGCTACTTATTCCACCTTCACAATTTTTTTTTGGTCAATTAGGTAGAAAAAGACTCTCTCCCTTTCTCTTTTTCTGCTTCTCTGACTCTTACTCTGTGTTGTCTGTTTATCTATGTCTCTGTCTCTTGTCTGCCTGTCTCTGTCTCTCTCCCTCTCTTGCTTTTTGCATAGGTAGGCTTGAAGGTAGCAGTTATAAGTTGTCCATGAAATCATAAAACATAGACTATTTGGGGCACTTAAGAAATCTTAGTTTGAGCTATAAAGTTGAGTCTATAAAATTCTACCTGGCAAAATCCCCAAGTCTTCTAGGAAAGTGTAAAATTCATAATCTTAGATATGACTTAATGATATCCCTCTTAGCAATCCTAAGGTTTTGAATTTTCTTCCATGACTAATTAGTCAATTATAGGAACAACTAAAGAGGCTGGGAATAACTGATATTCACCTTATAAAATCTTGAGATGTTTTTACATTTGCATGGTACAGAAGCATACATGATATTCTCTCTCACTAGTAATTGCTAGATATCATCTTGTGGGTATTGTTTTTACTGAATAAAACATGGTGACATGTGATTTTTTCTGACAGATATATACTTTTTTAAATTTTATTTTATGATGTTTTATTTTAACAACAAATTTATACATTGGTTTTCCAAAGTAATATGATCCATATTGACTCCCTTCCTTCTTCTTCCCTTTCCCTCCCAAAGCTGACAAGCATTATAATATAGGTTATACATAAATTATCATGCATAATATACTTCCATATTATTCATTTTCAAAAATGAATAATCTTATTAGAAACAAAACCCAAAAAATATACTAAAATAAGCAGGTAATAAATCATATTTTTTCACCTGAATTTCTATTACAACTTTTTCATCTGTAGGTAGATAGCATTTTTTTTCCATAAATCCACAGAATTGCCCAGGATTATTGTATTGCTGTTAGTAACAAAGTCTATCACATTTGATTGTTCCACAGTATTGCAATTACTATGTGTAATGATCTCTTGGTTCTGTTTATTTCACTCTGCATCAGTTCACACAGGTCTTTCCAGCTCTTTCTGAAATCATTCTATTTATCATTCTGTAGAGCACAATAATATTTCATCACCATCATATACCACAGTTTGTACTGCTGTTCCTCAGTTGAGACACATCCCTTTGGTTTCCATTTCTTTGCCACCACAAAAAGAGTAACTATAAATATTTTTGTATAAATAGATCTGTTACCTTTTTTTATATCTTTGGGATAGACCCAGTAGTGGTATTTCTGGATCAAAAAGTATGCATTCTTTTATATCTTTTGGGGCATAATTTCAAATTGTCCTCTTCAACAGTTGGATCAGTTCACAACTCCACCTGCAATGCATTAGTGCCATGTACTATGGCACAGAAATATTGCAAACAAATACAGAAAAGCAGAAATTAATAAATGTACCTTTTTCAGATCATAATGTGATAAAAATTATAATTAACAAGAGTCTGTGGAAAGACAAATTTAAAATTAATTGGAAACTAAATAATCTAATTCTTAAAAAGTGATGGATCAGAAAAGAATTCATAGAAACAATTACAGACTTCATTAAAGAAAATGACAATGAAGAGACAACATATCAAAACATTTGGGATACAACCAAAGAAATACTCTAGGGAAAATGAGTACTCTGAGAACCTATAGCAACAGAATTGAGAGGAAGGAGAATAGTGAAATGGGCTTGCAACTTAAAAAATTAGAAAAAGAACAAATGAAAAATCCTCAAAGGAAAACCAAATTGAAAATTCTTAAAATTAAAGGAGAAATTAATAAAATTGAAAGTAAAAGAACTATTAAACTAGTAAATAAGACTAGGAGCTGGTACTTTAAAAAACAAATAAAATACATAAAGCACTGGTTAATCTAATTAAAAAACAAGAAAGATGAGAACCAAATTAATAGTATCATGAATGAAAGGGATGCTCTCACCTCTAATGAACAAAAAAATAAGGTAATTATTAAGAATTATTTTGTTCAATTATATGGCAAAAATATGACAATCTAAGTGAAACAGATGAATATTTACAAAAATAAAAATTTTCTAGATTAACAAAAAAGGAAATAAAACACTTAAATAATCTCATATCCAAAAAAAAGAAATTGAACAAGCCATCAAGGAACTTCTAAGAAAAAATCCCCATGACCAGATGAATTCGCAAGTGAATTCTATCAAACATTTAAAGAACAACTATTTTGAATACTATACAAATTATTTTACAAAATATGAAAAGGAGTCTTAGAGCAAATTATTTTTAAGATGCAAATATGGTATTTATTCCAAAGCCAGACAGAAAAAAAATAAGAGAAAGAAAACTATAGACCAGTCTCCTTAATGAGCATAGATGCAAAAATCTTACATACTAGCAAAAAGACTCCAGCAAGTGATCACAAAGATTATTCACTATGATTAGGTAAGTTTTATACCAGGAATGCTAGGATGGTTTAATATTAGCAAAACCATCCACATAATCAAAAATACTAATAATCAAACCAACAGAGATCACATGATTATCTCAACAGATTCAGAAAAGGCCTTTTACAAAATACAACATCCATTCCTTTTGAAAACACTAGAAAGTGTAGGAATAAATGGGCTATTCCTCAAAATATTAAACAGTATATATTTAAAACCATCAGCAAGTGTCATCTGCAATGGAGACAATTTAGAAGACTTCTCAATATGATCAGGAGTAAAGCAAGGATGCCCATTTTCAACTCTATTATTTAATATTTTACTAGAAATATTAGCAGTAGCAATTATATAAGAAAAAAGAAATTGAAGGCATTAAAGTAGGCAATGAGGAAACTAAACTATCATTCTTTGCAGATAATATGATTGTATACTTAAAGAATCCTAGAAAATCAACTAAAAGGCTAGTGGAAATAATTAAAAACTTTTAGAAAACTGGAGGGTAAAAATAAACTGACATAAATCATTAGCATTTCTATATATTTCCAACAAAACTTAGCAGCAGAATTAGAAAGAGAAAACCAACTTAAAATAACTCGACACAATATAAAATATTTAGGAATCTATCTGCCAAGACAAAGTAATTACATGAACAAAATTACAAAACATTTTTCACACAATAAAAACTATATCTAAATAACTTGAAAAGTATTAATTGCTCATGGGTAGGATGAGCTAATATAATAAAAATGACAATCCTACCCAAATTAATCTACTTATTCAGTGCCATAACTATCAAACTACCAGAAAACATTTTATAGAATTAGAAAAAAAAATATAACAAAGTTCATCTGGAGGAACAAGCGATCAAGAATATCAAGGGAAATAAAAAAAAATGTGTCAAAAATGGGGGCCTAACAGTACCAGATATTAAACTGTACTATAAAGTAGTGGTCATCAAAACAATGTGGTACTAGCTAAGAGATAGAAGGGTGAATCAATGGAATCGACTGGGGTAAATGACCTCAGCAAGCTAGTGTTCAATAAAACCAAAGATCCCAGCTTTTGGGACAAGAACTCAATATTTGACAAAAATGATGGGAAAATTGGAAAACAGTGTGGGAAAAATTAGGTTTAGATCAACATCTTATACCCTATACCAAGATAAATTCTAAATTGAAAAATGGCTTAAATATAAAGAGTAAAATCATAAAAAAATTAGGGGAACATAGCATAGTATACCTGCCAGATCTATGGGAAAGGAAGGAATTTAAGACTCAGCAAGATACAGAGAACATTATAAAAAGTAAAATGTATGACTTTGATTATATCAAATTGAAAAGGTTTTGTACAAACAAAACCAATGTAACCAAAATTAGAAGGAAATCAACAAACTGGGAGAACATTTTTATAAGAAAACTTTCTGACAAAAGTTTAATTTCACATATTCAAATTTACAAAAAATCAAGTCATTTCCCAAACATCAAATGGTCATGGGACATGAATAGGCAATTTCACATGATGAAATCAAAACTATCAATAAGCACATGAAAAAGTGTTCTCAATCCCTCCTGATTAGGAAAATGCAAATAAAAACATTTCTGAGGTACCACCTGAAACCTAGCAGACTAGTCAATATGGCAGTAAAGGAAAGTTATAAATGTTGAAGAAGACGTGGCAAAATTGGGACACTAATACACTGCTGTGAATTGGTCCAACCATTCTGGAGGGCAATTTGGAATTATGTGTAAAAGGATTTAAAAGAATCCTTGCCCTTTGATTCAACAATACCACTGCTGGGTTTGCATCCAAAAGAGACAATAGGGAAAATATTTATTCAAAATAGGGAAAAAATATTTGTTCAAAAATATTTATAGCTGTGCTTTGTGGTGGCAAAAAAAAGGAAAATGAGGGGGGTGTCCATAAATTGGGGAGTGGCTGAATAAATTGTGGCATCTCATGGTTATGGTTATGGAATACTATTGTGCTGAAAGGAATGATGAACTAGAGGATTTCTATATGAACTGGAATGACCTCCAGGAATTGATGCAGAGGAAAAGGAACAGAACCAAGAACAAAGCAAAACCATTATACACAAAGACTGATACACTGTGGCACAGTTGAATGTAATAGACTTTTCTACTAGCAGAAATGAAATAACCCAGAACAATGCAGAGGAACTTAGGAGAAAGAATGCTATCCACATCCAGAGAAAGAACTTTGGGAGCAGAAACACAGAAGGAAATTATATGACCAATTATTTGGTTTGATGGGGATATGATTAGAGATTTGATGTTATCTATTGCAAATATGAATAACATGGAAATAGGTTTTGAACAATGATACATGTATAACCCAGTGGAATTGCTTGTCAGCTCTGTGGGGGGGGGGTAGAGGGAAAAAGGGTGGAAAAATCATAAATTATATAATATTCTAAATAATATTCTAAATAAATAAATAAAATTTAAAAATGAGCTACACATATCTTTCTGTATAGGAATATGAATAATTTGAACTTATTTGAGCCCTTAAATTTTTTTTGTTTCATTTGTATTTTGACATCAGATCTGTTTGAGTCAGGTATTTTCTTTGGGAATGCTTGGAAATCTTCTATTTTTATTACATGATAATACTTTCCCTTGAACGTCTATAGTCCGTTTTGATCAGCAGGTGATTCTTGGTTGTAAACATGATTACATTGCCTTCTGGAATATCATATACCAAGCCTTCTGGCCCTTCAGTAAGGAAGCTACCAAATCCTTGTGTAATCCAGACTGGGCCTCTATAATATTTGAATTGTTTCTTTCTGGCTACTTGCAGTATTTTCTTCTTCTCCTGGGAGCTCTTGATCTTGGCTATAACATTCCTGGGATTTGTCATTTGGGGATTTATTGAAGAAGGTGATCTTTGGATTCTTCCAATTTCTATTTTAGACTCTTTTTCAAGGATATCAGGGCAGTTTTCTTGGATAATTTCTTGTAATATCATTTAGGCTTTTTTTTATCATGGCTTTCAGAAAGTCCAATAATTCTTAAATTGTCTCTCCTGGATCTATTTTCCAGATCAGCTTTTTTAATGAGACATTTTTTTCCTACTTTTTAATTCTTTTGATTTTCTTTTATTGTTTCCTAATGTTTCATGAAGTCTTTAACTTCTCCTTGCCCAATTCTAATTTTTAAAGACTGAATTTCTTCCATGACATTTTGATCTTCCTTTTACATTTGGTCCATTCTACTATATATGGCATTCTTTTCTTCATTGGATTTGTTGCCTCTTTTTCTAGTAGAACAATTCTGTTTTTATTTATAAAACTCTTTGCTTCACTGGATTTTTGTACTTCTTCCAATTGACCAATTTTATTTTTAAAGCTGCTATTTTCTTTTTGCTTTTATTTTCATTTCTTTTTTCTATTTTTTTCAATCTGTCTTATTAAATTTTTAAATTCCTTTTTGAGTTCATCTAGATCTTGATTTCAATTCCATTTTTCTTTGAAGTTTTACATGTGGTTACTTGTATTTCACCATCCCCTATTGGTTCTGGGCTTTGCTCTTTGTTTTCCTAAAATTGTTTTGAAGGTTGAGTGTTTCTTTTGCTCTACGCTCATTTTCCTAGCCTTTTTTTGCCTGTGGACTAGGAATTCTGAAAGCTGATGATTCTGCCTCCTTTGCTGCTGGTTTATAGGAATCAGCACTGTGAATTACTTTGCCCTGGATCTAGATCTTCACTATAGCAGTAAAGGCTTGAAAGATCCCAGTGTTATGGACTCCTGGGTCACACTATTGGCTGGTGCCAGGGTCTGAGACTTCAAGGGATCAGT
The DNA here is from genome assembly GCF_016433145.1 of Gracilinanus agilis. NCBI lineage: Eukaryota > Metazoa > Chordata > Mammalia > Didelphimorphia > Didelphidae > Gracilinanus > Gracilinanus agilis. The sequence goes on from NC_058131.1 coordinate 495,198,791, forward strand.
CTGAGGTGCATTTTATTGGTAGAACCAGTGTACCAGGATCCCAAAGAGAGACTATGTTCATTCACAGAACCTGGCACAGTAGGTTGGGAGTGGTAGATCAGTAATCCATTGAGTGCAGTTTTTTCCTTCCTGTTCTCCCTTATCCTTTGAAAATTAACTCTCTCTCTCTGCCTACCTTTCAAGTTGTATTCAGCAGGAAAGCCTCCTTATTCCATCTTGCTATTGTTTTTTGACTCCTATTGTTTTGAGGCACTTTTTAAAGATTGATTTCAAAGGATTCAGAGGGGTTTCCACTTTCACTGCTACTAAGCCATCATCTTGACTCCATATCCCATAACATGGAATTTTTAAGTGAGTTGCTTAGAGTCACTGAGTTAACACCTGAAATGGGGTTTAGACGTATGCCTTCTTGATTCTTATTGCAGTAATCTATGCATAACCTTAACATATCTTCTTATGTGAATTAGAGAGTTCACTTAACAAAGAGGAGCTCTTAAAAAGCCTTGGCAGTGGTCCAGATTGCCTAATATGAAGATCTCTTCATCCCCTACCACTTGGGTATTAATTGGCTACCTTCATTTTTAAAACTGGTCAAACTAAACCATTCTCCTTTCTACTATTCTATTTTCATCTATTCTTATCTATTTATCCTCAACAAAGATAAAGACCATAGTACGGTCACTATGAAATGAACTGGTGAGAAGAGAAGGACTTTCCTTGTCCTGCTCCCTCTTTTACATTGATTTTGAGAAACAGATTTGAGGATATTTGTTTCTATTTTTTGTCATCTGTTCTCTTCCATTCACATGCTGTAGGTGATCTAAATGGATGTAGGTAACTCAGCCAGGGTGATCTTGGAGGTAGATTAGCAGCTAGGATAATATAGTCTAACAGGCCAGAATAAGAGCCCTGGAAAATGATAGAGTCTGGAACTCAAGGTATAAGGGGATGTTGGGATTTGGAACTGGGATTGTGCTCTATAGAAATGAAGTTCAAATGTGAACCTAATCCCTTTCTTCTCACTAGATAATGTAACATGGAGAGAAGATTATACTTCCAGTATGTTGTAGAGTTAATTTGTATATTTGTTTATATTTTTGAATATTTATTTCTTTATAAAAATTAATCTTACTGTTAAGGACTAAATGGAGTTGGAGTGTAGGAGAATACCCTTTTCATTTGGGGGAACATCATTGGTAGGTACTGAACCCAAGAGTTAATAGCCTCAACACTCCTAGGTCCCCTTAAAGGTTTTAGAGAACCCTGGAATAAAAGTGAAATCTAACCTTCCTCAATTTCTAGGCAGTCAGAGCCAAGTCAGTCTTACATATATATTACGCTATGCTAATCTTACTCTGTGTTCACTGAATTTCCCAAATGCTAAACCCTTTTAAATACTAAACATGCCTAAATAGTTAATTCTAAATAATTCTGATAGACCTCAGTAGCTCAGATATGCATTCCATCACTTATGCTGATAGTATTAACTACAAGCAATGGTGACCAATGTTATCATTGTCAACCCTTTCTCCTTTTCTGTGCTGGCCCATTTATCTCAACCTATAGTCATGATTGCAGCTCTGTGCTACTATAGCTTAAACACTCAAGGGCTTAAGGAAAACACTGAAAAAGAAGAGAGGGATATACTCCAACTATTTCCAACTTATATAGTTATTAAGGTTCTTACGATCCACACAGAAACAATACCAATGGAACCCATTGCCTCTGAAACAAGAAAAATTCACTATATAAGAAAGTAAAAGCAGGAGATTATGACAGAAGGAAAAGGCCAGAATACTTGAAACAACATAATTTTCTTATAATAATATCTAGCATTTATTTGATATTTGCAGTTTTTCAAAGCACTTTACAAATATTTCATTGTATCTTCACAACAACTTTGAGAAGAAGATATTATTATCTTCATTACAAAGAATGTGAGGTAGACAAAGGTTAAATGATTTGTCCAGCAACACAAAGCTAGTAAGTGTTTGGGGTTAGATTTAAACTCTTATCATCTTGATTCATAAATCTGTCAAACTCTCCTACCAATATGTGTAATGTCTTTGGTGGGGTTAGAGTTAAATGATACTAGCATAAGGTTCATAAAAAGGGACAGTCACGTTTCCAGGGTAACTCATGAATCCAAAAGTAAAACCATATGTTTTCTGTTGACTAAAGCTTTTTCTTCTAGCTGATCCTTTTCTGGTCCTCAAAGCTTTCCTAATGGGCAAAGTTGCTTTGCTGCTACTCTTAGGTTGTTAAAATACTACCACACTGTTTTGGTACATTACAATCTTTGGCAAGGTGCTGATAAAGTATTATACTCTTTTAGTAAAAATATGTAAGTATAGATCATAGCATAGCCTGTCTTTCCCTTTCTCCTCACCCTTATCTTCAGCTTTAGAGGATAACACTACATCCTGGAAAAGTTTCCCTCTCTCAGTTTCTAGCTGTCACCAAAGAGCAATAAAAACAGATAGTTATTCAAATAGCAGAGGACTCTACTTTCTCCTAATAAGATTTTAGCAACAATAGTATTCCCTTCCATTCAAATAGCTTCTGACATCATACTCACAGTTTGGCACTTTGCTCAGCTCCTGCCAGCTTCTGTATTGTCATTTGTTAGCAGTATCTATCATTGCCTCCTGAGACTTTTAATCCTGGTGTCTGATTTCCACTATAGTCACCTTTTTTTTCATCATCTATCTTCAATCTTCTCCTATTGTTTTGATGCTTCCAATCAGCTTTGAGCATAGTGACTCCTCTCTACCTTATGATATGCACTAAAATAATCCACCTGAGAAGTATAACCAAAAACCATACTTATATAATTGTCTGACACAGCCTAACAAAATAAATTAATATATGAGATGAAATAATACTCTATAGTCATCTTTACATCATTTGCTTAACTTTTCTTTTCAAGTAGAAGCATTTAATTTTTCATCTTCCCATCTCCTCCTAAAAAAAAAACAAGGAAGAGGAAAAGGAAAGGAGAAGCAGAAGAACAAGAACAAGAAGAAAAAGAACAACAAGAAGAACAAGAACAAGAAGAAAAGAAGAAAGAAAGAAGGAAAGAAAAAAAGAAAGAAAGAAAGAAAGAAAGAAAGAAA
>NC_058131.1:495204805-495215104 GCF_016433145.1 Gracilinanus agilis
GAAGGAAGGAAGGAAGGAAGGAAGGAAGGAAGGAAGGAAGGAAGGAAGGAAGGAAGGAAGGAAGGAAGGAAGAGAAGGAGGAAGGGTGGGAGAGAGGAAGGAAGGGAGGAAGGAAGGAAAGAACAGAGAGGAGGAAGAAACAGGAATAGAACAAGAATAAATGTGAATAATAAACAAGGAAAAATTGTGCATTATAAGTGCTCTGCATTTAAACATTCCTTCTGTATTCATCTGAGGGGCAATTTTCTCTCTGATCCTCAAAGACAGTCTGTGTTTTTTTTGTAATTATTTTTACTTGGGGGTCTGCATTTCTTCTCAAGCTCATTTTATCAGTGTTCCTTACACAAATGTTCTTTTCTTATCCTTTCAGCAACCAAAATATCCATATAACAAAATGTACCATATATTACACATATCTGGCTTGTCCTGGGGGGATCACAGAATCACAGATCAAGAAGTGAAAGGTATTTCAGAGGCCACCTACATTTTTCAAATGAGGAAACTAGTGAATATCAGAGACAAAATTGGTGGCCAGTTCCTCTCACTAGAGCAAGTATTCTTTCCAGTCTATCATGCACATACATCATGCCTATTTTAAATAATATATGATGCTTGCTGCTCAACTTCCAAATCCTATAATATCCCAGTATGCCAGGACACAAATGTTTCTTCTAAGGTTGAATCTTGTTGACCTCAGTGAAGGAAATACAATTTGGTTAAATCCTGAGATCTCTTTCTGAATTCCTTAGCTGTCTCAGAACTGTCAGTTCCTGCCAGGAGCTACATATCAGAATGAAGATTCCTTGGCAGAACCATTGAGGCATCTGATGAAGCAGAAGTGTTGGAGTACACTGGCAGCAAAGTATTGGAGAAGCCTCAATAGCACATGCTAGCAGTGTCATTGGCTCTATTGCCAGACTTACATTTGTTCCATTAAAATGGATCCACAAATGACTTGGAAATCCAATGAATCTGTATTTAAAGAAAGAAGAAGCACATTTTACAAGCTTCACTTAGAAAACAGAACAAAATAATGACACTCAATTTGTTCCTGAAGGTTATCTATAGAAATAGTTTTACATTTAACTAGATGAGTTAAAGCCCTGAGGACACATTTAAGCAAATAGAGGAAAGCTTTAGAATTCTCAGCAGAACTCCTCACTAGCTGATTCTTTGTATAATGTACAAAGAATAGTGTGGTAGGTGGATCATAAGGACATATATCTAGGACTCAAAGAGACCTCAGAGCCCCTCCAGTTCAACTCTATTTTACAGATGAAGAATCTTATGCCCAAGGAGGTTAAATGATTTCCTTAAGGTCACACAAGTAGTATTAGAGGCAAGATTTGAACTCCTATGAATAAAGATTCAGTGTTGGTTCGACTATACCAGGTTCATTCTTATAAAACATTTCATGTGCAGGCAGGAATAATTGGGTGGGAGAAAGAAGAGAGTAAAAGCAATCAGGGAATATGAAACACCTAAGGGATTTGATTGTAAAGAGCCAGGAAAGTAAATCCCAGAAGTGTCAAAAGCTCTGGTTCTCTCCCTGGGGAAAAAAATCAAAAGCAATAAAAAATGTATCATTACAGTCTGAAATGTCAAAAGCTCCCCTATGTAGTTAGTTCTCTTGACTCCTTAACTATCATTCTGAACATTCCAAGAAAATATTTGAGAACTACCAAAAAAAGAATCCAACATTAAGCCTTTATAGGTCTTAGATGATCCTTTGCTTCCTCTCATCCCCAAACTGATAGGGCTCATATTTTCATAAATAAGTCATGGTTTTTTAAAGAATGCACATTTTTTGCTTCCTGTCAAGACAGTCCAATTCACAAGTTGTTCTGTTCCTTGGCATCTTTCCTTCACATCCTAGGGAGCCAATCTGATATCTGGGTTGTCTGTTGACAGGATGTCAGCGTGCAGCAGAAACAGCAAGTTCTAGGGGGCACTGCAGAGGAAGAGAGAAAGTAGCAACGTTGGAGCTGAATTGGACCAGTTGATAGATCAGCCATTCTACAACTCCAAAGGCCACTTGAGCAACTCTTATTTTTTAAAACATTACAGATAATACCTCTCTGAAGTAATAATAATTTCAGGACTTTGAGAAAGAAAATGTTTTTCCTTGCTTCTAATAAAGTGTTCTGGAAACTTAGGATCCTGAATTTAGTTAGAGATAGAAAGGAACTTTGTTCATCTAGTCTAAACCCATCTTGTTTTAGAGATGAGGAAACTCAAAGAAACTTTAAAGAGGAGAGCTTCAACCAGAAACATTCATCATGTTGCCTAAGGTCATACAAAGATATGACAGACAGAGTCAGGGTTCAAACTCAGAATTCAGACTTTAAAATCTAACTCTCTTTTTATTAGCATGTAATAACTATGAAGTTCTTCCACAAACATTATCTTGTTTGACTTTTGTAATAAGAAGAAACAGCTTAGCAATGTATTGGATTTGTTGTTGAGTCATTTCTGTACTGTCCAACTCTTTGTGATCCCAGTTGAGATTTTCTTGGCAAAGATATTTGAGTGGTTTTCCATTTCATCTTCTAGTTCATTTTGCAGATGAGGAGATGAGGCAAACGGCATTGCCCAGGGTCCCAAAGCTAGTACCCAAGTCTGAGAAAAAATTTTTGAATTCACAAAAGTGAATCTTCCTTACTCTAGGCCCTTCTCTCCATCTAATGTACCACCTAGATGCTCAATATAGTGGACAAGGAGCTACACTGAAAACAAGTTAAAACTGGATTCACGTTCTTCCTCTGACACATAATGATTGGATGAGCTCGGCTAAGGCACTTAACCTTTCTTGTCCTAGGCAACTCTGTAAGGCTGCAGAAAAAGTGCTGACCTGCTTGGTGGAGAGATTCCCCTCCTGTGGGAGTCCCATACACTAACAAAATTGACAAGCCTTATTTCTATTTCTAGCTGGAATTTAAATTAGGAATTTAAAGTAGGTATTGTCCCCATTTTTAAGTGACTTGCTCACAATAAATAAGGTATAAAGGGTTATTAAGTGGTTATTCATGGAATTCAAACCCCGGCTTTCTGACTCCAGGTCCTCCACCTCATTGGAACAAACAACTCTGTCTCCTTAATTATTGTACAATTTATTAGCAATTTCCTAACATCTAATCCAAATGTTAGGCACAGAGTGGTGCAGGAAGCGTGGAGGAGACTTAGAAAGGATGCCAGGGCAGGATGTCTCAGGAATTCTGAGGTGAAAGGGTTAGAAGACTAAATTCTCCACCTTCAAAATTTCTGGTTAGTGCTGGCCCTGGAAATAAATTAAGCAGCCAATTTACTAATAATGAATCTCCAAACTATTTCCTGTCATCTAATTTTAAAACAGGAATAAGAAGATTTATGAAAAGGGAGTGTTAACATCAAAGCTCCAAGACCCTGAATTTCTTACATAAGCAACACAAAATTTCAGGTATTATTGGAAGCTCGTGGCCTAAATTGTCTCTGCTTGTTATCTACAAGCAGATTTGCTCAGATACAAACATTCCAAGCAATGCCTCCAAATCAATGCCATCCTTGTATTTTAAAGCATGTAATAGAATGAAAGACCAGAATATGTTTGGCATTTAAATCGTTCCGAAAAATTGAAATGTCTTCACTACAAAAACACAGCTATGCTTCATTAAAACTGCACTCATCTTTGTTCTCTAAAGGCAAGTCGGATACTTTATCCACAACATATCGATAATTTCTTTATGACTTTTTTTGGCCATGCATAATGTCTTTTAGTTTGATTTATACCGAATGTAAATTGTGATAGAAGCATTTCACACTTTTTTTTCTCAAGAGCAAATGTACAGTAATGCTAGGATTGGCACTGTCATCCCCATTAGACATGGTGAAACCCTACATTTCAGTATTTGAAAAAGCAGCCTCAGGAAATGCATCCAGAAAGGCCTTTCCGAGGTAATGCCAGGAAAGTTACATAGCATAGTGAATGGAGCTCTGACTCCTTCCATGTATGGCCGAGGTTCAAATTACTGTATGCTTTATATGCTTGTAAATGAAATAGTTTGAGGGTCTCATGGCACAGATCATATGTGATTTGCAACATTTGGCACAACTTTTGCTCTGTTCTGGAAATACCTTACAAATGAGCTAGGATCTCAGGAGTGAATTATATCTTCCCACAGCAGGAAGTAAGGTTACTTCGTATTTATAGAGGTGAGGAAGCACCAGGGAACTGGGGACTAACACTGGAGATCCCTCTTGGCCTTAACAATGAACACTTCTAATCATAATTAACATTGTAGATTTTGTTGGTCCAGAGATATAATCTATAGTAACAACAAACTAAGTCCTTCTGGGCTGTTAGTAATCTAGGTATGAACCTAGGGGAATTCTAGAACATAGTAGAAAACAGTGATGAAAATTTAGCTCAACTATTATCTCCTCAAGTTAGAGCCAACCAACCCTTGAATATCTCACAATCCACCTCAATTTTTTTTTAATAAATAGGATCACAGGCAGTAATGAGTTCACATAACTCTCCGCAAGCCTAAAATAATACTGCTTACATTCCACTAGAAAATTATTATATTCTGCCTTCCTGTTAACTTCTGTGGGTTTAATTTAGTAAATTACCATTAGTCTCTTCCTTTTCCAAACTGTTATTTAGTGATTTTCCATTGATAATTACTAGTTAAATTCTACCCTAAATTTCAATGAAACAACTACATGCACAGTAAAACAATGGTGCCTTACATTTATATCCTCAGGGTTTAGGGGAGTCTCCCACATTTGACAGATGCTCAATAAACATTTGGTGAGCTGATGCCTTTAATAATATTATCAACACTTTACTTATAAATGGCAATTTAAAATTTACAAAGTATTTTACATATACACACACTCATACCTTGTAAGGTATGTGCTATTATTATTATTCCTTTTAACAAAATGAGGAAATTGAACCCCAGAGAGGTAATTTGTGACTTGCCCAGAGTCAGTCATCAAATAAGTGTTTCAGGTGGAATTTGAATCCAACTCTTTAAAATGCCAACATTCTAGCCATGACACTATCAAAAAGCTTTCAAAAATAGAAGGTAACTGGAGACCACCTTACTTTTTTGCACAAACAGAGGACTATGGGTAGATTTAGAATGCTTCATGTCCTACCAGACTTAGGGAATAATATTGGTGGATGTGACCAAACTACTTCCTTTATTATAAAATTCTTTGTTGTGAGGGATGGATTATTAAATCTGGAAAGGGAGGATAATAATAAAAATTAAATTAAAAATAGAATGCCATATTCTTTCCTTTCTTTATAGGAATATACTTATTTTTCCAGATCAAGGATGGAATAGGCTGAATTATGATTAATAATGTTTTAGTTTGAGAAAAGAAATTATTGAGCTTCTAGCCCTGACACTTCTTCTTTAGTCCAAAGAAATATGTTTTATTTTGGCATGGTCTTTCCCTGTGACCCCTCGTGTAGTATGTGTAGAATGAGAAGAAAATTTTAGTGCATGTTAAAGCAGATTAAAGCAAAAGAAGACAATGTATAATGGAAATCTCACTGTCTTGGAGTCGGGAGAACTGGGTTCTAATTTCAGCCCTGAAACCAGAACTAACCTTTGGTAAGTCATTTAGATTCAGTTCTCTTACATGCAAATCGAAAGGGTGGATCTCTAGGTGCCCTCCAGCTGAAAAATGTTATGTTTCAAAGCTCTCCTTATGGAGTACATAAATGAGAGTAAGAGCTGATCTTTTTGGTTAGAGAAACTGAAAGAGCCATAAGGCCAATTGATGTATCCTTAGGTTTGGCCTTTGACAGGACTGGGACCAAAACACAATTTTTCATATCCCCTAATGCATTTTGCTGCTTTGATGGTAAAGTGTTGGCATCATTTGAAAGACAGTTATTATTAGAGTAAACGCAGTGGGTAATCCCAGGGTATTTAGCCTTAATCTCAAATAACCATTTATTATTAATACCATATTTGAAAGAAAGTTGTACTTGTTTTTAAACTTGCTTGCTTTGATACTGTGAAAGCTCCATATGGGTGGGTATTCCCTCTATCAATGCAGATCACACAACCACTTCTTTTTTTATGCATTGTTGTGGCCCCCAAATATCATCATTTGTGGCCAGTCTTTGGGCAAAAAAAATCTCAGGTAGATTGGCACTCAGTCATATCCTTGAAGCCTTTGCAACCTGCCAGGTTCAGCCTCATCCAGAGCTTGTTTTCCACTGTGCAATAGCTTTTGTGAATATGGAGTCATCTCTACACAATGAAAAAGGAGAATTTTAGGAGAGGTTCCTCAGAATTAGCAAGAAGAAGATCCAAGAAATAATTCAGTGAAACTTTGATAACTGAAGAAAAGGAAGACAGTATGAAAACATTCATTTCTCTGTTTAAGAAAACTATTAGCTTTGACCTAAATCTATACTTTTAATTAAATATTAATTCAGAACTTGTAATAGATTACAACAAGGTTCATGACAGATAATCAAGAGACTCTGCAATTACGGGGGGTTTATTTCTTCATAGAACATAGAAAACAAACTCAGAATTTATTCAGAGTTCTTGTCTACAGCATGCCTGAAGGGGAATGCTATCAATATAATTAATATACCACTTAAATTAATGTAATATAGAATAGTGTAGATTTCCAGTGGTTCAGTAGAAAAAAGGTTCCATCGTCAAAAGACCTTGGTTCTAATCAAAGATATATGATCTTAAACACATTAATTTATTTCTCTGGGCCTCGGTTTCCTGATTTCTAAAATCAGAGGTTTAGATTAGTTGATCCTTGAGTCCTTCCAGGCAGGAATAGAGCAGGCTGGAAAGTGGCACAATGGAGGGAGTACCTGGCCTGGAGTCAATAATGTGCATCTCTGCGAGTTCAAACTTGGTTTCAGATAGATGCTAGCTGTATGATCCAGGACAAGTCACTTAACTCTGCTTGCTTCAGTTTTCTCATCTGTAAAATGAGCTGGAGAAGAAAATGGCAAGCCATTCCGATAATCTTTGCCCCCAAACCCCCAAAACACAAATGAGGTTATGAAGAGTCAGACACAAGTAAAAACTAATTGAATTATAACAATTAGACTGGAGGATATATTCTTAGATGCTTAACAACTAGCTCTAGGTGTGTCTGACATAATCTTAAATATAATTTGCATTATTCATATTTTACCTATCATTTTCTTCAGTTTAGACAATTAAGAAAACAATAAATCAAGGCTTGATTTGTAAAATTTTCCCACTTCTATTTAGTAAATGCTGATATTAAACATTAACAATTGACTCTCAAAAGCAGATTATTGTTTTCCTGGTATAACGTTCTTTTGGCTTCTAAATGCAGAATGCCTCTAAACTTACTTCTGAATATTCAACATGAGAATTAGTAAAAGCCTTATACTACAAAAATAGTATCTTTTCTTTTTATTGCATTTCACCAAATTAAATTTTGGATAGTGTTCACTATCTTAATATATATTTTAATGAACACATTCAAGGATGATGAATTGAATTTTAAAATCTACATATATGTACACAGCTTTTTATTTCTTTTTAAACCCCTATCTTCTGTCTTGGAATCAATACTAAATATTAGTGCCAAGGTAGAAGAGTAAGGGCTAGGTAATTAGAATTAAGTGAGTCCAGAGACACAGCCAGGAAGTATCTGAGGCCAAATTTGAACCCAGGACCTCCTGTTTCTAGGCCTGGCTCTCCATTCATTGAGCCACCTTGCTGCCCTTAGATGTAGTTTATCTGAATGTCAGAGACCACTCAATTGTGAAGTTTTCACTGAATGGATTCAATCAGCAAATCTGGGCAAGGAAAGAAGCCACACTGCATAGTGGGTAGCGATTATAGCCTTGAAGCTAAGACAATCAGTGCTAAAGATGGACTTCTGACACTTAACCCGCTGCTTGATTCTGAGCAAGATTCTTAGTCTCTAACTTCTTTCAAGCTACTATGATTTAAGGTTGGAGAGAAGGTTCTGACCTGCAATGGTAGAAGGAATTTCTTTACTAAAAATTTCTTAATCCATTGAAATCACAGTTTAGAACCAAAATTTCAAAGTACTGTACTAGGCATTGGGCAAAAAGGCCAAAAAGACTAAAAGTCTTAATAGCATCTGCCCTCAAGAAGCTGCTGAATTAGACTGGACTATGGCAAGGTAGAGAATGAAAAAGAATTTTAAATAAGCAATGGAACTTCAATACGAGATGTTGACCTTAGAGTATATGTACAGAATCACCTAAAGTAAAATTATTTCATGAAAAGGTGTTTTTGTCTACAATGAGTAGACACCCTTGGCTGAGATCCCAGACAGATTTCCTTCCAGAAATATTTTTTGACTCTATAAGTATTCTTCTTTTATTCTATAGAAGGGGTCCAAGTATATCTTCTACTGATTTTTTTTAAAATGATGCAAAATTTGAAGAAAAAATATTGATGTGCTCCTATGATTTCCCAAGTCAGAAGTTTTAAGAAAGTCATTTTAATTTCCAAGTTTTCAAAGACTTGAATGATCTTTCTATTGAATAGTAACATCTGCTTAGCTAAAATATTCCATAATCATCTCCCTGGTCTCCCTGTTTTAACTGAGGTATAAAGCTATTATAATAGGTCTTTTGTTAACAGCAAAACTGGGTACCATACTTCACTCTGAAGGTGACATCTGCAACTCTCAATTCCTTATGCAATGCTCAGAGGGATTAAAACCTTAGTATAGCTACCTTCAGGAAGCAGCACACTGTGAGAACTCAATCTGCATCTCAACTGCCCATTTGAGGTTTCATTTTATAAAAAGATACCCAACATGCCAAAGCAAAAGCCCATAACATCTTCAAAAGACACCCTGTATAGTATTTTCTCCTTGCTAAAAAAATCCCCATGGAGACTTCCATTATGTAACTTCTCTGAGTTAACTTTTAGTCTTTGCTGTTTGCAGACTCCACAATTGTTTATCATTCTAGCAGCTAAGTGCTCAGAAAAGCATTAAAGGAAGATATGTGCATGGTTTAGGGTGAGGGAGGCAAGGGGAGGGCCAACAGGGAGGGCTTGCTAGATAAAATAGACAGATTCCTTCTCATGCTTTTAGCAGTCTGATTTTGTGTTTTTAAAAGAGGATCTCCGAAGAAGCAATCATCCAAAGTCCATAGCAAATGATATGAGGACAGCCCTGGTGAAGAACCCCTTAAATTTAAAGTTGTCTTCAGCCATTTGCTTCTATCACTTGAGCCAGATGATTATCCTTCAATCTTTGCTGAAACATTTTTTCCCATAGACCCTTTTCCTAGCTTTTAACTCTAATTATCAGTGATATTGACCTCTGTATATTGCCAGATTTTAGTCTCTCTGTTTATCATATATATGATCATAGATCATGGTGCTAGAAAAATCTATTCCAATACCATCATTTTATAAATGGGAATATTGAGGACAAGAGATTTTAGGCAACTTGATCAAGGTGACATAAGGGTAATGATGAAGGTAAGATTTGAACCCACATCCTCTGACTCGAGGGCCAGAGCCCTTTCACATGATGCTTAAGTTTTATTTGGGTCTTTTTAAGCTAGCATGATTTATGCATCCCAGTGGCTGTTGTTCCATCATTTCAGTCACGTGGGTCTCTTTGTGACCTCATTCATGAGAAAGATAGTGGAATGGTGTGCTATTTCCTTCTCCACTACATCCCAATCAGCACTGCCCTATCTATGCCCAGCACTATCCCAATAATGATATTTTCCCATTGACTAAACATTCCCCTGAGTTTTGATTCTGCACCGTCCTTTGGCTTCAAGGAAGTGAATCCAGTTACAAATTCATTCTATGGGCTAAGCTTGATGTTCCCAGTGGCCTCTCTTTGATAGTTGCTTCTCTATTCTACAATCAAGAGTTCCAAACCTGCCATGGTCCTCAAAGAAATTCTACTTACTGCCCCAGCCAAAATCCAACCTGTCATTGTGCTAGAAACAATTAAGTTAGGTGTTTCACCAACAAAATTAAACATATTTCAAATTGTAATTATCTCTCTCCCTACCCCTCTCTTCTCTCTCCTCTCTTCTCTTCTCTCTCTCTCTCTTTTTTTTAAAACCCTTAACTTCTGTGTATTGGGTCCTTGGTGAAAGAGTGGTAAGGGTGGGCAATGGGGGGTCAAGTGACTTGCCCAGGGTCACATAGCTGGAAAGTGTCTGAGGCCAGATTTGAACCTAGGACCTCCCGTCTCTAGGCCTAACTCACAATCCACTGAGCTACCCAGCTGCCTCCTCCCTCTCTGTCTTCTCTCTTCTCTCTTCTCTTCTCTCCTCTT
>NC_058131.1:495215504-495236051 GCF_016433145.1 Gracilinanus agilis
CCTCTCCTCTCCTCTCCTTCCTCTCTCTCTCTCTCTTTCTCTCTCTCTCTCTCTCTCTCTCTCTCTCTCTCTCTCTCTCTCTCTCCCCTCTCTCCCTCTCTCACTAAGAGTCTTCAATTCCAGTTCCATGCCACACTATGCCCCCACTAGTCACATTTATATTAAAATTCACAAAACATACCCTTTTAGCCAGGGCACATTTTGATCATAAGTATCAACAAAAATCCTGTTTTGGGTGAATAGTTATTTCTATTCATATATATTCCCTTGTACCACGAAAAAATAATCTTTTCACTTAATTACCATAGGCCAGTAGGAAATTCCAACAGATTCATCTGTATTTTGGCTAAATAATTATGTTATTTAATGAAGTGGAGATAGTCTTAGAAGAAAGTCTCTCTACAGGGAGTTTTCAGTCAGTTAAATCAAACTTTAAAAAGAATGCATGCTATTGTTGTTTTTAAAGGTTTGACATAATAACAATATCATTCTTTTTTTTAAAAAGCAACACATAAATACAATTTGAGGTCAGGATAATTCAGTTTATTTAAAGGTAATTATTCTACTCTAACCCTTCACTGTGGTGTGGAGGTCCCTACCTTCTCTAAAGCGCCAGTAAAATATAAACTGCAGTAGATACTAATGTTGAAAGGAAAATCTTTGTTTGGGTTTTTGCCCTGATTCATAAGGCAAAACTCAGGACAAAGAAATCAAAAGGAGTATATCAAAATTATGTCAAAGGAGCAACACGTTGATGGGAGATCAGCAAGGGTTTCAATAGGACTAGATTTTAATGATAAATTTTTCTAATGAAATAAAGAAAATTTAGTTAGCCCTTCTATCACCTAAAGAGTACAGTGTATCCCCTGGGGAAAGGCTGCAAGGAACCAAGCCCAGTGTCTTCCCAATCCCAAAGTACTGACTTCCAACTATTAAACCCAATTTCCTTTCTGAGACTTAGAGAACCTCCAAAACTAAGAGGAACAATCTAGCCTCAACTTCAGACCTCCCATATACTGATGTTTATTTCTATCTCACCTATATGTATATGTTTATGTTGGCCACATAATGAAATAATGGCATAATTAATGCATAGCCCATGTATTCCTCCACTGCTACCAGCTCCTACTTTTATGCCTACTTGAGGATGCTATTGCTAAAAATAAATAACAATAATAGCTAGAATTTCTATAGCTTTTTAAGATTAGCAAAGCCCTTTACCAACATTATCTCATTTGATCCACACAGTAAGCCCAAGGGCTTCCATTATTTTACAAAGAAGGCAACCCTAGGCAGAGATATCAAGGTCACCCAGGTAGTAAGTGCCTGAGGATGAATTAGAATTCAGGTCTAAATTATAAACATATAGCACTTTACCCTCTGTACCAACTAACTGCAAGAGAATTTGAGGTAGTTCCTTCCTCTATTTGATAGACCCCTTCTAATAGTTATTAGGAAGATAAGAATAAAAGTGGTACCAAAAGGATAGGCATGGGGTAGGTTCTGTATTCCTGGAGGGAGAACTCACATCCAAAAGAAGATAAAAGACCTATAAGAAATTTAAAAGAACAAAAAAGATTAGAGAGAAGTAGATAATTTCAGAAGGAGGGTCATACACAATAAGGTTAAGTTTAAGATAATATGGGATATATATAAGAACAGTAATAATTCCCTATTACAAAATTCCTCATGGTTTTCAAAGCCCTTTCCATGAAATTTTCTTCTGAGATTAACCTCAATCCTGTGTGGTTGGTAGCATGAGGAAACATTTTACAGATGAAGATGATGGCATGACAGGGAAAACACTGTGTTAAGAAACTAAGGCAGGAAAGAACTTTGAAAAGAAAGGGAAAAAAAGTAATGGATAAATAAACAAAAATTATGTTAATGCTACCTAGGGCTAATTATATTTTAATAACTCTGATTTATTTGTTTTTGACTTTCTAAGTATTTCATCCATTAATAGATTTAGAAGAAAAATAGTTATTTTCTATGCTGGCATAAGACAATATTCACAAAAATATCATATTTAAATGAAATACAATAGAAGGTAATGGAATGATTCTACTTAGGCACTTGTGTTTGTTTTTTTTTAATTATTTTTTTTAAGTTTTTTACTGAGAAGATGAGAAAGAAAGATCAGCCAAGGTATCAAGGAGATGTTAAATTTAGTATGATTTTTTTGTGTTTTTTTTTTTTTTTGCTTGCAAATTTGGAGTGAATTCTGTGCCAAGAAAAGGGAAGGATGATAACTGGTAGAACACAGTGTGGGCAGACATTATGGAAGCTGCCCCCTCTACGCCCTGTTGCTGAATTTTAATTCTGACCTGCAAATCGATCTCTCAGTTCAGCCTTGAGTTACTATGCAACTCTGCTGATATATTCCAATCTGCATAGCTGTCTTCTATTCTCTTCCCCCACTGATTTGACAATGCCTTTCAATCTTCATCTGTGTCAGCTTCCTACAATTCTAACCTTTGGTTAACTTGGAAAAGATAAGCATGGGAGAGAGGAATTATAATAAGGAATAGATATGTGAATTTTCACAGCAAAAAAAAGCTCTGTTTTCTTTTCCCTTTCCACCTCAGAGGTTCCCTGTTCCCTTCTAAAGAACAATGTGTTCAAATCCACCCTCACAGGGGAAGATAATATCATTGTTTAATGTAGGATTTATCTAAATAACTACTCTCTTCCCCTGCATATTACCTTGAAAGGTCTAGTACTTAAGATTTAGCTAAATGAAGCCCCTTTTTTTTCTGGTGGGCAGGAGGGAGAGAGGGAGGGAGAGACAGAGATAGAGACAGGAGAGAGACAGAGACAGAGAAAGACTGAGTCAGGGATAGGAATAGAGAGGAAAGAGATTCATAATATAGACTCACAGTTAAGTCTAAGACTATTGGTCAATAGATTCTTTTTTATATGGGTGTGCTCTTTCAGCAATCATCTTATCTTTAGCTGGAGATCAAATACACTATATACTTTCATAAAGAAAGAAATTTTAAATTGCTAAGGAAACCATCAAGTTTTGTCAAATTTTCATTCATTCATGAGTCAGAGGATATGAAAGAGAAGAAAAAAGATAAATTCACTTGGTCCCCAGTAGTGGTGACAGAGAAACTGCAAAATCTATGTAGGGAAATCATTTCTTAAATGAGTCAGACCCTTGTCTATTCCAGGTGTTCATAATTATATTCAGATTGGGGTAGCAGCACCTTCCTATTGCAACTGACTGTATGAGTTTTCCAGAACTCTCAAAGTTTCTGGGATTCTCCTATCCAAATGGCTTTTTCCTCCCATTGGCATGGGCATCGTACCCCCAAAACCATAGAAGCATTTTCAGGCAAACTATAAGCAGGGAAATCCCTTTGCTCCCTTCCATCCTTGTGACTCCTAACCCCAAAACATCTGATAACTCCTATAAGACCCTGAGCAACTTGGATTATCCTTTAGATTTGAGATGGACAGAGATACACCTCCTCGATTTCATCAGGTTGTATCTCATACATCCATCTGTCCCCTAAACTATGAGGGTCACCCCCAATGTCTCTAGGCAGACCCCGGTCAGATGACCAAACCCCTCCAACCGAATACCTGAGTGTTTACCACTCTAGAATCACATCCTCACCATGACACAGCATCACGTCCCCACTGTTGTAAAAGTATATAATCCCCAGGATTGAGGGATTTGGGGCCAGCTTTTCCATCCATGCTATCCTCCCAAGGAATGGTTCCCCATTTTGCTGTTCTACCTTGTTATCCTCCTGACCATATTCAACATTATTTTCTAAATTAATAAATTTCTCTTTTTATTTTTAATTTCTCATTTTATTTTTAAGTTAAGCTTTGGTGTCTTGCATTCTTGCAAAAGGTATCCTTCCTGAACCCCAGGGGTATACCTCTGCATCCCACAACACCTTGATAACACAGTACCCTCTCTTTCCAAATGAGAGAGGCAATCCTTCCTATCAGGTCCTTTGCCAATAAAGAGCTACATGAAAATCAAAGAAAACTTTAAGAAACAGTTGCAGTTAGATAAAA
Source organism: Gracilinanus agilis (assembly GCF_016433145.1). Classification (NCBI taxonomy): domain Eukaryota; kingdom Metazoa; phylum Chordata; class Mammalia; order Didelphimorphia; family Didelphidae; genus Gracilinanus; species Gracilinanus agilis. The sequence goes on from NC_058131.1 coordinate 495,219,543, forward strand.
GATTGACTTTTTGATCAAAGACTTGAGTTCAATTGATGTCTCATATTGAATAGCTGTTTGATTATTATTGCATATTATGTATATATATGATACATATAATACATTATATATTAGCCTGTCATCATCCCAGGCAAAAATCTAAGACTATATAAATTGGGGAGTTGTCATTCTGCCTCTGTAGAGAATTTCCATATTGGGAGTTCCTTATACTGATAAAATCATATGCATTCAAAAATAAGTAATGTCTGAGGATACAAAGGAACATGAAATGTGGACTCTGCCTTCAAGAGTTCTACAATCTAGCTGAAAAATCTGGACATAATTTTTCATTACCAGTCCAAAGTTTTCTTGACAAAAATACTGGAGTAGTTAGCCATTTCCTTCTCCATCTCTTTTATATTGATTTTTTATGACCGATGCACAAAGGGTTACTTACTTGGGTCACACAGCTAGCAAGCTGTCTAAGGTAAAATTTGAATTCAGGTACATACAAACAAACACACCCATATATATGTATAGATATAGATTTAAATAAACAGTAAAATAATTTCATTTAGATTCAATCATAGGGCATTAAGGATTCATATGTATAATCTGTTCCAATTTTATTTTATAGAGAAAAAAACAGACTCAGAATGACAAAGTGACTTGTGAAACAAAACAGAAACAATAAGAAAATTGAAATCAAAACTTGCATTTCCATACTTTTATTTCTGTGTTTTGTTTTTTTTTTAGAGCTGATGCTAACCCTTTGTTAAGTAGTAAATGAAGAGTATCTTTAATAAATGCTACATAATGTAAGCATTAGGAAGAATTCAAATTTTGATCTTTTGAGTGAGCTGATTAGGAAGAAGACACTAAAGTTTAAGCTTAATGATGGATAGGCTTAATAATATGGGCCACAACTGAAATTTAAATGAAAATTTAATGTTTGTGAAATTATTTACATAATTTATTTCATTTAAGTTTCATAATATTCCAGGGAAGTAGATATTACAAGTTTTATTATTCCCATTTTATAAATGGGGAAACTGAGAGTCAAAGATATTACATTACTAATAAGTAACTGGGGTGGGGGATTGAATCCAGGTTTCCCTCATTAAAAATCCTGTATTCTGTCCATTAGGTTGTGTGTGAGTAAATCATTGAATCCAGGTAGAATGACATGACACAAGTGACAGTAGTGGGAATCTGTGAGATAAATTGCAGCAACAAGGAACTAACCAATTTGACTGGATTCGAGGAGAAGGTTCATTTGGACTACAACTTGAAAGATGGTAGAAACTGGACTTGATTTCCTTAGCATAGGAAACGTCAAAGTCCAGGATCTCCCTCTATTAAAACAGGTTTTGTCTGAAAAAGCAGTCTTAGAGAATTGCCTAGACTAGAGCATTGAAAGAGCAGACTTACTTAGGGTCACATAATGAGTATGTCAGAGGCAAGATCTGAAACCAGGTTTTCACAGCTGCTCCTCTTACAATAAGAAAAAATGGCAGGTAATAAGAGATTATTAAAAAAAAAAAAACTGGACTGGAAGCCAGATGAAAGAATTTGGAATTTATATAATAGACAAGGATGAGCCTTTTAATATTTTTAAAAGGATGTGATGATGATGATAATAATAATAAAAAAAACTAATAACTTTATAGTACCTACAATGTACCAGGCACTGTGCTAAGCACGTCTTACAATTATCTCATTTTTAATCCTTACAACAACCCAGGACATGGATGCTTTTATTATCCTCAATTTAGAGATGAGGAAACTGAGGCAAAACAGAGATTAAGTGACTTGCCCAGATGTAATGAATAATCATACAAGTTTATTTTATTAAACACATTATTCTATCCACTTGAACATGTACTACCACATGCAAAACAACCTGGGCATAGATACTCAGTGTTTTATTCAGAGGTTTTAGGCAGCAATACTGGTTGAGGAATGACCTGCTATTGTAGAGTGATGCATTTTGGAATCAGAGGACCTTGGTTTAATTGTCCGCTCTGTAACTGATTCTCTAGTATCTTTGTGGCCTTAGGTAAGTCACTTCACTTTGGTAGGTCTGTTTCCTCTTTTGCAAAATGAGGAAGTGGAATCTAATACCTTTATGAAAATATGAATTTATCATCCTGTAATCTGTATCATTTAGGATACCAAAAATTTCTCTGTTTAAATGTTTTCCCAGGCATGTTTTTTTTTTCTCTTTATATATTCTATGCCAGTAAAAAGCAACATTAGGGAGAAATTCACAACCATGAAGTTTAAAGAAAGTTCAGAATCCCATCTATTTATAAAGAAATGTGTTGTTAGGAACCCCAGATTACTAAAAAATAGACTCAAGTGAGACATTGTGCCCATTCCAGATGCCACATTCTACCCAAGGTCCATCAAACACAACAAACACTTAATAGAGTGTTCTGCATATGTGCTCCATAAATGCATTATTAAGGAAATTTTCAGTCTTTAAATTCATCTGTTTCTAAACTGAAATATTCTTAATAGGCTAGCAAATCTTTCAAAGTACAAATACACAGATACACATGCACACACACAAATATGCTTATATGCTACAGATTAAGACATTTTATCCTTTAAAAGTATTTATTGAATGTAAGAAAAAACTGCCTAACATCAAGTCATTTTATAGGGCTTTCTTTAAGTATCTGAACAAGAGTAGTACATATTATAGTTTGCATTTTATTGTCAATGTCTGTAACTTGGTTAAAGTCAATCGTGTGTTTCCCCTCTACCCACTAAGAAGAGCATCAACGGCAGCAGTGTGAATGACCTAAACCAGTAAAATAAAATATTGTAGAGTCTGTTGTAGGAGGACCACTCACTCCTTGTGAGTCAGATGAATTCCAGGTTTCCAATCAGAAACAGAACAATGGTAAGAATAACTGCCAAGCCCAAACTCATAAACATTAGGTCAAAATAATAATCAAAATATTGTCTCACTGTATTCATAAAAAAAGCATGTCTGTAATAAATTCCCTGTCTGAAATCTTTTGTGGCTATCAAGGGTTTCACTTTCCCCTTAAAATAGCTTCTCATTTAACATGTCTGTTTAAGTCAGTGTGTCTGTTCAAGACTGGTTATGCTGGATTAAAATGCTGTAGATATTTTTTAAGCACTTTTGACAAGGTCTGCCCTATTCTAATTCTGGAATATTGTTTACTGATTATTTCCCCCATTGGATGATTCAAACCATACTCAATATAATAGAATAAATTTCAGGAAAGTATTTATATTGTACCATATACAGGACACATAAAAGAAAACTATTTTATTTGGAAAAAAATATACATGTATACATATAATCACTGCAGCGCTCTTAAATATGATTTCAGAAAATGACATGCATAATTAAATTCAATGCAACAAGAATTTATTGAGTACCTACTAGTGCATGTACTAGGTTGATCTCTGGGGATACAGACATAAACAAAACAATCCCTGACCTCCAAGAATTTCCAATGTACAACACAGAAAACTAATACAGTGTAAGGATGTTATATTTGGGCTAGAGACAATGTATTATAATGAAATGAACAAAAGATTTATGTAATATCCAAAGTTATTGATTCTTAATACTGGAGTATTAAACACTTGCATGGATTTTGGCAAGCCAATTCTTTCTGGTTTTACTTCATGTATAATAAATGGAGTTGGAGAATATGATTTCAAAGGTCCCTCTTTTCCAGCTTTATCCCTCACATAAAATTTGGTCAGTCTAGATACATATTTCTCAATCTTTTGGAATCGAAAGATCCCCTTTTAATGTTATAAAACACTGCAGCACTTTTATGTAAGAATAGTTTTATAATTAGTGACCACAGAGACAATAAAAGATTTAAAAAAAAAACTACACTATATAGCCAATGCTGATCTTTCTCCATTTCTTTACCACTCTACCTTTTTTTTTCCATCATTCCCTATGGATCTACATTCTCTGTATACACAATCCTTCCATTCATTTAACTCATGGAGATGTTGCTTGGTCCAGAAGTGGTTGCATCACTGAAATCATCTCTAAGACTGGATGTATCTTCTCTCCTCTCTCATGCCTGTATTTTTACTCACGTGCATGTGCACAAACACACACGATCCAGAAGAGAAATAAGCATGTTTTTTTTTATATCTCATTGCCTCTTCTAAGTCCTACCTCATTAAGCTAAGAACTTTTCTTTTCTTTCTTTTTTTTTTTTTTTTAAAGTTCAAATATCACCCCATCCAGTATCTGGTAACTATTATCTACCAGTGTCTAGGCCATTCTCTGCCTTTTCAGTATAATATGATCTAATAAACATTTATTAAGTACCTATTGTGTCAGACATCTACTATGTGCATCTTTTTTTGTGCCAGGCAGTTTTCCTAAGAGTTGAATATACAAATACGAAAAAGAAATGTAGTTCTTGACCTCAAGGAGTTTACAATCTAATTGAGAAAGACAAAACACAAAAGGAAACTAAAAAAGGGGGACCCTGAAAAGGTAACCAAGGGCATAATAATGATTGAATAGAATTCAAGAATTCAGCTGATTATAAATTAAGAGTTCACTGGGTTTTCTAAGTCCCTTTTTAATGGAGAATTAGGGAAGAGTTTCTTGATTTGGGCAGATTTAGTTTCTGTCTTGAAGTCCACCTCTGTATCAATATCAAACTTTTGGATGTCTCAACCCATATATTCTTTAGGTATCTCAAATTCAATATTTCCAAAACAAAATTCATCTTTCCTACTAAATGCCCCCTTATCCTAATACAATCTGATCACCTACTTTCAAAACCTATAATTCACCACTGATACTTTTCTCTTCCTCACTTATTATATTTAATCAATTATCAAGCCTAGTCATTCTTCTTCCACAATGTTATCCTAACTGTTAACTTGGAAAGAACACAGAACTACTACAGTAGTCAGAAAAACCAAGTCTTTAATCAGGAAAGAGATGGTGTTCAATATTCAATAGAGTCAATATTCATAGAGTCAAGCATCTAAAAAGCACACAGAGCTGAAGGCTCTGGGACTCTGGCAACAGTATCTCTGAGATGATTACCCCACTAGATGATACTCTAAAGAACAATAGAACTTGGGGGAACTTATTTGCCTTTTGGGGAACTAAAGACAGGGAAGTATGATTGATTGATCTTACCAGGGTTACAAGGAAATGAGAAGTCCAAGACTGGAGTATCTGGGAGAGGCTGATACTTTACAATGGATACAAAAGGGAAAGATCCAAAGGCTGGGCTTCTGGGAGAGGCCTTTGATACAATGGGAGAAACTACTAAGAAAAAACGGTACTTAACATTTGATTTAGATCTTCTAGTTCCACCCAAATAGGACCATTAAGTACCTTAAGGAGCATTATTCAATCTGAAATGACTAAATCTGAAACTTCCCTGGTGTGATAATGAGATTAAATCTACCTAGCTCATTCTCAAATTTAATCACCAAAAGTGTAAACAACTCCACTTAACTCACAAGTTGGGAGGTCTGTGACCTATGTGTGCTAGAGTGAGTGACAAATCAGAATTTACTTACTGCCTCCTGGGCAGTCCTAAGAAAATTGTCTGTTGTTATTGGACACATAAACCAGGATGAAGACACAGGAAGTGATGCATAAGAAGCCCCTTTAAAAGAGAGTTTAGTAAGTTCAGCTTTTTCTTATTCCTGACTTGGACCTGGAGGAGAACTGGACCTGAGACCCTGAGACCTTGGTGAGTCTGCTCTTAAATCTCTCTCTTAGAACTACATGTGGTGAGTGAAAAAGGCTGACTCTTTTGACCTCCCAAGAGGTACTAGCCTCTAGGAGGCTCCTTTGATTGGGAGAAGCCCTTATGGCTAAACTCCTTGTTAATTGACTTTTAGGCTCTGGCTGAGACTTGAATACAAATCTCTTACTCTATCCTCTTCTCATCTCTCTACTTCTGCTCTCTCCTATATTTTGTAAATAAGTTACTAAAATCATTTTAGGAATTGATATTTATTCAATTCCTTGGTGACCACACCTTTAAATTTTAGTATACCCAACCAAAAAACCCCTTTTCCCTTTTATACTGGGGGTGAATTCTCAAGGGAACAGGGGCAGAATTGGGGGTCTCCAGATTTCAAGTTAACACTCCTATCCTCTTCTATTCACATGGCCAACACAATCTCTTACCTGAACTCTTTCAATTAGTTTCTAATTTGTCTCCCAACTTCCAGGCTCACCTTTCTTCCTTGTCCTCCACAGATGCAAAATTGATATATTTAAACACAGATATGGCCATGTCACTTAACTGCTCAAGTTCCTCCAATACTTTATAGAAGAAGGAAAAATAAATTACATATCTGTATATTAAAGTCCTTTGCAGTCTAGCTCCAGACAAATTTTCCAGGCATATTGATCATTTTTGTTTCCCATTCACTTGGCATTATATTAAATGATTCTATTTGTTGTTTCCTATGGAACATTTCCTGTCTCTATGCCTTATCATAGACTGTCCTCCTTGTCTGGAATGCATTCCCTCCTCCCTTCCACAGTATAGAAGCCTACTTTTCTTTAATGCTCAATTCAAGTGTTATCTTGTCTAGGAAGCTTATCCTGATTTTCCAGTTTTTACTACTTCTGCCCTCCCACAGAAACTATGCATATCTATCTTTCTGTGTGTTTGTCTATATATCTATCTATATTTCTATCTATTTATCTATCACCTATTTACATGCACACTTTTTTCCCTTTCTCTCAATATTTAATTTGATTTTCAATATTCATGTTACCTTTGCCAATACACTGAAATCTCCTGAAGAGAAATGGCTATTTTGTTTTCTTAACCTTAGGGCCAGGTTTATAAGAGGAACTTTAGGAATACTTATTGATAAATAGTTTTATACTTTCCCACAATAATATCTACATTCATTTGGTGAAAAACTTGCATGGAATATGATACCTATTTTTCCACTAAATACATTTAAATTTTCACATTAATCATATTATCTATTTTATTGGACTAAAAATAATAATATTCAGTACACATATATATTCAAGGGCAAATTACAATTTGATGCCATCTCTCATACATAAAGATCCCTGGTCCAAATATTTTACTTCCACCTATTGTCAACATTTATTATGATCAAATGATATTTTTTGATTAAGTCAAATTTAAGATGACAAGTCTTCTTAAGGAATAAGCCTAGAGAGAGTACTCTTTCCCTGATCTTATGCCAAAGATAGCTATCTGGGGGTGGAGGAAACTGCAGAACAAATATTAAACACATTAAATCTCTGATTCTTACAAATGCTAATGACACAGAGTAAAGACAACTCCTTTATTGAAGTTTTTACCATATTGAATTCCAAAAAGAGAGCTAAAATACAATCATCAATAACACCAATCACATATTACCTTATGTGCTAGAAGGATGCTACCCACCAGGTATCACTGGCTAAAGACTAGTGATCTAACAAGCCATTTGGAAATTGCTTGCCAAAATACTTCAAATTTGCTTTTTTAATGAAGGGCTCTATTTCTTTTGTCTTCATTGCAGAAAATCTATAAAAGCCTGAAAGACACTTGGGTAAGAGAGTTCATCAACTAATAATGCCCATTATTTAAACTAACATAGAAACTGTTATGTGAAGTCCTGAAGGGGAGGATTCCAAAAACAGTATAAGTTGATTGCAGAACTATCTCTAACTCTTTTGCTGTAGTTTGTCATTAAGTAAAACAAAAATCAGCTCTTCATTATCTCATTGGGAGTGTCCTCAGTTAATTAGAAGAGTCTTCTATTGACAATAAGCCTAAAAGCATACGACAAAGTATTATTTTTTCTCCTCTTCTGCACAAAAAAAATTCCTTCTTTAAAGGAAAGAAAAAAAATCTTTTTCAATCTATTACTAAAATTCTATAAATGATCTATTTAATACACAAGCTCACTACTTGTTTCAGGTATATTGAAATATAAATATTGATAAGGCTTTTTTGATATTTTTTCCTAAGGCATAAAATTATAAGGTATTTTAACTTTTCTCTACATTATATGGTGTTTTAAAAATACCAATACATAAGCAGCTGCATTGTTTTGAACATATACCAAGAATTATAGTATTTCCTCCCCAGAGCACAGTAGTATTCTGTGCTATTTGTGTGGCCACTTATCTCTTTTTCTCTTAAATGTTTCAGGATAATTCTATGATTTGTAATAGAAATGTTTCCCTCCTTGGCATGCTATAATGCTGGAGAAAAGCACTACTTGTCTCTTTCCTTTTTTCATTCTCTTTAATGTTTCAGGAAGTAGCAATGAATAATTTGAACAAGCATGCCAAGATACCTAAGAGAAATAAAGATGAACTCTTTCTTATGTGAGTATTTTTTCTAACACTACAGGTAGTTGGGTAGTGTTAATGATGATAGAAAGTACATAACCCTGATTCTGAGGAAGAAAGGATGCCAATTTTGATGAGTCATCATGAACCAATATAAAAATGGACATATATACCTACAAAGGAAGCTGGTGCCTCTAGGACACACCTTTTATGAAGATGGGACCTGGAAGCTATAGTGAAAAGGAAGGCTTAAGAAAATATTTTTTAAAAAGATGGAAAGGGGTTAGAAATATAAACACAGACAAGCCAGAGAGTCTAGGGAGAGTGACTCTTCCCAGAGGAAAAGAATCAACTACAATTTGTTAGGGACTTGAAAACAGTAGACAGTATAGGCTTTGGTCAAGATAAAAAAAAAAGAACCAGCAGCAACTGGTTTGTAACTAATGAGACTTGTGGATCATTGAAGGCCATAGGCAGAAGAATAAAGGGTCTTGAGAGACAATGAGATAAAGAAAAATGATCAGCACCATGTAAAAGAGATGAAACAATATAGGAAAATAGTTATGGAGCTGTGGATAGAGAGCTTTGATGGAGAGTGGTAATCTCTCTTTTCCCTGCTGGATAATGAGATGATACTAAAAGTAAATGAGTCTATTGACTATGAGAGAATCTATGAACCTCTGGAAAAGATATGCTTACTAATGGACATTGAAACATTCTATGAACTCTTGGCAATTTGTCCTATTACTTCCTGACAAGAAAAGAAGAAATAGATGCAGTGTCAGATTTTATATTCTTGGGCTCAAAGGTAGACAACAATCAAAGTTATGAAATTAAAAGAAAACTGCTCCTTTTAAGAAAAGCTGTGCCAAATCTAGGTAACATACTAAAATGAGAGTCATCACCTTGCAAACAAAGGTCTGTATAATGAAAGATAATGGTTTTTCCAATAGAAATGCAAGGCTATGAGATTTAGACTTTAAGGAAAGCTGAGGGCTACAAAAAAGAATGTTTTCTATTTATGGTATTGGAGAAAACTTTTGAGAGTCCCTTGCAGAGTGAGGAGATCAAATCCATCAATAAAAAGAAATTAACTCAGATTTTTCACTAGAAGGATAAATACTAAAGCTGAAGCCACATAATGAGAAGACACAAGTCATTGGAAAAGATGCTGATGTTGGGAAAGATTGAAGGCAAAAGAAAGAGGGACTGGCAGAGCTTTAGATAGATAGAAAGCGTCATGGAAGCAATTAACAGGAGCTTGGACAGACTTCAAGAGATAGTGATGAATAAAAGGGCTTTGCATGCTAAGGTCCCTTGTATCACAAAAGAACAGCAACATATGAATTCCACTTGTTTCCAATGATTGCTAATATACTTTTGCATGTTTTGAGCATTATACCCTCAGAGGATAGGTATTAGTTACTATAATTTCCAAATTAAATGGGTAGATACAATGATACAGAGAAGTGAGAAGTACCTCCAAAATCTATTTGGATCTTTTTGGCAAGAAGTAGCATATAATACAAATGTTATGCATATTTACAGTTATGATCTCCAATAGATAGTTACAAATACACATACTATTTCAGAGAAAAAATAATGATAAGGGAAGATTCTAATTTATAATAGAGAAAACTTGTACTTTAAGGTTTACAAAATGCTTTATACTTTACCTTATTTGATATATCATAATAACGTTGAGAAATAGATGATTTTGTTCTCATTTTGCAAATGATTAAACTGAGATTCAGAAAGGTTAAGTGACCTTCACAGGGTCATATAGTAAGTATATGAGATGGGAATAAAATCCTGGTCTTTCTAACTTCAGGTCATGAATGATATCTATTCATTTCACCATATTTCCTCCCTTGATGGATTTTGTTACAGTTTGAAAATGTTTTTAGGCACACAACATTGAAATAGAGACATCACTTTTATTTTGTCATTTTTTGAGTTTTTATTCGATTAGTTACAAAAGCGTACTAATTCTATTTCTTCAACATCTATAACCTTCACTGTACTCACACCTGAGAGGGGTTATTTTTAAAATACAAATACTGAATTATTTCTTTTTCTGACGCTTTCTCTTTGAGGCACAGACTTGCCTCTCATTTCGTTGTTCCTGGGGAATTCAGAGAAATACCCCAACTTAGAATATCTCCCACCACAGGAGGTTTGAAATCTGATCCTTCTTTATCTTTAATCAAGATCTCTTCCTGAATCATTTGAAGCTAACTATAATAACTAGATTGGTGGGTGACCACGTCCTCAACAAGGGAAAGAGTCACTGAAAATATGATTGAGATATCATATTTTCTAGCCAAAGATTGATAGAAGATATTGGATTTCACAAGTTTTCATTTTCTTAACTTAGGAGAGAAGGAAATTTTGCCCACAGTTCTTTATTTATTGAACTTTGACCATTTTGAAAGAATGGTGGGTAAACCACATTTCCCTGGTTGGTAAAATTAGGGTGTATCTTTTTTTTCCCCCTTATTAAGCAGGGATCTACCTTGACTGTGATGAAGTAATGAAGCAGGAATCAAAGTCTCTAAATTTATCTCTTCTTTTAAAAACCCATCAATGGGACTGATAGGGAAGGTCCAAAGATCAAACTATCAGGCTAATCAAAAAGAGATCATAGCTTCATATAAAAGTAAAAATCAGTCTGAACTGATCTTCTTTCATGGAAGAGACTGATGAAAGAACCATTCTCTCTTAGCAGATACATGCATCTGTTAATAAATGATGTTATTCTCAGTGAAGTTTGGCCACTTACTATTACAATTCATTCTTTACACAGCTACCAAATTTATATTTATAAAGCCTAAGTCTGTTAGTTTTCCTCCTCTGCTTGTAATATAGAAAATAATACTGCCATATTTTCTTGGGGCATCCTGTCAGTTGCCTTGGTTGGAATGTTGACCGTGGCATGAGCCATAGGATATGTGCCAATCGGCAATTGGACCTAGAGTATATAAAGGCCTTGAGACCCAGGGCTGGGGTTCATTTTCCTACTTCACTCCTCATCTTCCCTTCAACACTTCTGGGCCATCTCCCAACTCAAAGACTGTATGGAGTTCACTCATCCAGCCCTGCTGTTTGTGTGACTGGAGTTGGATCTTGGTTGCCTCCAGCCACTGAGCAGTTCTCAATGATGTTAATATTGAACTCATTAGCTACTTTAGATGATAGATTAAGGATCTCTCCCCAGCCTTCAATTTGAATTCATTAGCTAAGGGATTGGCAAAAGTAACTAATGGTTCTTCTGTATTACTGCTCTCACTCAGTAACGCTGTGCCCTGCTCTGTAAAAGTCAAGCCTCTCTCAACATTCTGTTTGGCAGTCTTTCTAGGGACATCTTGGTTTTTCATATCTAGAGCAAGAGAATGGTGTAGCACTTTGAGACATAACTCCTTTAAGGTTACAAATGATATTTCTTCATGAATACATTGTAAATCCCTGCTGCTTTCTTCTTTATCTAAGCTATCCTGTTGATTTGAACTTGGAATAAAGAAAGGAGTTTGAGATTTTGATTACTTCAAGCAAGATTGCAATGCCTCTGGAGACAAGCTACTGTATATTCCTGCTTAGTCCTTTCGCTTCTCATCCAATCCCATTGAAGTGGAATGTGTAATCTGATTCCTTTTATAGTCATCCTCATGTGTCCCATAAACCTCTTTGCACATTTGCATTATGTCTATCTATTCTTGGTCTTCTGCATCAGAAATGTTATTGTCTGTGGTGCAGCTTGCTAAAGACATATGCTCTCCCATGCCCAGTCTTTCAGAAACATCCATTAATCCTATATTCAATTCACAAACATCATTTCTGGTCAAGTCAGTCATTTTTAAAGAAGCTTGGCTTCATAAATTTTGGGGAATTGTGCCTTCTTTCAAATATCTCTCCATCTGATGTAATGATGGAGTCTGACTGTACTTCTTGTATGCATGATTATAGCACTGGTCAGTGTGTTTTGTACCCTCTACCCTTCCAGACTTGTTGGACCATCTGGAATTGTAGTATGTTTTTCTAGTGTTCCCATCTCTTTGGCTAGTGCTACTTTTGTTGTTATTGTTGCCAAAGTCTATTTGTTGCTTGAAATGACACTGATGAACCACATGACCAAAACGACAGCAAAGAAAACACCTACGAGATGAATTCTTTGGTGTGTAATTATTAGTAGGCTGTCTAGATTGACTATGCCCCTTGCTGGCCTGGAGAGTGAAGTTCTTTATTTCTTCCATCTCCTTGTCTTTCTTAGCTTGTTTCATCTATTTTCTAAGGTCAGCAATTACTTCGTCTTTTTCTGAATCACTTTGTCTAGCAGCTTTAACATCTTTGGCTTTGGAATCATGAATATAGGATCCATGCTATCGTATTTCCTCTAGAGACAATGTTTCCCATTGGGGACAGCTCTGCCTAAAGTGTGTCTGGATAGGCAGTAAAGCACCTTTTACAAATTGTCTCCTTATATGGTCAATTGTCTCTGGAGCTTGGATGTCTCTCGGGCCTAAAATTATTTCTGCCAATTTGGTAAGTTTGTCCAAGAAATTACGGGGGTGTTCATCTTCCCCCTGCCTAAGCTTCTCAAACTTGGACGATGAATTTGGGTGTTTTGCATGCAGATACATTACTTCTAATAGGTCTGTTCCGCATTGCACCAAATACTGCATGTTTGCATGTGATACAAGTTCTAGGTCTTGATGAACAGTAGGCCACAAAGTTAAGTTGGGATTGATTCTTGTCTCATTTAAAAATTTCTCTTTCTCTGAGGATGAATAGAATTCTCCCAGTAAAAAAACTCAATATCATCAAAGCTAGGATTGAAAAGAGTGAAAACCTGTTTCATTTCCTTTATCGACTTATGTGGGGAGAGGTAGAATTTTGGAAAATGATGCTGGAGGACTTCTAGATAATTGGGTGTAAAGGCTTTGTAAGATTTTACATGTACAATGCCATCCTCTGTCTGCAAAATAGCCCTGTCCACTATGGGTAGCACAGAGACAGTGGTCTCAGGCCCTCTAGCTTTGTCTTCAGTTGCCCTATTATTTGCCATTGCCTTGTTGATTGTTGTTGCATTTGCCCCCATGTGTTTAGACTCAATAATCTCCAATTGGAGAATAGTGTGGTCTTCTAGCTCTTTATTCTCTCTGATTTGTTTCACCACCTGGACCAATAGCCTAATTTGTTCAAGTACTTCTTAGGTTAAAGTCTCATTAGGATTTATAATAGCAGCACCATTTGAATTGATTTGGAATAGCAGCCATGAATGTGCATAAACTTTTTTGAATGCCTTAAAACCTTGGAATAGAGCAAAAACAATTGCAACCGATGTAGGAATAAAGCAGATAAATTCAGCAAGTGTCATGACACACCATCTATAGTAATCGTAAATCTATAGCACCTACATAATAAATTTTGGGACTTCATGAAACCAAAATTTGACAGCTCCTTGCATCACAGTCCAAAGTAACAAGGAAAAGCTACTACTAATAAAAGCCATCCTGAGTACAGCCAAGTTCAAGATGGTATTGTGGGTTCTTTGCCTAAACTGAACTTGCCAAAAACTGTAATGAGGGTTCTATGACTATATCTGTAATGGTGGTTGGGAAAGATGTAAAGCAGTCAGGAAATTAATATGGACTAATCACAAGCTGTAGACTAGAGGTATTGAATGTAGGAATGTCAAATACCCAGTGCCTAAGTCAGCCAAGAGATTGGTGTATTATTTTCTATATTACATGCTTCAGAAGTTCTGGCTCTCCATTGCCTTTAGGATAAACTACCAATCCCCTGGATGGTATTAAAGACCTTTACAATTTGTCTTCATCCACTTTATTGGGATGATTACTCATTATTCTCTCTCATATACTATTCCCTATATTTCAGTCAAACTGGCCTACTGATGACATTGCCTTCTTAATAAATGATATTCCAGGGGGCAGCTGGGTAGCTCAGTGGAGTGAGAGTCAGGCCTAGAGACAGGAGGTTCTAGGTTCAAACCCGGCCTCAGCCACTTCCCAGCTGTGTGACCCTGGGCAAGTCACTTGACCCCCATTGCCCACCCTTACCAATCTTCCACCTATGAGACAATACACTGAAGTACAAGGGTTTAAAAAAAATTTAAAAAAAAATAAATGATATTCCGTCTCTTGTTTCCATACTTTATATACACTGTTCTTTGTTTCTAGGATGCTCCTTTTCTTCTAGTTCCCTTCAAAGTTCAGATCAAGTTCAACTTTGTTTAAGTTCCCTTTCCTGATTAATGTATTTTTAAAAAACTCCATCTATGTAAAAATACTGTTTCCTTATCTGTGAACAGGTAGATGATTTATGAGTGACATGTCAACTACTTGAGGGAAGCAATTGTCTTACTTTGGCATTTGTATCTATAATATTCAGAATAATGTTAAGAACACAGTAGGAATTTAATAAAGTATTATTAATTAACTACTCATTTTGGAAGTGATCATTATTAAAGATAATATTGATGCACAGATAATGCTAATTGTAAGGCCTTTAAAGTCTAATGATTGCCTATGGCTCTAAAATCTGAACATAACTAGTTTATCTAAAACTAGAGAAACTCAATTTTAGAAGATTGCTTGCCAGATGATTTTTTTTTTCAGCCACAGAAAATCAGAGAGTTTGTCTACTAAGGTGGAGAAGTAGGGTGCTAGTCATCTGTTGCTAGAATACCCCCCTTGATGAAATTATGGATTCTTAAAGAATAAAGCAACAAGAAAGCAAACATTTACTAAGCAAACACTGGGTAGGCTAAGGGATTACAAAGAAAGATGAGGGAAAAAATGTCATTGCCTTCAAAAAACTCACAGTCACACGAGGGAAACAACATGCAAACAACAACTTTTTGCAAACCAAATTGGTGATAATCCCAGATGAAAAGCATTCACATTAAGGAGGAGTAGAAATGGTTAATAGAAGAAGATGAAATTTTAGCGAAGATATAAAGGAACTTAGGGAAGCCAGAGAGTAGAGGTGAAGAGAGAGGATGTTTTACTTATAGGACTAATCATAACGTGTAGTAGAGAGATGAATTGTCTTGTGTGAGGAACAGCAAGGACAATATCAGTGGATCTCAAAACACAATGAGGCAATTAAAGAAAGCATAAAACTAGAAAAAGGAACAAGACTAGTTTATGAAGGAATATGAAAGTAAATAGATAATTTTATATTTGATTCTGGATCTGATAAAGAGTCACTTTTTTTTAATTGGGTGAATGACAGTCAGATCTGAGATTTAGGAAGATCAATTTGATAGCTGAATGGAAAATAAATTGTACAATAGATAGACTAAAAAAAAGAGGGAGAGTATAAGGGAGCAAAAGTGAAAGTGTGTTCAAATTCTACCTCACATACTTATTAGTTGTATGATCTTGACCTAATCTTTATTTTTCTCTCAACCTCAAGTTTCCTCATCTGTAAAATGTTGATAATAGCATCTTAGTCACAGACTGTTATAAGGATCAAATTACATAATATTTGTAAAGCGCCTTACAAAACTAAATGTTATTTAAATGAGTTATGTATTATTGTTGTGGTTGTTATATATTATGTAAATGCTACCATCAACATCTTCATCAATATTACTTTGTGATTCTGGCCAAGTCATTTAATCAAAAGTATCAATAAGCACATGGGAAAGTGCTCTAAATCTCTAATAATTAGAGAAATGCAAATCAAAACAACTCTGAGGTTTCACCTCATACCTAGCAGATTGGCTAAAATGATAGTAGGGGAGAGTAATGAATGTTGGAAGGGATGTGGCCGAATTGGGACCTTAATGCATTCCTGGTGGAGTTGTGAACTGATCTAACCATTCTGGTTGGCAATTTGGAACTACTCTCAAAGGGCTATAAAAGATTCCCTGCCCTTAGATCCAGCCATACCATTGTTGGGTCTGTACCCCAAAGAGATCATAGATAAACAGACTTGTATGAAAATATTCATAACCATGATTTTTGTGGTGGCAAAAAACTGGAAAACGAGGCTATGCCCTTCTATTGGGGAATGGCTGAACAAACTGTGGTATATGCTGGTGATGGAATATTATTGTGCTGAAAGAAATGATAAACTGAAGGAATTCCATGTGAACTTGAAAGACCTCCAGGAATTGATGCAGAGTGAAAGGAGCAGAGCCAGAAGAACATTGTACAGAGAGACCAATACACTGT
>NC_058131.1:495244506-495264766 GCF_016433145.1 Gracilinanus agilis
TTTCTTTCTTTCTTTCTTTCTTTCTTTCTTTCTTTCTTTCTTCCTTTCTTTCTTTCTTTCTTGCTTTCTTTCTTTCCTTGTTTCTATCTAGCTAGCCAGCTTTCTATCTGTTTATCTATCTTTCTCTCTGTCTATCTATCATCTATCTATTTACCTTTCTATCTTTCTATCTCTCTATCTTTCTATATGGCTATCTATCTATCTGTCTGTCTATCTATCTATCTATGTATCTATTGATCTATCTATCTATTTTTCTGACTGTCTGTTTGTTTATCCTATCTCCCTATGTGCCCTCCTTCCCCCACACTGTATGCTATCTCTTTCTATCTTTCTATCTATCTGTCTTGATTGCATATGATTATTTGCATGTTGTACCCTTCCTTAGACTGTAAACATCTAGAGAGTAGACTGTCTTGGTATCCCTGGAGCTTAATACATTTTTGGTATATAGTAGGAACTTAACAAATATTTATTGACTGATATTCCCAGTGCATATAACCTTAAAAAAGTTTGAAGGTGAGTAAGATTATGTAACATACCTACCACTACCATGATACTTCATCATTACTCTTTGGGTGATCTGAAATTTTAATTCTAAAGGACTTATAGTATTTCATTAATCACAGTATCTCAGGAAGAATATTATTGGGAAAATGTAAGTATTTAGTTCAGGGAAACATTTGGACCCATCAAAATTATTTGCATAATATGTTTTTGTAGATAATCAGACAGACCTGAGGTATTATGCAACTCATTTAGGAGATTCTTTAATATTCCAGAGCTTGATTCCATCAGGACAGTGTTATTTACAAACAGAGCACTGGGAAGATCTCATCATCTAAAAAGAATTCCTCTTCCAATATGTCTTTGTTCTCCATAACTTTCATCTGAGTAACAAACATCTTTGCTAATCATATGGTTTCTATTTTTATACTCCAGTTCATTTTAACAATTGAAAGATCTTTTTAAAATTATCTCTTTTAAAGATTCTTGTATGATTTTTGAAATATATGAGAGATATGTTTTTGAGAGAACACCTTCATGATGGCATTTTGTTCTACCAATCCAAAGCATTATCATAATCAACAAACAATGGACACATGGAACTGTTATAATTTCTGCAACTTTCAGTTAATTATTTTCCTGTAAAGATGTGGTCAGTTGTAGGGATATTATTTGGAAACATGTTCCTATTCTTTTTCAATATTTTATCAAGGATTTCTTCAATACATGCTTAAATTAATCTCATATTTTGTAAGGATGAGAATGTAGGCATATGGGTTTGAAGTTATTGTTACTTTTCTTCATTATCTTTTAAAATTAATTTTTAAAAAATATTTCCCACGTTTACATGATTCATTTTCTTTCCTTCCCCTTTTCCCTTCCCCCTTTCAAAGCCAACAAGCAATTCCACTGGGTTGTACAAATGTAATCACTTAATACCTATTTCCATATTATTCATTTTTGGTAGAGAGCAATCTTTTAAAGTCTAAATCCCAAATCACATACTCGTATATACATGTAATAAGTAATATAATTTGTTCTTTCTCTCATTCTTTTACATAAATCCTTCAGGAATGTCCTGGCTGTTGCATTGTTACAAGTAGCAAAGTCCATTACATTGGACTGTTCCACAATGTTTTACTATCTGTGTACAACATTCTCCTGATTCTGCTTATTTCCCTCTGCATCAGTTCATTGAGGTTCCCCTAATTCATATAGAAATCCTCCAGATCATCAGTCCTTACAGCACAATAGTATTCCATCACCATCATATACCACAATTTCTTTAGTCATTCCTCAGTCAAGAGACAACCCTTCATTTTCCAATTTTTTGCTACCTCAAAGAGTGCAGCTACAAAAATTTTTCGTACAATATTTTTTCCTTATTATCTCTTTTGGGTACAAACCTAGTAGTGGTATTGCTAGATCAAAGGGTATGCATTCTTTTAAAGCCCTTTGCACATAATTTCAAATTGCCATCCAGAATGGCTGGATCAATTCACAATTATACCAGCAATGCATTAGTGTCCTCATTTTGCCACAACCCTTCCAATGTTTATATTTTCCTTTACCATTATATTGGTCAATCTGATAGGTGTGAGGTGGTACCTCAGTATTGTTTTGATTTGCCTTTCTCTAATTATGAGAGAATTAGTATACTTTTTCATGTCCTTTTTGATAATTTTGATTTTTTTAATCTGAAAACTGCCTTTTCATGTCCCTTGACCATTTGTCAATGGGGGAACGGCTTGATTCTTTTTGTACAGTTGACTTAGGTCCTCATAAATTTGAGAGATTAGACCTTTGTCAGAGTTTTTTGTTATAAATATTTCCTAATTTGTTTATTCCCTTCTAATTTTGATTGCATTGGTTTTGTTTGTATAAAACCTTTTTGATTTAATGTAATCAAAATTATTTATTCTACATTTTATAATTTTTTTCTAACTCTTGGTTGGTTTTAAATTCTTTCCTTTCCCAGAGATCTGACAAGTATACTATTCTGTGTTCACTTATTTTACTTATAGTTTCCCTCTTTATATTCATGTCATACACCAATTCTGAATTTATCTTGATATAAGGTATGAGATGTTGATCTAGACCAGTGGTTCCCAAAATATTTTGGCCTACCGCCCCCTTTCCAGAAAAAATATTACTTAGCCCCCTGGAAATTAATTTTCTTTAAATTTTAATAGCAATTAATAAGAAAGATAAATGCACCTGTAACCATCACTGTTTCCCCTGGATTGCTGCAGCAACCACCAGGGGGTGGTAGCATCCACTTTGGGAATCACTGATCTAGACCTAATCTCTCCCACACTGTTTTCCAATTTTCCCAGCAGTTTTTGTCAAATAGTGGATTTTTGACCCCAAAGCTGGTGTTAAAATAGGCAATGAGGAGACCAAGCTATCATTCTTTCTAGATGATATTATGGTCTACTTAAAAAATTCTAGAGAATCAACTAAAAAACTAGTGGAAATAATCAACAACTTTAGCAAAGTTGCAGGATAAAAAATAAATGCACATAAATCTATGTGCATTTCTATATATTTCCAACACATCTCAGCAGTGAGTTAGAAAGAGAAATGCCATTTAAAATCACCCTAGATAATATAAAATATTTAGGAATCTATCTACCAACAAACACAGGAATTATACGAACACAACTACAAAATACTTTCCAAACAATTAAAACTAGATTTAAACAATTGGAAAAACATTGATTGCTCATGGGTAGAATGAGCTAACAAAATAAAAATGATCATTTTACCCAAATTAATTTACTTACTTAGTGCCATACCTATCAAACTACCAAGAAACTTTTTTACTGAATTAGAAAAAAACTATAACAAAGTTCATTTGTAAGAACAAAAAAGAACAACAACAAAAGAACAAGAAAAGAGTATCAAGGGAAATAATGAAAAAAAAAATGTGAAGGAAGGTGGCCTAGCAGTACCAGATCTTAAACTTTAGTATAAAGCAGCAGTCATCAAAACAATATGGTACTGGCTAAGAGGCAGAAGGGAGGATCAGTGGAATAGACTTAGGGAAAGTGACCTCAGCAAGATAGTCTATGATAAACCCAGACTTCTGCTCTTGAGAAGTTAAAATGTTTCTCTCTCTTCAACTCTTTTTCCATTGACTATGTTACCAAAGAGACCAGAGAAAAAGAAGGCAAAACATCCAATAAGGAATAGAGAAAAATATGACAAAAAGATGATTTCCTAAGTGAAATTGATTCTTACAACCCTATTAAGTTTGAAACATCAGAAGACACAGAGTTTCCATCATGGTTGATAGTAGTCTCCATTGGACTTAAGTCCCCAGAACAATAATGACTGATGATAACAACTGTTTGTTATCTAAGAGACTAACTAAAGGCAAGTTAGACATATCAAGAACACTATTAGCATCAGGACAAAGAGTGTGTTGGAGTCAGCTCACACAGGCCTGAGAAAGACTATTGTTCAATTTTCAGTATAAGCATTTATAGCTTTGAAACTGGCAATTGCTATAAATCAGAGATTTAATTATTTTTTGTTCATTTTCTAGTCTTCAGATAGTGTTAATAATGTAAAAAAAAACAAAACTTTAATATATACTTATATCTGCCTAACTCCACCAGGACCTAGTTGTTAAATATTTTACTAGCATACTTGTGTGTATAAATACTACTTGAGCTCTATAAACATTATTTGAGCTCAGTAAGGGAAGATTCAAAGAATGAAGTTATCACTAGATTCGAGTTCTAGTGACTTTAGGATGATGATGAAGATGGACATTTTTACTGTGTTTTGTGCTATTATGCTTTAGTCTGTTGTGCTTTAATGTTAGCAAAATGTCAGTTATCTCAGTTGAGACTTATAAACTCTCTATTCAAGGATTCTAAGGAAATCAATCTTTGGATCACAAGAGAATTTTAGCTAAAGGAAATTTCATGAGATATCCATGAAGTAAATAAGAAAATACTTCTAGCTGTACATTACCACTTTGTCATACACATGTCTGCCAATATTGGTGTGAGCATGTTCTTCCCAGGTACTTTATTGTGGAAGGAAAGAATGTACCCTCAATTTAGGCCAACTGCGCTTACTATATTTGCTTACTATCTTTTATTAAAATTAATTAAATATATTTGATAATCCTTTGGATTGTAGTAGGGGCTCATGAATACCACTTTTAGAAATCCTAGATCCGAATGGTTTCTTCTAGATACTTGAGAGCAGTTGTTTCCTTTCTTCCACCTATAGACATGTAGTAGAAAAATGTTCCTGGAGAGGATACAATAATATTAATGTTCATAATTCTTTTGTAGAATTTGCTTTCTACTTGTCTCAGATATCTTGAGATACCTAAGATTTACTTTGTTAAAATTATATTGCTTCTCTGCACTTTTCCTCTGTGCATATTTGGTGTAATCTAGTTATATTCAACTTATTTTTCTCATCATTAAAAATTATTCATTATTATTTTCTTTCCATTCTTTATTATAATGTTTTTTTATTTTTCCAGATTATATGTCAATATAGTTTTTAATATTTGTTTAATATTTTAATATTTCTGATATTTTAAAATCTGTTATTTTTCTCCCTTCCACTTCTCCTTCTCTAAGAAGACAAGTTAAATGATATAAGTCATACATATATTATCACAAAATAAAATATTTCTGTGTTTGTCACGTTATAAAATGAGACACATATTGCTTACACTATAGAAAAATTCATGGAGGAAATAAAAATGGGTAAAATAAAAAAATAAAAAAAATGTTTTGCATTTTGATTCTGTCCATTCCTTCTTTGGTGGTGTATATCCCCTTTTTGTCATTAGTTTCTTGGAGTTGTTTGGGATTCTTGCGTCATTGATACTAATTAACTCATTTACTGTTGATTATCATTTTTGCTATTACTGTATAAAACATTCTCCTGGTTCCGCACACTTCACTTTGAATCTCTTCATATGTCTTACCAGGTTTTTTGTGATCATATTGTTTGTCATTTCTTATGGCACAATTATGTGCATATGCCACAACTTGTTCAGCTATTACCTAATTTATGGACTTCCCTTTAGTTTTCAGTTCTTTTCCACCACAAAAGAAGATGCTATAAATGTTTTTGTACAGTTAGATTCTTTCCCCCTATCTTTATTCTCTTTAGGACACAGACCTAGTAGTGGCATTGCTGGATCAAAGGGTCTGCACAGTTTTATGGCCCTTTGGGAATGATTCTAGATTGTTCTCCACAATGGTTGTAATCACTTTGCAGCTCCCTAGCAGTATATTCATGTCCCAATTTTTCCACATCTCCTCCAGCATTTGTCATTTTCCTTTTTTTTTTTGTTTGTTTGTTTTGTTATCCAGTCTGATGGGTGTGAAGTGGCATGTTAGAGTTGCTTTAATTTGGACTTCTTTAATCAATAATATCTATGACTAAAGATAGTTTTCTTATGATTAAAGATAGTTTAATTTCTTCATCTGAGAATTGCCAGTTTATATCTTTTGACCATTTGTCAATTAAGAATTTATTCTTCCTCTTAAATGCCTTGAGAATGATGTTGCCATTTTGAGTCACTCACCAAATTACCAAGAATTTGCTTTTTCATTAAGATTGTATAGCTTTTAATCTCTGCCTGTCCCCAACCCCATCCAATTCTACTTGGTAAACTTAAATCAACTCAATATTTTAATCAGCTGTTGCTTCCTCCAAGTTTATATTCTGTCATTTTTCCAATTGTTTATAATTCTTTGTGACCCATTTTGGGATTTCTTGGAAAAGATATTGAAGTAATTTGTCACTTCCTTCTCCAGGTTACTTGACAAATGAGGAAACTGAGGCAAATGAGCTTAATTGACTTGCCCAGAATCACACAGTTTATATCTGAAGCCAGATTTGAATTAGAAAAAATTCCTGACTCCAAGCCAAGCACTTTATCCACAGTGTGATTTAGCTGCCTTGCTTCCTTCCACCCCCTACCCCCATCATCTGGTAAGGAAATGTGATATTTCCTGAAAGATGTAATTTCTAAGCTTTTTTTTTCATCTCTCTTGTGTCAGTTCTCTACCCCCACACCCCACCTTTTTATATTAAACATCCTTTGGAAACTCTGATAATCTATACAAATATCTGTTCATTTAACCATTTTCTATTTTCTTAGCACCAATAGAAATAGACATGGGGCCGAATGTATAATTTCATTGGTAAAAAGGACTTCAAATGAAAATCTTCTATTAATTTAGATCTACATTTTCTCTGAAATTTTTGCCTTAGAGTTGCTCAGAGTGCTGAGGAGTTAGGTAACTTGCCTAAAATCACACATCCAGTATGTTTCAGGAGGCAGAACTTAACCCAGGCTTTCCTGACTTCAAGTCAGCAGTCTACTATGTGACCACCAACTATTTTCAGTATTTTCAACTAATTTCAAAAGGTCAGGTTAGAAATGCCTCAATTATAAACTATATTTTCATGCTATTTTTTATTTTTCTGTGTTTGATATTGATTTTGTTTTTTGCTTTAATAACTCAATGGAATAATAATACTATTAAGACAACTTTTCAGAAGTGGTTTTCACATTAGCAAGCAGTCATTCTCTACCTATTGAAATGAGACCTACATAAAATTATGAAAATTAAAATGAGCAGAACTAAGGGAAAATTATATACAGTCACAGAAATATTGTTTGAAGAATAATTTGGGTAAGTCTGCCTTCAAAGAAGGAACTAGGAACAAGACATGCTTTTATACATACATATACATATATATGTATATATGTAAAATGATGCCTTTACTAGTATAGATGGAGAGAAGGAAAGGAGATAAATAACTGGAAACTTTAATGTAACCAATAAATTTTTATAAAAGAGTAAATTATTATAAAAAAGAAATAAAATTAATTTAATTTTCTGTGATGAAATCTGAAACTCAACCAAGTCTAGTACATAATGTCTCCCTTCTTGAATAAAATAATATAATTACAAAGGTATATATTTTTGAAGTTTATGAATGGTTTACAAGTCATTAGTCTCTCCACTTATTACTCCTAAAATAGATTTTTCAACTTTTTTACCCTATTTTTCCCTCTATGTTCACCGTCACATTGAAGAGATTGAGGATTTCAAGTATATACTCATTTAATTTAATTATACTTATAAAAGATTCCATAAAATTTCTCAACCTCTTCATCCTTAGCAACAGATGTTGCCCCATAAGCTGAAATTATCTTCCTGGCGAGCTTTTTTTTGGCAAGTGTTTTTCAAGAACACTTCAAAATAAGACAACCAAGTGTTCTATGAAATGATAGAAGTACAATTAAATAAACTCCAGTAACCATTTTTATTTACCACTCTAAGCAAGATCTCTAACCACCTTTCTATTTACCTGGAAGTTCTCTTTCTCTCCTGGTTTTATTTATAGTGAAAATTTCAAGATTTATAAGAATCATTTCCTCTGTTAGCATGAATATACTTGTTGGTCAGAACACAAACATCTCATATTTAAATACCAAGAGTTATGGTAATGTTTACATAGATAAAAGTCTCAGTTTATATAGAGATAGTTTCAAAACTGTTTCTTATCAATGCAAGACTTTTTTTCCCCCTTGTCTAAAATAAATAACTTTTATACAATGCCTTAAGAATTGAAAAGTTCTTTTCAAGGTAAGATGTTTACCTGAAAGGCCAGAAAAGATCTGTCTCTCTCTTACATAAAACTCATTGAATATCTGAAAAGGACCATAGAAAGATTTTTTAAAATGCTCTCAACCCTCCCCAAAAAAGGTAAAAGAAATAAACACATTCATTTAGTCCAAATCTACACACACACACACCCTGTAGATACCGCTAAAGAAGTTGAACAAGGAATACCAGAATAATCTCAGGCAAATATGGAAATTTGGACAAGCTGAAGGACAGAAGCTGTGCCAAAACCCAGCAAGCACTCAGGTAAATACAGACTTTGGCAGGGGCATGGAAAAGATCCAGGTCAGGAAACCAGCTCAACTTCAAAAGGAAATCAGTGGAGGTGGGCACAAGAGAAATGCCAGAAAAGAACTTGAAGCCAGGCATTATTCTTAATGAGGTGGGGGTAGGGGATGGTGGGGTGAGACTGACCAAGCAGCGGGAGATCTGATAATGGGGACCCAAAGTCCTATTTTAACCTGACCAATTAGAACAGATACAGGGAAGAGAACCAGCACTTACCATTCACTGTTCAGGGCTTGAGTGGCTTGTGGTTCTCTCTGAGAACTCTCTGAGAACTGAGACCTCCACTAAGATACAAGGCCTATTCATTGCCTGGGGTTGTTATTATATAAGAGACATGAAGCACATGGGGTCTAACATCCCAGTGAGGTCTCTGAGGGACACAGTGGGGAATATGACCGACTACCAATGTGCAAGAAGAAGAAAATAAAAATGGATGGAGACTACAACCAGAAAACTGATGGGGCCCAGCAATGGAAGCTACTGATTGACACAGAGGTTAGGCCTAATATCAGCCATTATTTCATTCAAAGCAGCAGCAGTAGTCAGACTTCAGATAGCATAAGACACATAGAAAATACTTAATTAATTACAATTATTCTCTGTTAAATGATTGAGGGTATAGACTCGTTTTCTAATATTATATTCCAATTTTTTTATCCTAAATATATATTTTCCAAAATATTTTTTTCTGTCCACCATGCCCATTTTTACCCTGAAAGCAGAAAGGATCAAGTATTGATTTAGTTTGAAGGACTTTTTGAAGGATTATATTCTCCAACAGATGTTCACTTAATATGCAATGATTTTTCATAGTATTTTATTTTTTCTACTCCTAATTATCCAAATCTACCAATTTCCTCATTTCCTCATTTGCATTTGGGCTACCATTCCATTTTGTAAATTAACGCTGGCTCCTGTGGACTCTGTTTGTTATCTTATGACCATATTAGGGATGCCAGAACTCAGAGCACGGACTCTCCTGATTTTAATGTGGCTGTGGGAGTAGGTGCTACTGAATTTTTCACTATGGTTACTGCTGGCAGTTATTCTCCAGGAATTCCAAAGTCCCCACCTTGGGGCTTTCTGGTAACACTAGAGTTTTCTCATGGTAGCTCTCCATTCCTACTTCTTCTAGACACAGATCCATCTCTAGCTGTGTTGGCATTTACTTGGGGATGACCCTTTTTCTGCTACCCTTGAATTTCAGGATCATTGTTATTGTTGTTGTTGTTCTTGCTGCAATACTAGGGAAGAAGAAGTTACCTATTAGAGTTTCCAAGTGATATTCTTTTTAAAATAAATATTTATTTGATTAATTAATTTAGAATATTTTTCCTGACCACTTAGGTCTCGAACTTCCTCAATCTTGCTGAATTTTCTTGAATTCTTCTCTACCTTATACCTATCCCTTCATGGTTGCCATAATTATAAGGATTTAAAATAATAAAGGCTGGTATAAATATATATATATATATATTAGTATTTTAATTAAAGCCATGCTGATAGATAAAGTTATTAGACCACGTGCTTGTCAGCATTCAAAACCGCTGCCCTTGCCATTATTGTCTCCTATCTCCTCCCGAGTCTGCTAGCCAAGAGAGCACTCCCCCCTAGCCCAGGAGATTTAAACTCTTCTCTGCGTGGAGATGTAGGCGTCCCCACGCCCAAAGAACCTGAAACGGAAACCCGTTGGACCACGGGAAATGTAGTTTGACAATTTCCACGTGTCCATAGAAAATATATATACTTTTAGATGGCATTTTCCAAATTTCACTTTTACAATGGTTACATGATTCATGTTCTTTTCCTCCCCTCATTCCTACCTCCTCCTATAGACCAATATGAACAATTCCACTGGGTTTTTTACACAATCATTGATCAAGACCTATTTCCATATTATTAATATTTGCAATAGAGTGATTGTTTAAAGCCTACATTCCCATCGAACCATATCATCAAGCAAATGTTTTTCTTCTGTGTTTCTGCTCCCACAGTTCTTTCTCTGGATGTGGATAGCATTCTTTCTCAAAAATCCCTCAGAATTGTCCTGGATCACTGCATTGCTGCTAATAGAAAAGTCTATTACATTCGATTGTGCCACAGTGCATCCCTCTCTGTGTACAATGTTCTCCTGGTTCTGCTCCTTTCTGCATCAATTCCTGGAGGTCTTTCCAGTTCACACAGAATTCCTCCAGTTCATTATTCCTTTTAGCACAATAGTATTCCATCACCAACAGAAACCACAACTTGTTCAGCCATTCCCTAATCAAAGGGCATTCCCTCATTTTCCAATTTTTTGTCACCATGAAGAGTGAGGTTATTCAGTCTTGTATAAACGTCAAGGTTTTTCTAGAGTATGTATATGGGAAATGGGCAGTTTTTCCTGCTTTAGGCAGCCAGCTTGGCAAAAACTTCTCTTTTGCTGTCATTCCCATCTCTCCTGCTGGTGTAGATTTTGGCTTATTTTAAAGATGATAAATTAGAAGCATCTCAAAGTGGAACAGATTTTCTTGGGAGTGAGAAGAGAAGATAATATGGTGTCTTCTCATTTAGGGTTTTCAAATAAGCTGAATTATTATTTGTTGGGAAAGAATTAAGGGAAATTCCTCATGATATTTGTCCAATTCTTTTCAGCTCTAAGATTCTTTGATCTGGGGAGAAAGCCATATAGAATAAGTGAGGGCCATTTTATATTTTTATTTGTTACATGAGTTGCCATAGCTGAATAAATCATCATTTAAGAAGTAACTTTTTGATAATGAATCTCTCTAAATCTAGAGAAGTTGATCATTGAGAATCAGATTTTATTTGTATTCAGAATCATAAGTAGAGCCCTTTGTATCTTAGTAAAACATTACAAAAGATTACATTCTATTGTTCTGCCCTTTTAGAGCCAAGCTTCCTAATCATTTTACCATAGGGAATTTATATAGCAGCTTTGTGAAAAATGTGGTATATAAATTATATAAATACAATAAAAAAGCACTAAAACAAGGAGAAATTTGAAAGTATTTCCTGCTACTTTTTGACTGAGATCTTTATCTAAATTTCTTATTCCTCAATATTTGCATCCCACAAGTGGTTGACAAAATAATTTCTTAGTTATTATCTTTGAAAGTCAACCTTTATATTCCTAAACTTTTGGAATTTTTTATAAAAAGAAAGCCTGAAAATTTATACAAGAGATATTTAGATATTTAGATGAATATTTTGAAATTATATCAACATAGTAAAAGAATCCCACAACTCTAAGAAAGTGGAGTAGATATCATGTCTATAATCATAGATTACTTATATTCCATGGATAGGAAAAAGCTTGAGTTCCCATCCAGGATCCATACATCAAATAACAAAATACTTAACTATGACAGACTAGCAAGGAAAATAAAAGGGTATTCATTTGGTAGGATTGCTGTCAGTCCTCATACACAAATGGTCATGACTTCCACAGATTCATGGAACAATGGGGAAGGTTACTAAATTTCCAGAAAACTCAGGCTCAGAGAAAAGGAAAGATTTCCTGCCATCTGTCTTGTATCACATCAGAGAATATCTATGCTATTGGAAATCCAATCATGCATCTCCTCTGCTGTCAGATCTAACTCCCCAACTCCTTAACATGATCCCAGAGCTCTTTTGCCACTACTACTTCATTATACCTTGGCAGCTATAGTTCATTGCTATACCCCCCTCTCTTACTGCTCTCTGTCTCTGAGCTAACTTTCTCCATTTTTTCCTTTACATGACTTAAAATATTCTCTCTTTTTTTTTTTTCAGCGAAAACTGCTCTCTATGAGCTAACTTTCTCCATGTTTTCCTTTAAGTGGCTTAAAATATTCCCTCTTTTTTTTTTTTCAGGGAAATGTCATCATTCTTTTAGGATAAGATCATTAGAGCCAACATGCCTTGGGGCCAGTCAACATCCTTATTGTTAATCAGTCTCACAGCTACTCAAAAGCTACTATTCTAGAAACTATATGATTTAAGAATGTTCTTTCTCAATGGAAGGTACATAAGTTTTGTTATTGGCTGTGTTAAGGCAAGGTGAATTCCTTTCACTTCTTTTCTGCCTTAGAAAGATGTGTTCCATCACCACCACCACCACAATACTTAGCAATACTCATCTCCCTTTCTGGTTTCAGCCTTTCTTGAGTAAAGGGAAAATCTT
This sequence comes from Gracilinanus agilis, assembly GCF_016433145.1. Taxonomy (NCBI): domain Eukaryota; kingdom Metazoa; phylum Chordata; class Mammalia; order Didelphimorphia; family Didelphidae; genus Gracilinanus; species Gracilinanus agilis. The sequence goes on from NC_058131.1 coordinate 495,257,152, forward strand.
AAGAAACTCTGTTTAATTCACTTGTTTACATAAAATATGCCTCACCTCTAGTAATAAGTCCCTAGCATGTAATTTGTCTAGAAACTGGATATAATAAGCTTCTAACAGGAAAGTCTCTGTTCTTTTATCCAATCTTCATCAAGTAATGTTAAGAAATAATTCTAATTTTGAAATGAGATCAAGTAGAAAAAGTAAAAGAAAAGAAAAAAATCTGTGTTATCAAGAATATCTTCTCCAAACATTAAATTACTATCAACTTGAATCCTGTTATCTTGGTCTCATCAATATATTTTTATGCATATAACTGTTTTGACCTTTTTGACTGAATTTGCTAGTGACCAATTTTTTGATTACTCATTAGTCATTTCCATCAATAATCACATATAACCACAATCTAACACTATGTATTTCCATTATTATTCCTAATTATCCAAATATCTAGCATGCTACTAGGCAATTTGATATACTTATAAGCATATTATGATGGAGGGTATTTTTTTCTTATTATCTAATTTTTGTTTCTGCTATGAAAATTCCTTTGCTCAAATATTTTCCATGACACCTTCTTCCCTTTAAAACAAATTAGAAAACTCCTCAGCTAGCATTTAAAATTATCTTTATCTACAGTCTGTAGGTTGCACAGTGAATAGAATGACAGGCCTGAAGTCAAGAAGATCATCTTATTATCTTTCTGAATTCAAATCTGATCTCAGACACTAGATGTAGGACCCTGGGCAAGTCACTTAACCTTATTTGCTTCAGTTTCCTCATCTTTAAAATGAGCTGGAGAAGGAAATGGCAAAATACTCCAAAATCTTTGCCAAGAAAACCTAAAATCAAGTCATGAAGAACCAGAAACAACTGAAATAACTGAACAAGTCTGTGTTTGACCTACCTTTTCAGACTCATATTTTTTCCTTCTTTCTATATTTCAACAAAAATAATCTACTAGCTTTTCTTTGAATTTCATCTCCCACCTCTTGATTTTGCATAGTTATTTTGTCTTGTAAAGATTACTTTATAATCTTTCAAAAAATTCTTTCAAAATTGCCATTTCTGGCATTTCTTATGTAATGAATGAAAAAGAGGTAAGGAAGAGAAAGTGGTACTAGGGAGACCAGAGCGAGAGACTCTTACTACCTCAAAGCCCCAGAAACCTCTCCTCTGCTCTCACCAAAGCTCCACAAGCAAAGCCAGATCAAAAGCCTCTCACTAGAGGGATTGGTCCATTTATAGACCAGTCCCATGCCAGGACATGGGGGAAGGGAACCCTGGGAGGTGCAGGGCATGCTGGGGAATGTAGTTCCCCAGCATACAGTTTGTTTCAAAACACACATTCCACCCTGGTATCCAATGGATCCTGTAAACACAACCCAACTTATAACTTCAAATAAAGATACATAGTTTCTTAAGGGGAAAATACAACAGTTTGGGGACAATAAGGAAACAAAAGAGAAAAAGAACAAAATCTATTAGAGGACAGTTCCATTTAGCACAAAAGTGCACATACAAACAAATACATTCAACAAAACAAATGCATTCAACTCCCCCCCCCCCCATCCGAAAGTTTGCTCAAGATCTCTTGGAACAGCATATGGTCTCTTCAGGCATCTTTATGGCATCTTCTGCAGGCAGTTCACTTTCTGGATTCTGGGAGGCAGCAAATTTCTTACCCTAAAATTACTTTTAAAGAAACTTAAACTTTTCATTATAAGATAATACACTTAAATGCATCTTATCTGTATCCCTCACACTCAAAAGAATGTAAGGTTTTTGAAGGAAGAGACAGTTTTTATATTCTTTATATTCCCAATACTTTCCTTTTTACAAAGTACTGCAAAGTAGATATATGAAGTTTATTTGAATGAACTGAATATGTATTTTTAAAGACTTCTACTATATCAAAATATTCAAATTTGGCTGATCTTTAGTAAAATGATTCCACTGTCTAGACTGTATTTGAACATGACTTCTCAGAGCAGGTTGCTGTGAAATGAAACAATAGTGTTTATATAATATTTATATGAATATATGTACTTATATATTATCCTATTCCTCAGGTTATAGCAGAAAACATAGACTAAATATTCTTATCAATAACTTTTGTTGAATCAAAATCCATTGAGAACATTATCAAAAGGATACTATTACACTGGACTGAAAATGGCAAATGAGTAAAATATATTTCTTATACTAGCATATTAAGGACTTTTGGTAGAGAAAGTCTCTAGAAATAAATTTTTCAAATCTGTAAGCATAACTAGAATTTAAAGTCTAATTAACATACATTTATCAGTAATACGTATAAGAGTTTATTTTTCTTTAAAGGTCATACTATTTTCTTTTCTGGGACGATTGATAATTCTTGGAAAGGTACTTAACTGGAAGAAAAAAAAATTCCTTCCTACTTCTCAATATCACCACTTAAGTGAGTTTGGCAAGCTGATCCAGTCTTGGTCTCATGGCTTTTTATTCCTCTCCCTTGATTTCTGGCCATTTTCTCTTGATAAAAACATCATTTTTTTGGCATTCTATCTCTTCCATAAACTAGATTTGAGAAGAATCCAACAAATTACAAAAGACACATTCATTTAAGCTCGCCTATAAACAAATAGAGTTTTTGTTGTTGTTGTTGTTTTCAGCCAGAGAGCAATTTTACTTGGTACTAGAAGAGGTTGCTGGCTTCATATTTCATGGTAATGAACATTTGAATTTAACAATCAATAGAGTCACCCAAATCACTTGACTCCACTCCATTGCCTGCTACTATCATGAAAGCCTTACCCTCAATGCAATTAGATCCAAGCACTAAACACAGAAATGGAACATCTGAAGTGGTTACATACAAAAGAACTAATTGTCATGATTTAATTTTTTTAGCACAATTTCCAACTGGCTTAATTTAATACACAAAACAAGATGTCCTCAACTTATATTTCACAAGCATGTCTTACAAAGAGCAAAAGCTGTGTTACCAGATACTTAATGACCCAGATATCTCAAGAAACTCTCTTATTGGCATCTTCATTATTAAAATAAAACATTCAATTAGTAATTAAGTAGCACTGAACTTTACTGAGGTTATTTGGTCTTGGGAACAGTATGAACATGGATATGTATGTAGCTCTTGCCCCTGAATTAACCAAGCAATTTGGTAATACAGATAATAAGCACCAGAATGCTTGTTTTGTTTGTTTGTTTTCCAGTCTAGAGATGGGGGAGTTTTATCTTTGTCCCACAGGCTCAACAAAAAATAAAGATTAAACATGCCAACCATGGTGTTTTAATTTAGTTTCTCATTTTCCTCAAAGGAGAGGAAAGAGGCAAAGGGATGATCTACTACTTATTGAAACAAAGGCAAAGAGAATTAACCAGGATTTTGCACTAACTACTTCACCAAAATGTTGCCTAAAAATGTATTTATTATATATTATCATATTTTATTTTTAGAAGATTCTGTGTTCTTGTATACCTATGGATTCATGCATGTATGTATATTTCATATATGTATTTATGCAAAACACATAGGTTCCAAACATATTCCTTCAACTTCTTTTTTTTCCCCTCTCTTTTTTTTCAGGAGTGCATTGGCTTTAGAATTAGAGGATCTGGGATTAAATTTACTTTCTCTTATTTTGTTGTTGTTTTTCAGTCATTTTTCAGTCCTATATGACTGTTCGTGACCCCATTAGGGGTTTTCTTGGCAAAGATACTGGAGTGGTTTGGCATTTTCTTCTCTAGGTCATTTGAAAGATGAAGAAACTAAGGCAAACAGGATTGAGTGATTTGCCCAAGGTCACACAGCTAGTAAGTGTCTAAACTCAGGTTTGAACTCAGGAAAATGAGTCTCCCTGACTCCAGGCTGGCATTCCATCGACTACATCACCTAGCAGCCTTGTTCTGCTACTTACTATGTGTAATTTAGCTTAAATCATGTTCCTTCTTTGAACTTGATTCTTTTTTTTAATCTATAAATGCATGTATTGGATTAGATGGTCTCTAATGCTTCTTTCAAATATCACATGATCTTATCTCAGTTTAGATCAATTTGTATGCATTAAGTAACCCTTTTGTGCTTAACTAAGTTAGACAAAATAGGCGGAGCTAGGTAGCCTGAAGTCAGGCAGACCTGAGTTAAAATCTGGCCTTAGACACATAGTTGTGTGACCCTGAGCGAGTCACTTAACTCCATTTGCCTCAATTCCCCATCTGTAAAAAAAGCCAGAGAAGGAATGGCAAACCACTCCAGTATCTTTGCCAAGAAAACCTCAAATGGATTCATGAAGAGTCAGACATGACTGGAATGACTGAATAACAATAAAATAGATTTTACAAAAATGGAAAAAGATAATCCTTGGCTTCAAATAATTTTCAATCTATTAAGGAAATAAAACTTCTTCAAAAGTAACTAGATTTGGAATTACAGATATGCATAGGAGAGTTTCAATAGAGAAGAGTAAAAGACTTAGAAAGACTGCATTCTAAACCAACTAATAAAGACTTCATTTAGGACAGAATTCTAGAAGAAAAAAAAGGATTTCAAAAAACCAAGATATTTTCAACTGGGAGTACACTTAGAACATAGCATCTAGAGTATTTTATCATATCAGTGTTTCTCCCACACTCATATTTTCCCCCCAGTTCATTGCCATTTTAGTGTAGGAGTTACATATAATCAGAGAATTAGAGCTATATAAAAGACTTCAGAAGCCATTTTGTCCAAACTTATAATTTTACGGATGAGGAAACTGAAATGCCAGAATTTTGTGTTTAGTTACATGAGAAATAAGCAGGGTAGCCACTCAGAATTCTTTGTTCTATACTGCCTCCAAAACCAAATTGTTACCAATGAACTTTAGATAGATGTTGATTGCTCTTAAAGTCAGAGAGAAGAATGGATGGAGGAAAATGATTGCTTTACAGCATTCCTCTTATGATTTCTAGCTTATGATTCTTTAGAAAGGACAAATCTTTCCTGCCTTTTGCAGTTAACAGCAAACCTCAGGGGGCGGTCATGTAGCAGGGAAGGCAGGAGACTTGAGGTATTATCAGCCTTACCTATGAAACCTGATTCACCAAAGTTTCACGTTATATCAAATCACAGCCACCGTTTGTATGCTTCATACTTCTCCTAAATCTTACCAGTTTCTAGTTTGTAAAATAGATATTTTTCTCTTCCATCTTCTGTATGAAGACTTTCCAAATCCCTCTAAATCCAAATACCTTTCTTCTTTTAATTATTTCCTAAATATTTTATGCAGAGCTTATTTGTATAAATTCCTTTACTTGTTGACCCATTAGATAGTAAGCATCTTAAGGACTGGGACTGGTTTTTTTGTTTTGTTTTTGTTTGTTTGTTTTTTTTTTTTGCCTCTTTTTATATCCCCAGTGCTTAGAATATAGTAAGCAGTTAATTAGTTTTTAATGACTATCAATTAAGTTAGAAGCTGCATAGAACAGAAAATGGTTCTCATTCATCTTTCTATCTCCCACAAGGCCCATCATACTCTATTGAACATGATAAGCATTCAATAAATGCTATTGAAAACTGTTTTTACTGTAGATTTTATTAAAAAAACTAATAACACTCAAATATTTATGGTCACTAATATTAAAATACCATTTTATTATTGCTATAAAATCCTTATTGGATTATACTGTATCTGTATTGAGCTTAGCCTGTGTAAAAATATAAGACAGAACTAGAAATAATCAAAACATCCTAAAATAAGAGGCAAGATAAATTTGAATGTTTAATCTAATCTAATTAAGACTAACAAATGTGAGAAATACAAGGAACTCTCAATGAACTATCATAAAATGAATCAAGAAAAAAGTAAAGAATAAAATATATACTATAGTCATAAAAGAGGAAAGTTGAATAACAATGACTGAATACAATCCTGATAGAGACATAGAAATAAATGAAAAAATATTTTGATATTTTATTTATTTAATTTTTTTTATATGAAAATAAATTACTAATATCAATTTTTAATTTATTTTTATGTTTTATTGAGGCCTTCTGTTTTTACATCAAGCATGTCCAAATATGCCTCTTTTTTGTATTTAAATGAATTCTCCTAGAGTCAAACTAAAAAACAATAATAAACAATAACAAAAAATAGTTAAACAAAATTAACCAACACATTAGCTGAATGTGATATCATATATAGCTTTCTATGTGCATAGTTTAAAACTTCTCTAATGAAATAGAGGGAATTTTCAAATATCATTAAAATCACACAGGATTTATTTGGCATTTCTGCCTCTACAATTATTTCTGATTGTCCTGTATCATAATACAAGATCTATTTTTGAAAATGTATAATATGATCTTGAGCAATGCCTTTCTTATTTTTAATATTTCTAATTGAATGATGTTAAAAGTTTTCCAAATCTAACTTCTGCAACAATCTGTTTAGTTCCCTATTTCCCTTTTGCTGTACTTTATTCTTAAGAGGGTTCATATCTGAGAAAGGAACATTAAAGTTACCCTTTATATTATTGTCCCATTATTTGTTTTTTACAATTCAAATAACATTTCTTTTATGTATTCGTTTATTGTTCCATTTGGTGAACACAATTTAATGAATACCATTCAATTTTGCATAATGTTGCTTCACTATTTTTCCCTCTGTCACTTTAATGTTTGTATTATTTGATACCATCATTGTAACTCCCACCCTTTGGAATCATTTTGTGTATAAGTTTTAATCTAGGGATTAATTTTTCTTCTCTATATGTACTTATCTTTATGATATTTTTCTTGTATGCATAAAATTGTTAGTATTTTTATTATTATCTCTGTCATTTTTATTTTATTTGATCTGCTTATAATATTTATTTGATTTTCAATATATTTACATTTAAGATTTTGATTGGTAAACTTGTATTTTCTTTTCTTTTGTATTGATTTTAATCTCCTTCTTGTTTTAAGACAATACTTTATCCTTGCTTTTAGTTTTATTGGCTAAAAAGTAACATGAATAGAGAACTGGACTTGAAGCTTGAAACATCTGATATCCATAAAGTTCTTCCTCAAACACATACTGGCTATATTTAATCTTCAGTTCTTTTTCCCAGCACTAGTAAAATAAGTTACAGTCAAAGTGTTGACTTAAATTTAATAGAGGGAGCTTCCTCATCTACAAGTTCCTGGGCCCATTACTTTATAATAATGATTCTCATCTATCTCACAGGCTCTGACTGAACATTTCTTCTTTACTGTCCTTCTCACTCATCCTTGCTGCATCAAAACTTCCTTCTTGATTGTAAAGTATCTCTTTCTCTGTCTCTGTCTCTTTCTCCTCTTTCTTTCCTTCTTTCCTTTTTTAATTCTTATCTTCCTCTCTTTATCCTTCCTCCTGTCCATCTTTCCTGTCCATCCCTCCTGTCCATCCCTTCTGTCCATTCTTCCTGCCCATCTTTTCCTTTCTTCCTTCCTTCCTTCCTTCCTTCCTTCCTTCCTTCCTTCCTTCCTTCCTTCCTTCCTTCCTCTCTCTTTCTCTCCTTCCCTCTCTTTTTCTCTACTGGGGCAGCTAGGTGGCTCAGTGGATAGAGTGCCAGGCCTAGAGTCAAAAGGACCTGGGTTTAAATCTGGCTTCAGAAACTT
>NC_058131.1:495264882-495345477 GCF_016433145.1 Gracilinanus agilis
TGTCTCTCTCTCTGTCTCTGTCTCTCTCTCTCTCTCGCTCTCTCTGTCTCTCTCTGTCTCTCTCTGTCTCTGTCTCTCTCTCTCTCTCTCTCTCTCTCTCTCTCTCTCTCTCTCTCTCTCTCTCTCCCTCTTTCTTTCTTTCTTTTTTATACTTACCTTATCTCTCACTTTAGTGCATGGCTCAGATTATAATGATGATGATCATCAATCACCATCTAGAATTTCATAGCACTTTAAGTTTTCCAAAGCACTTTACAAATATTTCTCATTTTATCCTCAGAACAACCCTGCAAATTAAGTCCTATTATTACTCCCATTTTGAATATACAAAGTTCACTGATAAAAGTAATGGTAACTGGAAGGCAATTTGGAACTATGGCCAAAGGACTTTAAAAGACTGCCTGACTTTTGATCCAGCCATACCACTGATGGGTTTGTACCCCAAAGAGGTAATAAGGAAAATACTTTTACAAAAGTATTTATAGCTATGCTCTTTTTGGTGGCAAAAAAATGGAAAATAAGGGGGTGTCCATCAATTGGGGAATGGCTGAACAAATTGTGGTAACTGTTGGGTATGGAATACTGTTGTGCTCAAAGGAATAATGAAATGGAGGAATTCCATGTGAACTGGAAGGACCTTCAAGAATGAAAGGAGCAGAACCAGGAGAACCTTATACACAGAGATGGACACACTGTGGCACAATTGAATGTAATGGACTTCTCTACTAGCAACATTGCAATGATCTGGAACAATTTTGAGGCACTTATGAGAAATAATGCTATCTACATCCAGAGAAAGAACTGTGGGCGTAGAAACACAGAACAAAAATATTTTCTTGATCACATGGTTTGTTAGGGATGTGATTGGGGATGTTGACTTTAAATGATCACTCTATTGCAAATATTAATAATATGGAAATAGGTCTTGATCAATGACACATGTGAAACCCAGTGGAATTGCTCATTGGCTCCAGGAGGGGGGAGGGAAGAGAAGAGGGAAAGAACATGAATCATGTAACCATGGGAAAATATTCTAAGTAAATAAATAAATATTTTTAAAAGTAGCAATCACAGTGAATTGGTTATAGACTCATTGAAGCACTGAAGCAGAGTGTTTGTGTGAAGAGAGGTGGCAATCAGCAAAGTTCTTTCTTCCTTAATGGTCCTTTATAGTTTAAAATTTATTATCCTTTGACAGTTAATAAACATATCTCACCTTCATGCTTTTCTTGATATTAATAATTGGAGGGCCACTAAAGAAATTTTATTTTTTTTAACTTTGCTTTTATTCCTATGTTAAAGAGAATGAGCTGAGAGAGAAGGAGCTTACTTTGCCACCACATTTAGGCTGAGGCACATGTGAAAATGAGGGAAACAAAGGTTCCTGGAGGTGAAGTATTTCTGGAAAAAAAACAGGGTTTTCAGGAGAAAAATCATGATATTTTTGGAAATAGTTTTGTAGCATCAGTGGTGATCAGGGTATTTTTGCAGTCAGAGGCTACTATTAAAATATGTGCATCCAGCAATTTTTGAGGAGAGAAGAAGTTGTGATGCTGAACATGCAGTCAAATTAGAAGTTTTATTGCTATGGAAAAAAAAACCTACAGATATTGATGATCCATTGCAAGTTACAGGAATAGTGTCTGACTCCAGATGGGAATTCAGTGTATTATTATATACAAAGCATATACATGATACTGATCCCGTCAAGTGACATATTCATCCTATTGAGACTTTCCTTACTGGTGTTCTTAGTCTTTTTCAGGGGCCATGCATAGCACAAGGCTTCACCCATAGTAGACACAATAAATGTTTGTAAATCAATTGAATGATTATCTGAAACCAAACTTTGCCCATTCTAGGGTAAAGGAATAAAAAACAATATTCATCAAGAAGTGGGGTGTATAACTTCATAGGAAAATGTCTAATAAACTAAGAATTTGTTTATTACTATTTTGAAAAAGTATATTAAATTTAAATGACTTTATAGTTTTCTTAGCTTATAAGAATAACGAATAAAATTAGGAAACAATTAAATCTGAGCTAACTTCAGATGTTCCTAGGCCAAACCATTGATGAGGCATGAGGTGATGATGATGATGATGATGATAATGTAGCCTTTATATCAGAAAATCAAAATCATTTCCTCATATCTTTGATCTTGGGAGTCAAGTTATTATAACTATGTTAACATAATTGTTCAACTATGTCCAATTCTTTGTGACCCCATTTGGGGTTTTCTTGTAAAGATACTACAGTGGTTCGCCATTCCTTTTCCAGTGAATTTTATAGCTGAGGAAACTGAGGTAAAGAAGTTAAATGACTTGCCCAAGGCCACACAGCCATTAAGTATCAGGGACTGGTTTTGAACTAAGTTTTTCCTGACTCTAGTCAGTGTTTTGTCCGTTGCTCCTAATTGCATTGTCATTATTTTAAATTATTAATAGTTATTATAAGTCCATATTATTGTGCCCATTGTGTTACTATTAACAAAATGGCAAATTATAGCAAGTTCTTAATAGTAAATAAAAGCAAGTTCTCTGAAAATTTTTAAAGTGGAATAAAAATAAAATAGAGAAATAGAAATAGAATTTTTCAAAAAAGAGAAATAGAAAAATTCATCTAAATGATATGAACTTTGAAAATAAAAGTACATTGTAGCACAGGTAAGACATTTGTTTCAAAAATAATAATATTTCATATTTAAACATATTATTCTATAATCGATTATTTTATTTGTTATCCAGAAACTGTACTACAGTACTAAATCATACTAATGAAAAAAAGAAGTAGGAAAGCCAGGAAGAGGGAACACAAGGGGAGGAGAGATGATGCATTTTTCTTTTTTTGAAAAATTTGACTTGAGATGCCTAAGAGATAGTCAAAAATATCTAATAGGTATTTGACAACGTATTGGTGAAGATAGGAGTGAAATTAAAGTTTGATATTTAGATTTGGAGACTATCACCATAAAAATAATTATTGAACCTTTGGGAGCTTTTTTATCATATTTTGTACCTTACCAAGTGTCCAAGAGAAAAAAAGAGACATGAAAAGATAGCCAGGGCAGAGCCATGAATTATATACCCATACATAGTCAGCAAAACATGGATGACAATCCAAAAACAGAGACTGTATTATTAGCCTCTTTCTTCTGATTTCCCTTTCTTTTAATAGCAACATCATACTTTTTAATTGCCCAAGTTCTTTGTGCTCTTACTGCCTCTTTATGGCCCAAATTGAATTAGGTACCAAATCTTCTTGATTCTTCCTTCAACGTCTCTCATGTCTCATTCCTGTCTCTAGTCTACCAATACACCATTATCTTCTACTAACCCCCCATGCATTCTATTCCAGTATTACTCATTTACCTATTCTATTGCCATATTCCTTGCCATGTATGTATTGCCTAGTTTTCTCTCTGTTATTTTGCTCTATTTCCTCTGATCTCTCATCATATAAAGCCTACCTATCATCCAGTTTCATGTCCCACCTTCTAGATAAATTTATCCCAAATTCAACCATGAGGATAAAAATTTAGAATTGGTAGAGACCTCAAAAACTACATAGTCCATCTCTCTCAACATGAATACTATTGATACAGTTAATTTGCCACTTAATCATGTATTACCTCTAATCACTTAAGATTTTGACCAATGGGATCTTTTTCCCCAATAAAATTATGAATTCCTCAATAAAATCTCACGACCTTCTGTTTACCCTTCTCCTGAACAAACTTTGTTAATTCAGATTTATTAATGTTTAAAATACTAAGATAGAATAAAAAAATATGGACCACCTGAGACAGGAAAGTAAGCTAGTTTTATTAAGGAGACATACAATGTCAACCAAGAGTATCAAGGAAGATGATGGAAACAGGAAAGATCTTCTGCCACCCTGGGTAGAATTGAACATACCACCTGGGACCCAGAGATAATGGTTCACTTTCAACAAATAAAACCTAATGACTTTTTTTTTATTGATTTCTTATCTAGTTCTAGCTAGAGGAGGCACTGGGGAAAAGGAGCAAAGTGCCTGGACCTGGAGACTAGTGGTGACAGACGCCAGGGAGGAGTAGAGAGAAGACTCCTGATATTAAAAGTACCCACCAGCATGAAAGGAGGTTTGGGAAATTTCTGGTGATCTTCCTCTGATGGGGTGACTCAGAGGTTGTGGGCTTCTCTGGAACTTCTTTGTTTAGTCAGATAGAAAGGCTACTGAGGTATATGGATATTCAAGAAGGATTTGCACCTCTGGCGTGAGGGCTTGTCAGGCCATTTTCAGGGCTGGTTGTTCACCTTTACTGTTTAGCTGGCACTCAACTCTCACCTGTGTCACCAAGAAGCTGTAGTATGTACAGCAACCACAGCCCAGGAAAGAGTCTCAGCAGATGGGCTAAACCAGTTTGAGAATAATTGATAGGCCACAAACCCATTGTTAGGGAGAGGTCTACTTCAAGTAGGTGAAGACTTCCTCAGGCAGAATGGGTGGATGAGAACAATTTATTCCAAAGGCCATGAAAGCAAACAACGCAGGTGCTATGAGCTCTTAAAACTTGCTAAGGTCATCTAAGATGCTAAGATCATCCACTGAATCCCAAGCCATCACCAGTATCCCTTTCTCTTGTCTTGCCACTGGACTTAGATGTCTCTGGAACAGATTTTTGTGCAACTCTGCCTTGCTTAAATCTAATCATGCACAAATTAACACATCACCCTGGGATGTCATTGATACTCTATAGGACAAAAAACAACTTCAGGGAGACTTCCAGGTTCACTCCATAAAGACACTGTTAAACCCATTTAACAAGCACTTCAATATTTATTGAACCTATAAATTATTCTTATTTTCATTTTATTCGCAATACATATTAAAATTAAAATAGGAAAATTTTTAAAAAGCACAACCTAAACAAAAAATGGAATGAATAGTTTCAGACAAAGGACACAAAGCAACCAACCAATATAGTTGAACCTTAATTTTTTCTCTCATAATTTTATATGTTGAATCCTACTTTTTGACAATCCAAAATCAATACTATAATTATTATCCTTCTCATGTCTTACTACAATATTTTAAGAACACATACAATGGTATTATACTGTAAGACTTTTTACTTGAAGTCTTTCACCATTTCAGTTTGGCAGTTAAGTGACAAAATAAAGTACTGAACTCAGTCAGGAACACCTGAGTTCAAATCCCATCTCAGACATATATGATACCAACCAGGTCACTTAGCCTCTCCTGGCCTTAGTTTCTTCATTGATAAAATGAGAAAAAAACAATACTATCTAACTCAGAGGATTCCTGTGAAGATTAAAATAAATTCTTAAATATGTAAGTGATTTGTAAACCCTAAAGTTTAATATGAATGCTGCTATTGCTGCTGCTACTTCTGCTGTCTCTGTGGCTGGTACTACTACTACTACTACTACTACTACTACTACTACTACTACTACTACTACTACTACTAGTACTACTAGTACTACTACTACTACTACTACTACTACTACTACTACTACTACTACTACTACTACTACTACTACTACTACTACTAGTAGTAGTAGTGCCACTGCAGATCTTACTACTATCACTATTACCACTAAGGCCACTACTACCACCACCACCACCACCACCACCACCACCACCACTACTACTACTACTACTACTACTATTACTACTACTACTACTACTACTACTACTACTACTACTACTACTACTACTACTACTGCTACTACCACTATTCTAATTACTGCATCAATAACTATATCCTTATAAATTATTAGGAATCTGCCTCATGCTTAATTATACTCTAGTTTAGTGATTCCCAAAGTGGGTGCCACCGCCCCCTGGAGGGTGCTGCAGTGATCCAGGGAGGCGGTGATGGCCACAGGTGCATTTATCTTTCCTATTAATTGCTATTAAAATTTAAAAAATTAATTTCCAGTGGGTCAAATAATATTTTTTTTCTGGAAAGGGGGCAGTAGGCCAAAAAAGTTTGGGAACCACTGCTCTAGTTTATCTTCTTGCATATTTGTTTTCCCCAAGTATCTAGGGTGGGGATATAACTAGAGGAAGAGTATAAGAAAAGGGAGTCTAATTACTCATGAGAGATTAGGATCCTAGGATTGAATTCAGACTGAGAGAGGAAAGAAAGCCCATTTTCAATGATCCACTGAGTCACCAGCTTTTCTTGATTGGTAGCCAAAAAAAGGTAAGCTCTGTCATAGCATAGTGCAAACTCTTCAAATCTGAGACACACATGACCAGAAATAGCTAGGGGCCCATCCTCCCCAAAGCATCCACGAAATGACCTAGCACAATAGATAAACAAGAATCAAGAATAGCAACTTTAGACATGCCCTGTTCAGCCTGAGTTACCCTCATCAACAAAGTTGTCAACTCTATTAAGTGTAGGGAAGTGTGGAAAAAATAAAAAAGAGGAGTGGTTGTTCCTTAATATTAGGAATTTAAAGTCTTCTCTATTTTTTCCACAGTCTGTTTTTTTTCTGTGAATTTTTTTGTCTTAATCATTTTCTTCAAATACTTAGCTTAGATTAATAAAATACTTGTTGATTGACTGACTAGATTAGATAGTTCTACATTACACTCAGTTAATATCTCTTTCCTGTGCTCTATAAAATTTATTTATCCTGCTGTCATTTATTTGGCTATATTCTACAAGAAATAATGATGTATTATTACTTTTCTTAGATATTGTCAGAATAAATAAGTGCCATGAAATTCAGGGTAAAGCTGAATCATGGAAATCTTGATCAAAAGATTATTTTACTAACTTTGAAAATTTATAAAGGATATTAATTGTCTTATTTTCTTTAGTCAAGTTCTGCCCCAACCCATTCTCAGTGCTTAAGATTGTGAATTAGATTGACCTTATTGGATCATATTCATTTTAAAGGAGACCAAATCCTGTTTGAAATTCTGACTCTTAAACCTCTGTCCCTCAATTTGCTGACATTACAAGGCTCTACTCAGAAACCCAGACAAATCTCATTAAAAAATGTACAATAATTAACTTAAATATGCCCAAATCCTTTTTAAAGTCTTGAAAAATAGACAATAAGCAAAATTTCTTTAAAAAATTAGACAGCTCAAATGATATTATTTTTCTATTTAAGGGGCTGAAAATGAGCATTACAGAAAAATCTTTAATTTATCATCTACTGCTGGTGAAATAGAAAAGTGATTGCCTTTATTTTGAATAATATTCTTTACTTTGATGGTGTTTTCTTAGCATTGTTATTACATCATTATATTGTTCAGTTGCCTTTATAGAGGCCTAAAAGAAATGTCCAAATCACATATACATACATGTGAATAGAATTGAGAAATAGACAATTCTCTCAATCTATTCATGATCATTGAAAAATACAAAGTTTATATAACATTAAAGACAAATATGAGGAAACAAAGATCTAGTTGTGCTACTCATTCAAATATGTTATTTATGGAGCAACATAATTAGTTGATCATTTGTTACATTTAAGTTTTTATATTATTTTCCCCAAATGACTGTGAGGTATACTTTAATAATATAAGACAGAAGAGAAGTGGAACCTTTTAAAAGGATAGCCTATAAAGAGCAGAAAAACCTGAAAAAGGATTAATTGTTGAAAGACATCTGCTAACCAAATTCTAAACTATGCTATGGTAGATTCTTAGCTAGAGCAAACAAGGATACAGGGAGAAAAGAGTCTGTGAGTCATTTTGTTGGCTAATATGGCAAGGACCCAATTGTGCTGACTTTTCAGGTGCCTCCTAATTGTCCCCAAAGGTGCAATTACAGCCATGTGGCTCTCTTCCCTGGAAAATTTGAGAATGAGGTACTGGAGAGATGGAGGGAGAGGGTGGAGAATGGGAGAATGTGTGAAATGATAAAAATGTTAAAAACTAATATGCTTCAGAAAAGCTGTTTATTGCTTTCATATTGAAATATTTATAACAAATAGGGACTTCCATGAAATCTATTGCTGCTAAAATTTAACTTTGGAATAATATAAATGATATTTATTACTTCAAAGAAATGCTTTTCTGAGATCACCCCCAATTGTTTGATAGCTACACCACTGCAACTTATATGCAAGTGGAAAAGAATAGTGTAACTATACATAATGTTCCTAAATGAGAAACAGTACCATCAGGATGGTTTGAACTCATTTGAAGTTGAGACTTGAGATAAATGTCACTAAATAGCACTATTGTAGCTACATTAGAGGGAAGAAGAGTACTATGGAAGGAAAAAATGGTCCTTGCTACTTAAGAAGATGCTAACTGATGCTAACTGATGACAGAAAGAAAAAAAAATATTATAGGAAAAGAGTTTCAGAGCTGCTAGTCATCTAGCCCAAACTCATAAATATACAAATGAAGAAAAAGAGGGCCAGAAAGGTTAAGTGACTTACCCAAAAGTGATAATTGGGATCTGAACTCAAGTCCTCTAAATCCAAATATAATGCCTGTTTCACTAAACTGCTAAATAAATTGGCCCTCTTCCCTCCCCAAGACGGCAGGTAATATGATAGAACTTATACATGTGTTATCATAGAAAATATATTTTCATGTTATCACTTTACAAAAGAAGACATGTATCACTTATACTACAGAAAAAATTGTTGAGAAAATAAAGTGAAAAATTGTATGTTTCAATTTAACTTTCATGATGGTGTGGTGGATAGCATTAGATAGTTGTGTTTATCATGAATTCCTTGTAGTTGTCCTGGATCCTTAAGTTGCTGAAAATAGTTAATAAATTCACAATTGATCATTGTACATTACTCCTATTATTGTGTATGATGCTCTCCTGGTTCTGCTCATTTCACTTTGCGTCATTTCCTATAAGTCTTCCAGAGGATTTTTGAGATCATTTTCTCTGTCACTTTTCAAAATTGTATTTATTTAATTAATTTAGAATATTTTTCCATGGTTACAAGATTCATGTTCTTGCCCTACTCTCCTCCCAACCCCCCCATAGCCAATGAGCAATTCCACTGCGTTTTACATGTGCCATTGATCAAGACCTATTTCCATATTATTAATATTTGCATTAAAGTGATCATTTCGAGTCTACATCCCCAATCATGTCTGCATCAATCCAAGTGTTCAAGCAGTTGTTTTTCTTCTGTGTTTCCTCTCCTGTAGTGCTTCCTCTGAATGTGGATAGTGTTCTTTCTCATAAATCCCTCAGAATTGTCCTAGGACATTGCATTGCTGCTAGTACAGATGTCCATTACATTGATTGTGCCACAGTGTATCAGTCTCTGTGTACAACGTTCTTCTGGTTCTGCTCCTTTCACTCTGCATCAACTCCTGGAGGTTGTTCCAGTTCACATGGAATTCCTCCAGTTTATTATTCCTTTGAGCACAATAGTATTCCATCACCAACAGATACCATAATCTGTTCAGTCATTCCCCAATCGAAGGGCATCTCCTCCTTTTCCTATTTTTTGCCACCACAAAGGGCATGTCTATAAATATTTTTGTACAAGTCTTTTTCCTTATTATCTCTTTGAGCTATAAAACCAGCAATGATTTGATCTATAAACCCAGATCAAAATGGCTGGATCAAAGGGCAGACAATCGTTTAAAGCCCTTTGGGCATAGTTTCAAATTGCCATCTAGAATGCTTGGATCAATTCACAACTCCACCAGCAATGCATTAGTGTCCCAATTTTGCCACATTCCCTCCAACATTTATTACTTTACTTTACTGTCATTTTAGCCAATCTGTAAGGTGTGAGGTGGTACCTCAGAGTTGTTTTGATTTGCATTTCTTTAATTATAAGAGATTTAAAACACTTTTTCATGTTTTGATTTTTTATAGTTTTGATTTCTTTAACTGAAAATTGCCTATTCATATCCCTTGCCAATTTATCAATTGGGGAATGTCTTGTTTTTTTTTTGTACAATTGTCTCTGTCATTTTTTTATGGCACAATAATATACCATTA
This sequence comes from Gracilinanus agilis, assembly GCF_016433145.1. Classification (NCBI taxonomy): domain Eukaryota; kingdom Metazoa; phylum Chordata; class Mammalia; order Didelphimorphia; family Didelphidae; genus Gracilinanus; species Gracilinanus agilis. The sequence continues at coordinate 495,274,850 of NC_058131.1, forward strand.
TAATCATATAATCATATACCACAACTTGTTTAGCTTGTTATTATTTTTAAAGTAGAATTAAATGTATGTTTCAAAGCATAAATTGGTGGGCTTGAGACTTATTTTTGGTGAAATATATGGAGAACATTGACCCTTATGCGCTTTAGAAGAAGACTTGTGAACAATTACCAAGGGAGAAGGCAAGTACCACAAACCATTTTGGGTTACACTGACTGTGTTTCTTTCTTTTTCTTTTTTTTCAGTGGTGGTAGACCAATAGATTAGGGTCAGCACTATAGTCTGATAGGGACTCTAGTCATCTAGTCTAACCTCCTAAATGTATAAATGAAGAAACAGAGGACCAGAAAGATTACGTGACATCCAAAATTCAGGACTTGAATTCAGAGCTTCTAAATCCAAAAATAATTTCTGTTTCACTACCCTACTGAACAAATTGATTCCTATTTTACTTCTCCTTTTCCTTCAAAGAAGGATAGATTTCGGACTTTGCAGTATACACAATTAAACACAAAAATATATCTAGATTTCAGCCAGGCATTTGACAAAGTGTTTCACAATATCCTTGGTGAGATAAAATGTATGAGTGTATAGTTGTATAATTTGAGAATTAGTTAATGACAAGACTTAAAAATTATTTAATGGATTTCTATCAATCTGATTGAGTCTCAATAGACTATTGCAATGTTGTCTCTATAGTCCCATTCTGTTAAAAATTTTTACTTTTAACTTGGATATTAGTTAAACTATTTATCAAATGTTCAATTGTCATAAAGAAGGAACAATTAATGTACTGCATGAAATAATTACTATCTAAAAATTAAGATTAGGATTATGGAATTAAAGAGGAAATATCATAAAGATGAATACACAATTTTCCACTTGGGCTAATAAAACAAAAAAAAATTATAGGATGGTGCAAGCATGTATAGAAGTTAGTTCATCAAAAAAAGATACAGGAATTCTAGTAGACTATAGACTCAATAAATGTCAAAAAGGAGATCTGGCTGTCAAAACATATAAAAATATTGTTATTCTGGGGGCAACTGGGTGCCTCAGTGGATTGGGAGCCAGGCCCAGAGAAGAGAGGTCTTGGGTTCAAATCTGGCCTCAGACACTTCCTAACTGTGTGTCCCTGGGCAAGTTATTTGTTCCCCAATGCCTAGCCCTTACCACTCTTCTTGCCTTAGAATTAATACACAGTACACAGTATTGATTCTAAGATGGAAGGTAAGGGTTTAAAAAAATAAAAATATTGTTATTCTGCTCTAATAAAAGTTGAGTATTTAGAGCCTTTCTAGACAGACTATATATGGAATCTGTCTTGGCAAGTCTAGGTGTGATAATTTTTGAAGGAATATTGACCAATATGTCCAAAGGAGTATAAACAACGTGGTAAAAGGATATGTCTAGAACACAGAAAATTTTTAATAATTACTTTTACAATAAGTTTATCAAATTGAATTAGAATTCATTCCATATGTATATTGGACAAGTCTCATATCTGTTTGTCCTCTTACCTCTGGTCAAAAAAGTAGGAATGTATTGTTAAAAAAAGAAAAAAAGAACACATAAAAGGTATAAGTATATTTTGATGAATGTTCTCTTGATCTCAGAGGACAAAGCAAGGACTAATTAGCAGAAGTTACAAGGCAGGGGGCAGCTGGGTAGTTCAATGGATTAAGAGCCAAGCCTAGAGATGGGAGGTCCTAGGTTCAAATCTGGCCTCAGACACTTCCCAGCTGGGTGACCCTGGGCAAGTCACTTAACCCCCATTGCCTACCCTTACCACTCTTCTGCTTTGGAGCCAATACACAGTATTGACTCCAAGATGGAAGGTAAGGGTTTAAAAAAAAGAAGTTACACAGCAGTTGATTTCTGCTCACAAGGAAGATTTTCTAGCAATTATTGCTGTCCAAAAATGGAAGGAAATGGCTCAGGGCATAGTAAAGTGTCCATTGTGGTAGGTCTTCAAACAGAGACTATGTCAACTTTATGATGGAAATAAAGTGAAAAAAGGTATGTTTCAATCTACATTTTAGCTTGCAGTTGTCCTGGATCCTTGAGTTGCTGATAATAGTTAATTCATTCACAACTAATCATTTATACATTATTCTTGTTGATGTTATATAGATGGAATACATGGTTTTGGGTAGAAATTAGAACTAGATGATCTCTGAGCTCTCTCTCAATTTGTAAGACTGTATTTTCCCCATCATCCAAGTCATTGCTTCTAATAATTTGGATTCTTTAGGGATAGACATTAGCTATCAGTAAAATTTTTCATGTCAATATAACATCTGTAGGATTTATGTTTGACCTAGTTTTTTTTTCCAATTGGAAACATATAACTCTGGAAACTTGTACTCAGTGGGGATCATTTCTACTCTGAAAAGCATTTGTTTCCCTGTAGAACTGAAAAGTATATTGAGAAAGAACAAACAGGAAAACACACAAACACACAATGGGAAGTTAAAGTGGAGTTACTTTTTAAAAGACAATTTGATATTTCTTATTAAGTCAAAGTTCAATTTCAAATGTTATTCTCTTTCACTATTGCTGCCCATTCACTATTAATTTAAAAGGCTATAGGCATCATCATTTTTATTCTAGGAATCAAACATCTTGAACAGGGTTTGTTTAAAATCATTATCCCCTAGGCCACCATGCTGGTTAATGACTAAATTGATGAGCATCAAGTAGGAGAGTGTTACCATCACTGAAGGAAGGACAGCCATATCGTGGACAATATTTAGGAGGAGAGAATATGAAATGCTTTTTCATTCCTTTGCAACAAGGATAGAATAGTAGAGTTAAACAACAGAATTAATGAGGGAATTTCCCATGACTTCCAGAAGACTGTAAAAATCATGAAGGTGGCATAACATTGCTGCTGGTATGAAAATCTGTCATTATCCTGGATGACATCCAACTTGTCATATATCTATTTTAAAATAGAATGACACATCTTCACTATCTTTACAATAATTTAAAATAACCAGATTATGTGTATTTATACATTACTATAAATTATCTATAAAAGTAGTAAACATAAGATAAAATAAGATAAAAAATAAAAATTTGCCTAAGCTACAATAAAACTTACAACAAATAGATTAGAAGAAATTCAACAAAGCTCTGGGAAGGTATTTTATTGTTTGGCTGGCCAAGTATAAGGACTCAGCAAAATACAGAGATTAGTCACTTTTCTCACCAAAAGGAAAAAAAAAAAAAGCAATGTCATTGACCGACTAACCCAGTGATTCCCAAAGTGGGAGTTACCACCCCCTGGTGGGTGCTACAACGATCCAGGATGGCAGTGATAGCCACAGGTGCATTTATCTTTCCTATTAATTGCTATTAAATTTTTAAAAAAATTAATTTCCAGGGGCCTAAGTAATATTTTTTCTGGAAAGGGGTTGGTAGGCCAAAAAAAGTTTGGGAACCACTGCACTAACCCATCAAATAGGAATAAAATTGAAATACAAAGAATGCACAGATAATTTAAAAAAATAGAATAACTCAACTGAGGAATATAGAAAAAATAGAAAAGAACAAATATTGAGAGGAGTTCAAATGACCATAGGAGAGGAGAAGAAGCAACAATCAACCAAACAGTAGAGAAAAGTTCTCAAAGTGAATAGCAGCTAGTAATAAGGAGGAAAGTGTAAAACTAAGGGGAAACAAAGGGACCAGAGTGCACACTACTATCAGTCTTCCTCAGACACATGTATATACCTTCTAAGTAGTAGGTTAGATTTAGCATAGTCTTCTAAATGTTCTACATCTAATCTATGGGATGTGCTAGAAAGAAAACTGGATATTAAGTCCTGAGCTTGAATTCTTCCTTTGTCCTAGTGGGACTCTGGAAAAGTCAATTAACCCCTCAAAGCTTATTTTACTTTATAAAATGGAAATATCAGTACATATCACAGTTATCATGAAGGTCAAAAGAGATAATATGTTAAATTCTTTGCAACACTTAAAGCTCTACATAAATGTTAACTTATGGTTAATTATGATTAAAGCTAACACTGTTTTAATCTTTGTAAAGCACTTTTCATACATTTTCTCATTTGACCCACACAACAAGCATTTTGTGAACATAAAGTTCTATGTAAATGTCAGCTAGTTATAAGAATAATAGCTGACATTTTTCTTTGGCATTTTAAGGTTTGCAAAGCACTGTATAAGTTTTCCTGCTTGATTCTCACTACAACCTTCTGAAGTGCTATTATTATCTTCATTTTTCAAATGAAGAAAATGAAACACAAAGAGGACAAATGATTTGTCCAGGGTCTCACAGCTACTGACTCAAGTTGAACTCATGTTCAACTGTAAGTTGGTTCTAAGTCTTACATTCTATCTATTACATACATAGCTGCCATAATGATGACCATCAATAATTTTAAGATGATAATAAGATATTTTATAGCACTTTATAATCTAAAAAAGTGCTATTCATTCAATGTCATACATAGAATTCAAAAGGAATTAAAATAAACAAGGCTGATTGAAGGGCCAATCCTGTTATTCAGAAAGCTTATTTTCACAAAATATTCAATTTCTCAATCATTTCTTACTTTTTTTAATTAATGAAATATATCTGCAGTTGTTCTAGCCCCTCCTCCCATGTACACATCACAAAAAGCATCGTCCAAGAGGCATATCACCTACTGATGAACATCCCTCAATTTTCAATTTTTTGTCACCATGAAGAGAACTACTACACATAATTTGGATAGATAGGCTCTTTTCCTTTTTTCTTGACCTCCATGAGAGACAGACCCAGCAATATTATTGAATTGCTGTGTCTGAGAGTAAACACCGTTATATAACTCTGCATGAAATTCCAAATTGATGTCTAAAAAGATTGGATCACTTTACTGCTCTAGCAAGAGTGTATTAGCGTACCCATTTTTCCTCATCTCCTCCAACATTTGTCATTTTGTCCTTTCTACATTTTAGCTAATCTGATGAGTAAAGGATGATATCTCAAAATTGTTTTCCTTTTCATTTCTCTAATCAGTAGTGATTTAGGACATTTTTCTTATACCTTTTGTGGCTTTGATTACTTCATCCAAAAATTATATGTTCATTTATCAATTGGAGGGTGGCTCTTAGTCTTATAAATTTGAAAATGTTCTCTCTATAGGTATAAGACTTCTATCTGAGAAGCTGTTTATAAAAATGTTTTTTCCCCCAATTTTATGCTTTCTTTCTAATCTAGGAAACATTTGTCTTATTTACACAAAACCTTTTCAATTTAATGTACTCAAAATTATCCATTTTTATATTTCACAACACTCTCTCTCCTTGACTTATAAATTCCACTCCTACCCATAAATCAGATAGGTAATATGTTCCCTGTTCTTTAAATTTGTTTATTATAACATCTTTTACATCTAGGTCGTGTATCCTTTTTGATCTTATCTTAGTAAATACTATAATGCCTATTCTTAGTTTCTGCCAAACTACTTTCTAATTTTCCCAACAGTTTTTTTAATCAGATAGTGATTTCTTATCACTCAAACCTGGATTAATGCTTTTGTCAAATACAAGATTAGTATAATCTTTTGCAACTGTTTGTTATATGTCTGTCCTGATCTATTGATATACCTTTCTAATTCTTAGTTTGGATAATTACTGCTTTTTAATACATTTTAAAATCTGGTACTGCTAGAGCTCCTTTCTTTACATATTTTTCATTTCTTCATTTGATATTCTTGATCTTTTGTTCTTCCAAATGAATTTTCTTATTATTTTTTCTAATTATAATTTTTTTGGCAATTTAATTGAGATGGCAATGAATAATTATATCAGTTTAGGTAGGATTTGTATTTTAAGTATATTTATTCTCCCCATCCAAAAACAATCATTATCTCATTATTTAATCTGACTTTATTTGTGTTAAAAGATTTTTGTAAATATGTTCATGTAGTTCCTGGGTTTGTTTTGGCAGGTATACTCCTAGATATTTTATTCTATCTGTGACTATTTTAAATGGAATATCTCTTTCTAACTTCTTATAGGACTTTGCTAGTAATATATAAACATACTAATGATTTATGTGGGTTTATTTTATATCCTTCTTTGCTAAAATCATTGATAGTTTCATTACCTTTGTCCATCAAGATTGCTTCAATTTCCTTTTCTTCTCTTTATGCTACCACTAACATTGAAAAGAAGGCAATATTGAAGCTCAAAAATTAGGTAGAAGAGCTTATTTGAAATTGAGACGACTCAGTATTTGTGGATGTTGAATTTAACTGCAATATTATCTCAACATTTTCCACCTCGTCTTGAAGCTGTGTTCCATAGCTAGCTTTGGCCATTTTCTTCATATATTTAGTTTGGTTTTTTTTTCTATGTGTTATTTTAAATTTCTTTTAAATCACTGAAATAAAAATAATAGAAAGGCAAACTTGTTTCTCTCATGACCTTAATGGGAAAGTTTCTAGCTCATCTACATTACAAATAATACTTGCTGATATTTTAAATATATGTTACTTATCATTTTAAGACAAAATCCATTGATACCTGTTGTTCAAGGGTTTTTTTAAAAGGAGTAAGTATTGGATTTCATCAAAGGCTTTTTATGCATCTATTGATATAATCATGTGGTTTTTATTACTTTTATTATGAACATAATCAATTATGTTGATAGTTTTCCTTATATTAAGCTACTCCTGTATTCCAAGTATAAATTTTTTAGGTTGCAATGTGTGATCTTTTGATTTACTATTGTAGTCTCCTGGCTAACATTTTATTTAGCCTTTTTGCATTAATATTTTTAATTAAATTGGTCTACAAATTTCTTTTTCTGTTTTTGCTCTTTCTATTTAGGTATCAGCAACATATTTGTTTCATAAAAGGAGTTTGGTAAAACTTTTTCTTTATCTATTATTTCAAATAATTTACTTAAAATTGGAATTAGTTGATCTTTAAATGTTTGGTAGAATCAACTTGGAAATAAATCTGGCCTTGAAGCTTTTAATTTTTTTTAAAAGAAGTTCAGTTATTGCTGTTCATTTTTTTTTCTAAAATAGATTTATTTAGATATTCTATTTCCTCCTCTGATAGTCTGTTTTTCATAAACATTCTTCCATTTCTCTTCAATTGTTAAATTTATTTATATATAATTGAGTAAAATAACTCCTAATAATTGTTTTAATTTAATCTTCAATGGTGGTATGTTCATCCTTTTTATCTGTAATTCTAATGATTTGGTATTCTTCTCTCTTTTTTAATTATATTAACCAATGATTTATCAGTGTTTACTTTTCATAAAACCAACCTATAGATTAATTTAGAGGTCTTCTTACATTCAATTTGATTGATTTCACCTTTAATTTTAGGAAGTCTAATTTGATGTTTAAGTGGGAATTTTTTATTTGTTATTTTTATAATTTTTTAAATGTAATTTCCAATTCATTAAGATTTTCTTTCTCTTTTTTAATAATACATTATTTCAGAGATATACATTTTCTTCTAATTACTGCTTTTGCAGTATCTCATATGTATTGGCATCCTGTTTCATTATAATTCTCTTTAGTGAAATTACTTATTATTTCAAGATTTTGTGTTTAATCCACTCATTCTTTGTGATCAATTTATTATCCGTGGTACCTTTTAAAATACTATAGTCTTCCTATTTATCATTTTTAATTATATCCATTTTAATTTTAACTTTTTAGAGACCATGATTGGTACTCTTGCTTTATTTGTATGACATATTATATTTGCATATTATATTATTCTCTAGGTCTTTATTTTTACACCATGTGTCTCATTTTTAAGTGCATTGCTAGTAAACAATGTAATGGCAGGTTTTTGTTTTTTATCTATTCTGCTGTTTTCATTTTATGGTTAAATTCATTCCATTCACAAAGTCTCATTTATAGTTATATATTTCTCTCCATGCCATTTTTCATCAGTTTGTCCTTCTTTTCCTCCCTTTTTTTACCACACCCCTCCTCAAATATCCAATTTCTTTTGTCCATTACCTCTATAATTCACATCCCTTCTTAGAAACCTTCCCTTGTCCTCCCCCTTTGCCATTCTAGTTCTTTATTGGCCCACCTTTCTAAAGGTCCCTCTATTGTCTCTTTCCCTTTACCTTTTAATTCTTATTCTGCCTTTCTAAAAGTCTCTTCCTTATACCCTCCAACTGTACCCTTTTATTTCTTAATATGAGTTTCATTCTAAAAATCCATCCATTATCTTGTCCTAAGAGTTCTTCCCTTACCCTCTCACCTTACCCTACTTCTTGATATCTACTCCCTTCCAGGTACCGGTTCCTTTTTTTATCCCTTTGTCCTTCCTTCCTTTAGTTCGTTTGGCCATTAAGGAATCTTAGTCCCTTTTTTATCCTATCCATTTTCCTTCCTGTTTCTCCTTTTGTTTAAGACTTTCACCCTTTTAGTTGTATATGTTCTCTCTTTACCCCAGATCTGATGAGAATAGAGTTATAGTACTACAGTCCTGCAACCCTTTCCTACTCTTCTCTGTAATAAATCTTCTACTCATTCCTCTTTTATATGAGAGAATTATTCCATTTTATCTCTCCCTGATATATTTCATTATTATTTTAGCTCATTAAATTATATTCAACTCACTCTCAAGTCTTCTATCTATTTTTGTTCCTTCAAAGTACCCAAATAATAATGTGATTTTAAAAGTTATACGTGACATTTTCCTATATAAGAATGAAAAAAATATCTTTTGGGTTGCTTATAATTGATCATAGATCAGATTTCCTACTCTGTTCTGGGTTTTCCTCTTAAAAAAAGTTTAAACTCCTTTAGTTCATTAAATATCCAGTTTTTTCCTTCTATAATTATGCTCCACTTTGCTGAGTATGTTATTCTTGGTTGTAAACCCAGTTCCTTTGCTTGTTTGTTTGTTTTGAAATATTGGGTTCCGTACCCTTCATTCTTTACTATTGGAGCTGTTAAGTCTTGTGGTATTGTGAATGTATTTAAATTTTCATTTTCTTGTTGCTTGTAGTAGTTTCTCCTTAAAGGGGGAGTTATGAAACTTAGCAATGATGTTCCTTTTCATTTTTATCTTGAGGTTGTTTTGGAGTGGTGGTCAGGGAATTCTTTTAGCTTCTTTTTTACCTTCTTTTTTAAACAATTAATTTCTGTCTAAAACCCAATACTGTGTATTGGTTCCAAGACAGAAGTGTGGTAAGGACTAGGCAATAAGGGTTAAGTGCCTTGCCCAGGGTCACACAGCTAAGAAGTGTCTCAGGCTACATTTGAACCTATGATTGCCTGTCTCTAGGCCTGACTCTCAATCTACTGAGCCACCCAGTTGCCCTCGGGTATTAAAATTTCTAGGCAATTTCCTTTGATGGTTTTTTAAAGTATGATGCCTAAACTCTTTTTTTTTAATCACACTTTCTAGGAGTCCAACTATTCTTATATGATCTCTTCTTGATCCATTTTCAAAGTCAATTATATTTGTGATAAGATGTTTCATATTTTCTTGTTTTGATTTTGCTTTATTATTTCTTGTTAACTTAGGAAATCACTTGTTTCCCCTTGTCCAATTCAAGATCTTAATGAATTGTTTTCTTCTGTGAGTTTCTATAACTCTTTTTCCATTTGGATGATCTTTCTTCCATAATTTTCTTGATATTCTTGCATTGCTCTTATTTTTCTTCTAATTTTTCTTCAATCTCTCTCCATTGATTTTTGAGGTTTCTTGAAATTCTTCCAAAAGCTCCTTTTGAGCTCATAACCATTTATTGTTTTTCTTTGCTCTTTTAGAAGTAGGTATTCTTACTTCACTGTCCTCTGTCTTCAAACCCGGGTCTTTTGAGACCCTATTATAGCAATCAGTATTTGGATTCTTTCTCCTTTGCTTACTCATATTTTTTAACTTATTGTCCAGGCCTATAGGCTTAATTATTAACTCTGTGCTAGAATCTTATGGTTCTTAGGATGTTGGAGAAATGGTGCCTCAAGTTTCCGGATTTTTTGTGTTTGTTATTTCATGAACTCTTATTTCTTCCATTTTTTATAATCCAGATTTAGGTAGATTCACTGGTCCTCCATTCAAGTTTCAGTATGTGATTGACCACAACTGCTCCAACCAGAGTTTCTGGGCATTTCTGGCACTGCAAACACACAGTTCATATCCCCTCTATGGAAGTAAGCCAAGATTCTTCTCTTCTGACAGTGACCATAACGAATGGGGTCTCAGTCCCTCAGCATCACACTCATCAATATATGTTCCTTCCTCACTCTTCCCTTCTTGATGCTACATCCTGGGTTATAGTAGGGGTCTGGTGTCTAGGAATGGGACCCTGAAGACCTTCCCTAATCAGGGGCTTAGGATGCAGCCATACTACCACTCCTAGGATTTTCTTGCCTATTGGTTTTACCAGAATCTGCCACTGAAATGTAAACTCTCAGATTCATTAGACAGGGAAGGCTGAAGATGCTGCTCTTGGGTCTTGATGCCTGTAGATTCTGTAGTGTTCACTCCATCAATAACCTTCTTTGGACAAGTGGGGAATTCTGGAGCCAAGGTTACAGCTAGCACAAATCCTTCCAGGACAATCCATCTTCCAACTTCTGTCCACTGAAATTGTCCACCATTAATGCAAGCTCCAAGATTCAACAGACAATGTTGCTGCTGGTCCTTACCCCAGAGCTCATCACTTGTTGATTCTGCATTGTTTGCTTAGGGATGTTTTTACTATTTGATGGGAGTGATGACAGGGAAATCAGAGACCTTTCTCCTTAGTTGTCCTGGACTGTTCGGCCTCTTTCCTGACTCATATATTTTTGCCATGTCTAGCATTGTTTCTTTGGAGTTGTTTTTTATTTCTGTTGTGGGGTATTGGGAGGATGAGGAAGTTTCATGCCCTATACTGTCATTTTCCACAATAATTTTCTAAAAACTTAAATATTTACTATATATGTATTCTATATAAATCTATTTTCCAGGTTCTTTAAACCATGATGATCTTTTTGTGCAGTTGTTTTTCAGTCATGCCTGATTGTTCATGACCCCATTTGTGGTATCTTGTCAAAGATACCAATGTAGTTTGTCATTTCTTTCTCAAGTTCATGTTATAGATGAGAAAACTGAGGCAAACAGAGTGAAGTGTCTTATATCCAGGTTCATACAACTAGGAAGTGCATGAAGTTATTTTTGAACTCAGACAGATAAGTCTTTCTCATTCTAGTCCCAGTACTTTATCCACTGCACCACCTAGCTATATGAGCCTATGTAGGTCAACAACAACAAAAACCTATAATTTGGGGATATATTTGGATATCTCATATTGTGATGCTAAGTGTTGTGATCGCCATGAAGATTATTATAGTTTATATAAGAGCATTTGAAGCAGAGGATCAAAAGGTGGATGAATTCTACAAAGAATTCAATAAAATCATGCAAATTAAGTCAACTTATGCATAAATGTTTTGTAACCTCTACACAATGGTTGGAATGGGTTAGAAATACATTGGGTAATAAACATGAAGAATAGGGAATGAAAGAAACAAAGACTTATAGACTAAATAGAAGCTTCATACTTATTCAGAAAGAAAACTTTCTTCAAGAAAAGAATCAATAGATGCTAGACATGAAATTACATCACAAAAATGAAAACAATTATCACAGACAGGAAATGACTTGCTAGTGGTGTAAGAATCTTTCTTGAATCAGCTGTTTCTGTACACTAACAACTAACTTGTTATAGCAAGGATAAAAAATAATCAAAGCTAGAAGAGGTAAAAAAGATTATGGTATGTAATTGAAACAAATCATTGTTGACATAGCCAAGCAATTTATTGCTAATGAAAAATAACATAAGGAAGAAAGGACATAGACAAAGTCTATAATAATCACATACAGAGTTTAGCAATCAATTGTTTAGCAAATCAATTGTCATAATAAATGAGCGATTAATCAAAAGATATGTATTAAGGTAGTTATTATTTGTTATGTCCCTAGCACTGTGCTAAGCAACAAAGATAGCAACAGGGTTGCAAATTTTAGAAAAACTGAGGCAATCTTTGCTTTTAAGGAGCTAAGATTCTAGTAACAGAAGACAACAAACACATGGGAATAGTGGCCATTCCTAAACAGTGGTGATTTGGTTAGTGATGAGAGCTAAAGAAAGTGGGAGAGGATGGTGTATCTATACATAACATGACAAGAATTGTAAATAATAATGATAATGAAGATAATAATAATTAAAATAGCATTTACATAGTGCATTAAGGTAAGCAAATAACTTCATAGAAATCTCCTTTTGATCTTTATAACAACCCAATTTTTTTAGGTGCTATTATTATCCCCATCTTACAGATGAGGAAGCTGATGTAGACAGTGGTTAAGTAACTTGCCTGAGAGTCACAGAGTCAATAACTATCTGAAGTCAGATTCATACCAAGGTCTTATAAACTTAAAGTCCAATGTTCTCTCAATTGGCCCTTCTAACTACCTAAAAAGACATTTGAGTTTGAGTTTGGCAAAAATTGGAATGCCAGATTGGAGGTGGATGTAATTCAGAAATGTTGAACAAAGATGGCAGAAAGCGAGAGACTAAAAGAGCTTAAAAATGCCTTCATAATATTATTAACCTATACGACAAGCAAAAAGAGATAGTGGGCAGAGCAACAATATTTTAAATATGAACTTTTTTTGAAAAAAAAACATTTACGCTGAAGAGGATGGAAGATTATGAGCAATATAACTTCATAAAGGTAAAAGAAAGTACACGACAAAAACAGCTTATAAAGAAATAGTTTTGCAAGGGACTCCACTTGAAGAAGGTATCCCAAAGGATTATAGATATAAAAAGAGGTCAATAAAAAGAAAAAATGGAAAAAAATCTGCAAAAAATACCTCATAATAAGCTATTTTAACTGTCAAAGATTATTGACCAGAATTAAACTGCAAAATCATAAGCCTAGATGTGCTTCTAAATGAGAAAGAGATGACACTAAAGAGAACAAAGATAGAGAAAAGAAGCCAGAACAGGCCAACTTTACATATAAGAAATCTATTTTAGATATGATAAAATTGTATAGGTATTCAAGCATCCATTCACAAAGTAGCTGAAGGAAATCACACCCTAATTGGGAAGGGGAGAGAGATCTAAAAACCTTTATTGATAAAAAATATGAACCAGAAAACTTGAACTGTGGACCTATATGACAAAGTTTTATTTACATTCATTTAACATTAATTATCAAGATTTTAATTCTGAGTACATCTTCAAAAGGAATATTACTTAAGTAAGATGTGCGCTTTCACAAGTGATGTTTCACAGAAGAGGACATCTTTACAATCACACCATTTACTGAATGATTAAGGAAATACAAGATTCTACTGTACTTATTGCTTAATGGTGAGAAAAAATATTTAATTCAGTAAAACAAATTATAACCCTAAACATATTCTAATAATAAGCATTCTCCCATTTATACATCATAATTATTTAGGATTTTAATTTTATTTTCTTCTTTTTTGACAAATTCTGAATTTTAGAAATATCAGTACACAGTGAAACTGCCATATCAAAAGAAGAAGAAGAAGAGAGGATTATATAAGGATTGGAAGATTTCTAATATATAAAAAGCTCCAGTAGAAGAATCTATAGCAACCTCTCCAGCTGTTGGATCTATCAAAAAGTCATTGTTTTGTAAGGATAAAATTGCCTATTTTGCAGAAATACTTTTTCTAAGTTGTGATATGGAATTTCAGTTACACGTTCAACGCAAATGATCATATTTTGTTGTGATCCTGAGTGATCCTTGAAATGCTTGACCTCTTCACATATAGTGTATGGTTAAGAGCTACAACTTTTGTATGCTTCTTTGAAGTAAAATCTGTTCTTAAAAAACAGAGAATTAAGTATATCACAAAAAAAAGCAATAGAATAATGTGAATGGAACAAAATCTAGCAGTCGCCATGACAGAGAACTAACAAAATGTGGGGAAATCAGCTCAATCTAGTTTCATCTAGTCAAAGCCAGACATTTTTAATAAATTAGTATCTGTAAAAGTCAACAATTGTGACCAGTGTCATAAAAAGGAAGCTTTATCATGATATAGCTGACAACACTTTTGTCTTTAGAAGTTTTAAGATGTGTCCAAGTTCTCTTAAGTAAAACCTGGGTCTTGCAATTCCCCAAGTCCAATTTGCTTTTCACTTTATCACCTGCTTTTTACTATGTTGTATTCAAATAGAGATGAATCACTTCTACAAAACCTTTTTCCTTCTACCTTAGAATCAACATTAAGTATTTGTTTCTAGGTAAAAGAGTGATAAGGGCTAGACAACTGGAATTAAACAGGTTCACAAAGCTAGGAAGTATCTGAGGCTCTATTTGAACCCAGGACTTTGTATTTCCAAGCATAGCTCTCTATCTACTAACCCACCCAGCTGCCCTGGAAGAATAATTTTTGAATCAACTGTATTGGTGTCAGAGGGAAATATAATTAACGGTGCTATTTTGATGATCAATAAAAGACATTCTCAAAAAAACAAACAAATAAATAAAGACATTCTCCTCTTTAATCCTGTCTGCCATTCTTTCTCATTCTTAAATACAGGAAACCCATTTAATCTAGTGCTATGATAAATATCTACTTCAACATATCTCAGAAAACAAGTGAAAAGATACATATTTAATATTGCTTGGGTCTTTCCTTAGCAGAGTAGAAGAATAAATCCATACAATAAAAGGGAAATACATTGATAGCTGAATTACCAGAAACATTTTTAGCTATATGATGGAAGCTTATTTGATAAGAAAAACAATATGGGGAGAAAGAGTTATTTTTTTGCAATTCCATCTCCTTTTTACAAAAATTGAATGCCCCAAAGGTAGAGAGCTAGCATTTAAGCAAAAAGAACTGTGTTTAAATCTCATCTATTACAAATAGTGGCCGTTTCTAGTAGTGTCTATAGTAAAGTTTACTTGAACAGGACATTTCAAGTCTCTAAAACTAAGTTACCGAAAAGATGCTATCCTACACTAGTAAAGGGAATTTCCTGATCTGGCAATTCACTATTTCAATGAAAACAAAATGCATTTCCCAATTCAATCCCTTTTACTATCCTTGTGCTCTTTCCAAATGATTAAATTAAAAAACTGGTAGAGGGTGGGAAAAGGCTAGTAGGAAAGTGTAAAAAGATATAGTAGCAAATGCTTGTTTTTGGACTGTTGAGATTAATGATAGGCTACTTTAATCCAACCACTGGGAGCAAAGTATTTAAAGTTAATTTGTCAACATAAATTATGAAAACTCAAAATAGATTCATTTCATTTCTTTGACCTAAAAAAAAAGGAAAATCCACAGGGTATATTTTGTACTCAATGTTTTAAAATATTCTTCATATTATACATACCCTTCCAATTTTCAGAATATTGACAAAATCCTGAAATAAGGTTTTAGTTTCTTAGAATTGGAAATAAAAAGGACATAAATAACTTCCAAGAGCTCCCCAAAACACTCTCGAGGAGTTCCTATTTTGAAGTTCTATTTAGATCCCTTAGTGACTCTAGATGGAAAAAATTTTCTTAAAAACCATTCGGTATGACATTATGATTTCTTTATTATCAGAACTTTAATGACTATTCCTCCTTCGTAAATATTACACAGTATTGAAAGTATTTGTATATAGATGAACTCAAAAGCAGGTCTTAAGTATTCTAGACAGTCCGTAAGTGACTTTTTTTCTGAAATAAATTATTCAGTGACAAAGAGTAATTAGAATGTGACTTGCAGAATAAAGGGTAATACATCTTGGCTCCTATCCAAAGAGTTGTCTCTAAAATACCAAATGGGTCTTATTGTAAAATGATTTTACCTTCAAACCAATCACTCCTCTGGCATGGACATTTAGAACTGAATTAAAATGTAACTTCAGTATTTTTCCAATGAAATAACTTTACCTTCATGTGGAAGAAAGGAAAGGAGGAAGGAAAGGAGGGAGGAAGGGATGGAGGAAGGAACGTAAGAAAGGAGGAAGGGAGGAAGGATGAAAGAGAGGAAATGAAGGGAGGAAGAATTAAGGGAGGAAGAGAGGAAAGAAGGAAGGAAGGAAGGAAGGAAGGAAGGAAGGAAGGAAGGAAGGAAGGAAGGAAGGAAGGAAGGAAGGAAGGCAAAGATATGAATAAATAATTTGATAGATTGACAAAAGCTCCTGACCTCAAGGAACTCTCCCCTTCATTCACTGAAGGTCAGTCTTTGAAGAGGAGTTTTAAAAAATAGCCAAATAAACAACAACTAAATCCCTTCGAGTTTTTGTGTTGGCTGATGGTGGTAGGTCCAGTGGAAGTGATTATCTGTCCCTCAATACACAAATATTTATTAATTGCCTGGTCTGGGCCAATCACTGTACTAGGTTGCCAATGTTCACATAAAGAATGTTGGCAGAAACTACTGCCTACTGAAAACAAAATTGAGTTGCCTTTCCTTCAAGCTTCAGGATTTTAAAAATCTGGTTCAGAACTAACATCCTCATGAGAGTTAGACATGATCTTTACTCATAATGATTAAGTTATTGAAGATAGGGAAAAAGGAAGAAATGGTAGGGAAAGGCAGGAAAGGAAGGTAGCTGGGGTCCCCCCACCCCCCACTACACTCTTCTGATAGGGAAATTGACCAGGGTTTTTTTGTAGGTAGGCTATGGAACAGATTAAATCAGGCTAGACTCCAGGGAAAGTTAGTTAGGTTTATTTTAGGGTTAGGAAGGGAAAGTTTAGGAAAGCCAGGGAAAGTTAGATCTCTGGCAGATAGGCAGGGAGCAAAACTCTCCACCTAAATTAGGGGGGAAATGGAGGCTAAACCCGTGATTCTCTCCTCTTTTATTTTCCCTCTGACATCTCCCACAAAAGAGGTGGGAGGTGTCAGAGGAAGTTACAGTAGAGAGTCCTGGGAGACTCCATCTCCCAGGGCTTAGGACCACTTCAAAACGCACACTATTGCTGGTATATCTGCCACTTTTTGTCACTACTGCTAATGATTTCATATTATTGTCACATTTTTTCCCTCTAAAACAATAATTAATATATTTTTTCTTTACTAAACCACACACAGCAATAAAAACAAGATTTTTTAAGGTGATGCAAGTTCCTCTGTGTGAAATATTTTTATAAATATACCATGATTAAATATAATGGAAACATTACATTTAATGAAGTTTATGTGTGAAAATATAATTGTGATCATTCAAATGGATGTTACTAACAAAATGCTGTTCTAGTATAAGATGAAACCTTGTAAAATAGTAATTCTCTGCAAGGTATTTTTAGGTTTATCATAAAATTACATTAATATTCTTTGGTGGAAGGCAAAATTAAGTTTTCCTCAGAAAAAACAGGTAGCAAACACTATGGTGATTCTCCTCTCAGATTCCTAAAATATACTAAAGTTCTACATATTAGTCATCTACCATAATAATCCTGATATTGTCTTAGCATGACATCTAAATAAATTTCCTTGCACAAAGGAAAAATAATATTTTTGTTGGCAATATTGGAATGAAAGGAATACTCATATCTCCACAGAATCAAAGATTATAAAAGTTGGAAGGATTCTCTGAAAACATCTAGTCCACTCCATTCTTAAGCAAGATTTTCTTTTCAACAGGATAGTGCTCATCCAACCTTTCTCTGAAGACATCCAATTAGTGGGAATCCATTACCTCCCCAAACAGTTGGGATATAATTTTTAGAAGTTTAGGGCTTCAATCATTTTCTTTTTGTTTTATATATTTCAAACCTAAATTTTTGCATTTGCAACTTCTATCCTTGTTTCCAATTCTATAGTAAATAGAATATATCTATTCTTTTTTCCATGTGATGAATCTCCTGATACTTGAAGATAGCTATCATGTCTTTCCTTTAAGCTAAACATCTGCAGCACCTTTAAGCTATCCTCATATCACATGGACTCAAGTCCAGCCTGTTGGATATTATCCATTGTGTGCTAATCTGATTATCAATATCCTTCAATCAAAATCAATTGTGTCTTCTTGACCTGATTTCATGATGATGTGGTATTTCAGGTTCAAGAAAACTCTCACAGATTATCCAATCATTATATTGGAGTAGCTAAGTGGTACAGTGGACAGAACACTGGGCGTGAAATCAACAATATTCATCTTCATGAGTTCAAATCTGGTTTCAGACATTTACTAGTTATGTGACCCTGGGTAAATCACTTCACCTGTTTGCCTCAGTTTCCTCATCTGTAAAATGACCCAGAAAAGGAAATAGCAAGCCACTCCAGTATCTTTTTAAGAAAACCCCAAAATGGGGTCACAAAGAGTTGAACACAACTGAAAATGAATTATCTTCTCGCTAGAAACCTGAGAGAAGCAATTCCTGCCTCCTTTTGTTTTGACTTTTGTGCTTAGGCCACAAGAAAGCTCATCAATGTGATTGGCCACCATACCCTGAGAAAATTAACTATCCAGATATGGTTCAATATTTTATTTTTCAGAATAATCTATCTTTGGGAACTATCCTAACAAGAAATATTCCAGGACCACAGGAAAAGCTGTTCCTATCATGGCTTTGAACTCAGCATTTATCTCTGTCCTATTCCTGAGCTCATGCCTCTCTTAACACAGTTTTTGGTTATATTAGCATCGTAGTCTGGGATATGCTTCCTCCCTGGTAGAGCATATTACCTCATGGAATTGGAGAATCTCTTTTGTTTGTTGTTAGTTGGTCTGATAGTTTCGTTTTAGTTTTTTTAGTTGGTCTGATATTCCCAATCTTTATGTATAAACTACAAAGTTTATAACTGAGCTCAGTTCAATATGGGATTTAGTCTAATTCTAAGTAGAATTCTGCTGTTTTGGTATTTTCTTCAATTTTCCTAATTCCTGGGAGCTTAACATTAGAATATATCCAAATATGGATCAAATTTTTCAGTTACCATCTGGAAGTTTTATGCTGACAAAGCAATTATCTTTATTCTGAGGGCCATAACTTAACTTAAAAAGAAGGCACAGATGCTAGAATCCCATTTCAAAGATGACAAAATTGAGAAATACAAAATTTAAAGAGATTAGCACACAGTTATATAAGAAGTCAATTTTAGGACAGAAAAGAAGTCTCAGGTTTTTTTGGCTCTCAATAGACCAATTAGTTCTTCTCACTTCTAAGTCTTTTACTGAAAGCAAAGCCCTGGCCAACTGTGGGGAAAATCCAAATAATCAAAAAGGCTAGTGTTATTTTTCATCTTTTCATATTTTCAGGAAGCAGACTGACTTCACAGGCAGCAATAATGTCACTACCGCATATCCTCAAAGATGATTTCTAAAATTATTCTCATTAAAAAATTGATTGCTTTCCATGCTCTAAGTATCTTTAATCATAAAATTGTTATCAACAGCAACAAGGAGCATTAAATAATGCATTCCTCAGCCAAAAGGTGTCATAATAGCATCTTATAAATGATTTTATACTAACAGTTGTTTCAGCTGCACTGCCTAGCCATTCGAAGGCAATGGAATGAGGTGCTGGGAGAGAAAATTGATTTTTTTTTTACTCTTTCTGCTAGATAATAATACCCAACATTCATCTTAACTTTTAACATCAAGGCTAGGGACTACAATACAGCCTGAAGAAAGGAGAGCAAATCAGAATCAATAGTTATGCATTATTCTCTAGCTACATGTGATTCCTACTGAACTTTGTACTATAGATACAAGAAAAAAACAGTAATATCAATTTAGCAATTCTTTTGCAAGACTATCACTTAGGAATTATTACTGTATTCTGGGTAGTTCTACTTCCTTTCTAGGAAAGAAGTATTCCATTAAAATGGTAGCATGGGGTGGGGATGAGGGAAGCAAGGCAAGTGAGAAATACTAAAGATTAGAGCAGAGTGAAAAATTAAGGTTTATCTCCAATGTGAGAATGACTTAACTTTATTCCCACCTTGATATTATTTTTCTATATCACCAGAACCTCAGAGTCCAAGTAAGAGGGACCAGTCATATAAAGGTCAACTCCTATATTACGTGAGCACGTATTAAGCACCTGGTGACTGCATAAAGATGAAAGACAAAGCTCAGGCTGACTGTTAGCACTTATTTAGCTCCTGGTGCCTAAGAAGAGATGAGACATTGTAAGGCTGCCTGATATTACAGGGTAGTGTAGGCTGCACAGTAGTAGGCTAAAGTAATGATCTAGTTTTCTTTTCTTTGCATATACATAATTCTCACTGACATTACTAAAATTTAAGCATGCAAAGGGAATGAAAAATGTACCTGACTTCCAGTTATGCTCTATCTTTTGCAGAATCCGCTTTTTAAAAATGTAGTTATATAATTTACAGTCATACTATGGGCATAGCAACATCAAGAAATATTATGAATGCTTATGTCAGAAATTAGTTTTGCTTTTTAAAAAAATCTAGGGCAACTTCTCAGGGTGTCTGCATTTTATGTGGAGAAGAGTGCAATGGAAAGGTTTCAGAGGGATGTTTAGAATTTTTGAATACTAAATTGATTCAAGCTGAAAAAGAAAAAAGTGTAACCTACATAATTCTCAATACTAACATTTGTAAATTTTCAGAATTACCATTACAAAGCCTCATTTTTGAGAAACTTCAATGTAATCTTCAATTTTTTTTCTTGACCAACTTCTACTCAATAATTTAGATTTAAAACTGGCTTCCTTTTTCATATATATATATGTGTGTGTGTGTGTGTGTGTGTGTGTGTGTGTGTGTGTGTGTGTGTATTATATAAAACCCTTTGCTTTATGTTATATTTGAATATTTTTTCATGGTAGTTAACAAGCATATCATCATATGAAACCCTTTAATAAGAAAGGTTTTCTTTGTAGATATAAAAGCAACAGTAAGCAGATTTGTAAATGTTTGAGAAGTATTGGGATGACACAGCAAAGAAAGGGAAATGTGAATGAGGAAAAAGGAACAAGATTTACAATTTAAAAAAGGAGATGGGGCAGAGTAGTTATATCAGAGGAGATGGGAATGTGCAGCATGCTAGTAAGTGACTATTGCCACTCAGGCAGCTTGGATTTTTCAGATCTCTTAAAATATTTTAATATCTACTCTATCAGCATAAATAGATTTATTAGAATAAATACAAATAAAAATGTATCAGAAGAAATATTCTAATAATAATAAATATCCTAATAATTATCATATTATTGATATAGAGCATTCATTAACTTTAACATTGCCTTTATGCTTGCTTTTTCTTTTTGATCTTCATGACTATATTGTAAAGTAGGTTGTACTATTTTTCCACTTTATTTAGAGGGGAAAAAAGGCTGAAAAAAGTGAATACATTGGCCAACTAGTGTTTCAAGAAAAAATTTGAACTCATATCTTCCTATTTGCAAATAGTGCACTCTATCCTATATAGATAACAACTATCTTATTGGTCCCCATTTGTTTGAGTTGCTTCTATCAGCTTAAAAAGAGATTTCAACAGTATTCATCTGTGCCAATTACAATAGCTATAGCAGTAAGGGCCACTGTTAATTCAGCCAGATGGATGTTTTGTCCCACAATATCCTAAACTCAAATTGTTCACTTTGTCATAGTTCAGTGGACCCTGACTGACTCTTCATGATCCCATTTGGGAATCTATCTCTTGCTTGGTCTTAAATTCCTTCTTTTCCCACAAATCTGACAGATATACTATTCTATCAAGACTATCAAGGGAAATAATGAAAAAAAAATGTGAAGGATCAGGGCCTAGCAGTACCAGATCTTAAACTGTACTATAAAGCAGTGGTCATCAAAACAATATGTAACTGGATAAGAGATAGAAGGATGGATCAATGGAATAGACTAGGAATAAATGATCTCGGCAAGCTGGTGTGTTCAATAAACTCAAAGATTCTAGCTTTTGGGAGAAGAATTTACTATTTGACAAAAATTGCTGGGAAAATTAGAAAACAGTATTGGAAAAATCAGGTCTAGATCAACATCTCACCCTATAACACAGTAAATTCAAAATGGGTAAATAACTTAAATAAAAAGAATGAAATCATAAATAAATTTGGTTTATATAGAATAGCATATCTGCCAGATTTGTAGGAAAGGAAAGAATTTGTAGGAAAGCAAGAGATAGAGAACATAACAAAGTGTAAAAATGAATGATTTTGATAACATCAAATTAAAAAAGCTTTGTGCAAACAAAACCAAAGCAATCAAAATTAGAAGGAAAGCAACAAACTGGGAAAACATTGTATAACAAAACTCTCTAACAAAAGTTTAATTTCCCAAATATATATCCAGCTAAATAAAATTTACAAAAAATTAAGCCATTCCCCAATTGGCAAATGGCCAACAGATTGAATAGGCAGGTCTTAGATGAAGAAATCCAAATGATCAATAATCACATGAAAAATGTTCTGAATCTCTCTTGATTAGAGAAATGCAAATAAAAACAACTCTGAGGTACCACTGTACATCTAGCAGATTGAACAATATGGCAGCAAAGGAAAATGATAAATGTTGATGGGGATGTGGCAAAATTGGGACACTAATACACTGCTGGTAGAGTTGTGAATTGACCAATGGCCAAAGGTCTTAAAAGAATGCCTGCCCTCTGATCCAGTCATACCACCTATGGGTTTGTACCCCAAAGAGATAAAAAGGAAAAATACGTACACAAAAATATTTATAACTGTGCTCTTTGTGGTGGCAAAAATTGGAAAAGGAGGGGGTATCAATCAATTGGGAATAAGCTGAACAAATTGTGGTATCTGATGGTTATGGAATACTATTGAGCTGAAAGGAATGATGAACTGGAGGATTGCTATGTGGACTGGAAAGACCTCCAAGAATTGATGCAGAGAGAAAGGAGCAGAACCAGGAGAAAGAACACTATACACAGAAACTGAAATATTGTGGCACAACCAAATGTAACAGGCTTTTCTACTAGCAGAAATACAATGATCCAGGACAACGAGGAAGAACTTATGAGAAAAAAACGCTATCCACATCCAGAGAAAGAACTGTGGGAGTGGAAACACAGAAGAAAAGCATATGATCTATTGCGTGGTTCAATGGTGATATGATTGAGTTATTGGTGTTAAATTATCACTCTATTGCAAATATGAATGATATAGAAATAGGTTTTGAACAATGATACATGTATAACCCAGTGGAATTGCTTGTCGCCTCCTGGAAAGGGGAGGAAAGAACAAGGGGAAAAATCATGAATCATGTAACCATGGAAAAATATTCTAAATCAATAAATATTTTTTAAAAAGAGGGGAAATAATGTGACCATTCCCAAAGATATGTCTTAATTTCCTGATTTTTAGAAAGAGTTCTCATAGAAAAGAAAATATAATTCCCTTTCTTATTTGCAGAGGTTTCAGGGGATTATAATTATGGAAAATTGCATATGCACTCAGAGTTGGTTAATGTGTTGGTTAGTTTTGCTGAACTACTTTTTAATCTCTTTTATTCTTTGTTCAAAGAGATGGATCTCTAGGGATGATGACTAGAGTAAGGATATATTTGGAAAAGAAGATTATATAAAAACAAATTATGTCAGACCAAGACCTACAAAATAAGTGAATGACCATCAGTAAAGGAATGGCCAAACTATGGTATAGGAATGTGATGGAATACTTTTGTTCTATAAGAAATTATTAAAGAAATAGCCTCTAAAATACTTGGGAAGACTTGCATTAAAATGGACAGAGCCAGAATAACAATTAATACTATAACATTAAAATTGCAAAATGAACAATTTTGAAATAGTTAAGAACTCAAATCAGCAATAATCAATCATGATTCCTGAAAATAATGATCAATATTTGTACTCAATTCCTGATGGAGTGGTGATAGACTTTTACAAAGAATAAGGCATAATTTTGGACACAACCAGGGTGGGAAGCTGTTTTATTTGGTTACATTTATTTATTTTAAATTCCTCCCCTTTAAGCCCTGTAGGATAAGTGAGGCTGAGCAGAAAGAAGAACAATAGTACTTGATAATCTAAAAAAGTTAACAAAATTATATCTGTACAAATTAAAGAGGAATTTCTTTGAATCTTATCTGAAAATTTAATTGATTATAAATATGATGCAACCAAACCAAGTAGCAAGAAATTCTACTTCCTGGACATCAAGCAAATGTATCATCTAAAGATAAGCAGGGGATTCAGATGTTTGAGGGGTTCTTCTGCAATTCTCAAGTTGCAATTAGTCTTCTATTCCACCTGGCATGTTACAATCACATTTCCTGATTATAACAGATATTTATGTGCATCTAGGAAAAGTCATATTCATTCTGTTTTTCTTGACAACAAATCACCTGACTAATTCTGCAAAAAGCCATAGTTATATCAAGTATCAGAGAAGATTTAGCTTTTGCAGTACCCAACCACAGATGCACACATACATGCCCAGAATTAAAACCAACTCCACCTCCCAACACACTCCAACTCAGCCAAAATAAAATAATACTTGATCAATATAAACTTTCTTTGGCTTCTTGAACTCAGTTTTGATAGGTTAGTCGGTACTACTTGTGTTAGGCAAATTACATAAGGCCAAACAGAGGCAGAAGTATTGTGAATAAAAAGCCTGCTTTTTAAGTTTAATTCTGACATTGAATCTCTCTGTGACCTAGTCTGAGTAATATTCTTTGATTTTCAGTGATTGAGACTAGATTATAGGTTCTTAACCTCAAATCATTGTATAGATTACAGGACGTCTATGGGCTTAGAAAAGAAAAAAACATAAATCTTTACTTTCATTTATATCTCACTGAAATTTAGCATTTCTTTCAATTTCTAAAATCATTACTTTTAGGATTCAATGGTTCCATATGAGTGTCAGAAAGGCCCATCGCCCGTGCACACACACACACACACACACATACACACACACACACACTCACAGAGTTAAGAGCTCAGACCATTTTTGTTGTAAATCTCTGACTCTATATGTTACAATTAAGGTTTTTTGTTCTCTTCTTCAATGACAAAGAAAGTTCCCTTTCAATCCTGAGGGAATCTGTGAAGCCAACAGAATTATTTTCTCATTTATTGAACTTTTTTTTAGGAGTTCAAAAAGTTAAATCACATTGTTTCATCTTTGTAATGAGATCGGTATTAAAAAGAAAAAGAGTACAACAAACACACTGCTAACTTGAGTTCAAGGTTTATAAATTAGGTTGAGTTCCTCATGAAGAATTCAAAGGAGACATGCCTGGGCTGTTTGTTTCTTCAGCTTTTGGCTTCATTTAGGTTCCCCACTGTGCACCATGGGGGTAAATAAGAGCCATAAAATAAGAAAGTGGAAAGAAACCAAATTATCACATGATCCAGTTTTGAAATGGAGTGGAGGAGGGGCTGAAATCCAGGTGGTTAACTATTTTGCCAATCTTCCTACCAGATTGCAAGGATATTATGGGCAACATTAACTCTTACACTGATTTTTGAGGGAGGAAAAGTCTGTCTATTTGAAAGTCAGTGGAGAATAGGCTCAGCTGTACACTTGGAATTTAAAATTTTGGTTTTCCTCCTAAAAGCACCATTCTTTCCAACATGTTTTGAATGTTCTCTTCTCCCTTATTCCAGTTCTGTCTGTTTATCCTTTCTAATAGCCACCTGTTGTAAGAACTGCCTGTTATTTCTCATATATCATTAAAATATCTCGAAAACTTTATTTCCTTTTCTCTATTAATTCTAAACTATCCTCTTCATCTTTGGAGTGATTTAATGCCCTGAAAAATGCTATGCACATCATCCTTAATTCCACCACTATCTCTTGCAAAGATAGAGATTCAAAATATAATTTCAGTGCCATAAAGGAATCTTAGGTATGGGAAATTTGCTCTACTAAAAAAGGTCAGCACCTTCTCTGCAACTTAGATCCTTAGAGAATTATCTAGAATGATGGTATGAAACTCCATCCAAACGTCAAACTTAATCAAGGGCAATAAACTGTAAATAAGGATCCCTGCAGGTCACATATTGACTTAGAAAACCATACATATTTATGTATTAATTTTTTATACATGAACACATTAAAATCAGATAGGAATTACATTTTGATCTGGTTCAGACAAAACTCAGGAGTATTGTGAATCATTTACAGTCTCGAGGCCTCATGTTTGGCCCATCTGTTGTAGAGAGTTAAAAGGTTAAGAAAGTAAAATTTGTTAATAATTCTTGTCCATGGGTACCATAGCCAGAATGTGCCAGAGGCGAGTCTTTAATCCAAAACTTCCAGTTTCAAACCCAACATTCAATTTTTTTTTATGTCCATTGCTTCTCTGGCTATATATAATTGGCTTAAAATAGAAGAAATCTGAATTTTAATCTGTTTTTCTCCCAACTGCTAACAAGTCAAGTAAACAAGCATCTTTCTAGCATTTATCATCTATATTGTACTAAAGAATGTGGATACACATGTTAAGTAGAATGAAAAACAGATTAAGCTCCAATGGGCACAGAAAACACATAAAAAGGCAGCTGAGAAGTGTGAAGAGGGCAGGTGGCAAAAGTACCTGGTTTCCAAGAGTCTATGCAGACATAGATGTCACAAGTATGATTCCATTTTATTTATGTACAAGTTTCCAAAGAATCACTTGCTAAATAAAGTGAAGTCAAACTGAAAAAAAAAAAGTACCTGGTAGCAAGATAGAGAAAGTACTAAAACTAGGAATGAAAATGTGGTTGGCGGACACTTTTTGTAAAATTGGGATTCAATGTAGAATTCAGCAAACTAGAGGAAGAAAACTTGGGGACAGAGTGAACTTCCAGGGTAAAATGGCTGCTGTATCATAGTTGAGAAAGTCTGGAGTATTAGGAATGGAGTCTGGAGAGAAATATGGAAGATATTTTCCCTGTAGAAGTGACTTTATTCCATCATTTAAAAAAATGGACACAATTATATTTGCCTGCTTCAAACTTGTGGTAAATAGATCTTTGAATCAGTCTTGAAAATATGTTGGGACACAATTGGTTGTGGAAAATGTCAATGTACAATGGATAAAATTTAACTGTTTGATCAAATCATAGCATCATGATTTTGAATACACTTTAGAGATCATCAATTCCAACTTCCTTATTTTATATGTAAAGAATGGAAGACTCATATAGTGAAATGACTTGTCCACAGTCACAAAAGTAATTAAGTACTAAGATCAAGATGTTAAAACATGTACTCTGAGTTAAAAATTCGCATTCATGCCCCTATGCCACACTGCATTTCTTCAAATCACTTGAGGTCCTTCTTTGTTTCCTATGTTGAGGATGAGGTGGAGAAGAAGGAAGAGGAGGTAGAGGAGATGAAGAATAAGAACAAGAACAAGAACAAGAAAGAAAAGGAAAAAAACCTAAAGTTTTGCAAATTATCTTTCTCATAACAATTCTGTGATATAAGTAATGTGAGAATTATACCTTTTTTTCCAAATGAGAAAACTGACCACTTACTACTAGAGCTAGATAGGCTCTTATGTTATACATGATAAAAAATAAGGTACAGAAAAGTTAAGTGCCTTTGTCCAAAGTCGAGAAGAAAGGTGGG
Organism: Gracilinanus agilis; assembly: GCF_016433145.1. NCBI lineage: Eukaryota > Metazoa > Chordata > Mammalia > Didelphimorphia > Didelphidae > Gracilinanus > Gracilinanus agilis. The sequence goes on from NC_058131.1 coordinate 495,302,380, forward strand.
ATGTGATTTAGAAGCTATTTCTCCTAAATCTAGATTTAACTGTTGAGCCAAAATGTCTATCTCTTTTTTTAAGTTTTATTAATGTTTTTTCTTAACACTACATTTTTCGGATTACTCTCACTCTGTGAGAACTCATATAAGAAACTGAAACAACTTACTAAAACTTCAATCTTTACCTCATTGGAATATGCATGCATTATCCTTTATCAGTATCTCCCCACATCTCTATTTATGAAGTTGTTATTTTATTTTTAGTTAACAGAATTTTTTCCCCTCACTCCTCATTCCATTGGGATAAAAGAGAAAAAGAAAATTCCTGGTAATAAATATGCATAATAAAGCAAAATAAATTCCTTCATTAGCTATACTCAAAATCTGTGTATCTCAAACTCCACCCTGAATCCATTGCTTCTTTATCAGGAAGTTTTTAGGTCTAATTGTTAGTCATTGAATTAGTCAAAGTTCTTTTAGCTTTTTTTTTTTCTTTCTATATTAGTCATTCTGTGAAAGGAAACAGAGAAAAAAACAAAACAGGAAAAAATAGTGCACTTTCATCTGCATTTATAGTCTGTCAGTTCTTTCTTTGGAGGACAGTATTTTTCAGCATAGATACTTTGGAATTACCTTAAATCTTTATATTATGAAGAATAGCTAAAAGTCATTCATACTTGATCATTGTACAATATTGTTGATACTGTGTATAATGTTGTTTGGCTCAGCTCTCTTCATTTTGTATCAGTTCATTTGTGTTCCCAGGTTTTTCTGATAGCATCCTGCTAAACATTTCTTGTAGAACGATAGTATTCCATCATAATCATTCACTATGATAGTGATGGCAAACCTTTTAGAGATGGAGTGCTGGGCCCTGCTACCTCCCCACCCCATAGACCGAGTGTCCTGCCACCCCCGCTGAGTGTCAGGCTCCCTCTACCCCTTAACCCACACAGGAGAGGGAGGAAGCGCTCCCATTGGGCTGCTTGGTGGAAGGCAGTGAGGAATGCCCTCAGGGAGTGTAGAGATAGTGAAAGGAATGACCCAAGTGCTCTACTTCTCTCCAGCTCTGCAACCTCTGACCTGCCCATCTTATCCCCTGTGTACTCCCTTTGGGCAGCAGTACAAAGGGCAGGGGATGTGAAAAAATGCTCTCAGGCATGGTGGAGAAGCGGAGGGGAGCAGCTCTGCCCAAGTCCCTCTACCTTTCTAATACTGAACTCTGGAGAAGGGTTGGGAGGGCAGCCACGTGTCCACAGAGAGAGCTCCGTGTGCCATCTTTGCCACCCATGCTATAGGTTTGCCACCACTACATTTTAACTTCTTAGGAATTCTGCAATTGGCAGACATCACCTTAATTTTAAAGCTTTCTAAGCTGAATGTCTTTACAATACTGTTATGTGAAATGATTTCCTTATTCTGTTCATTTCTTTCATTCTCCATTTATAAAAATCTTCAAAATTTGTTCATTTATATAAGCTCTTTTCCATACATATTTTGATATTTTGCATTATAATTATTCACTGAGATCTTCTGTAACAATATTCCTAGATTCAAGCATAAGAAATTCTTAAGATTATAGATTTTAGAGATTGTTGTCTGGTAGTTTTTCAAAGTATGGTTCATAGACTATTGGAGTTTTTAAGAATCTTTCAACAGGTACTCAACATCAAATTTTTTTCATGATACTACTAAAGTATTTGCCTATTAAAATAATCTTTCCTCTACCCATTGAATATCTGATCAGATTTTCTTAAAATGCTTCAATTTTAATAACACATGACAGATTTAATGAAGAAACAGATGAAAATCCAGTTATATTATATTGACATTGTCATATTCAAACTCTGGGAGTTGAGAGTCACACCTTGATTGATAGGTGAAGACAGTTGGACATCGGAATGTTCCCAGAGGCCATGAGGACAGGAGGAAAGGCAGTTGGGCAGAGAGGGTATAAATACCCTGGGAGCCCCCTGACAGGGACCCCTTGAATCCCTTGTCTTTTGGGACCTGTTGGCTTTGCTTTGCTTGAGCCTTGCCTAAACTCTTGCCTTGGATGTTTGATCTTGAACATTGATTGACCTGTGGATCCTCTGATTCTCTCTGAATCCCTAGATATTTAGGCACCTAAACCATCTCTAGCTATTTAGGTATCCCGGGGCCCAGGGGGGATCTGGGAAGTGGGTAGGAGAAGAAAAGGAGGGTGGTAAACGGGTGGCATTTCCTGAAGGCTGTAGAACTGGCAAACAACTAGCAGTAAGAGGCTGAGAGAAACCATCATCAATATTTGCATCATCCAGTTTGCTTACTCTGGTTTGGCTGTGGCCAGGCTGAGCCAGAGGAGGTGAAGAATAAGCCAGCATTACTGAACAGCCTACAGTCCTGAGGGATTATTGTCATAAATTTAGTGATAGGGTCACCTATTCCCCGACTTTTTCCTGATCATTCCTTTCCCTTGTTAAACAACATAGATAAAGTTATTAAGTACCTTCCTGTAGTAGCTATTCCATCACCACTCTGGGGAGGGAGTCAGATGAACGTTATCCAAGGCTGATAGAGCCCAATACCAATAATCAATCAACCCCAGGTGGGACCTGAAAGGGTTACCCACCCATTGACCTTTAGGGATCGTGCCTGGGCACTGTTATAAAGAAGGGCAGTTATTATACCATCCTGCTGGGGGGCAGGACTCAGGTGTCCCTGCACCAGCCATTAGGGAACCAAACCAAAGTTTCCTCAGATCAATATCTCAGATTACTACTACTAATAACTAGCCTAATAGTGGTAGTATCCAGATTACCCATTTCTTTATAACAACATACATTAAAGATATGTAAAAATATTCAAAACAATATCATTTCTCACTAATTTTTTTCTTTTGAAAACATATTTTCACAAAAATATGTTGTTTGTGCCAGCAAGTTATAGGTTATTGTTATTTTAATGATTATTAAATGAATTAAATAAATATTTTAAATTTGTCAATATACAATAAATGTCAGTAAGTATAGCTCACATAAATAAAATTTGTAAATTTATTAATAATTTTAAATGGGCTATAGTCATTGAAACAAAAAAATTTATAACTCTTATGTAGTGTACCTCTTTCATTTTGAAGATGAAAGAAACTGAGTCAGGTTAAATAATTTGCAAAATGTTACAGAGGCAATAAATTGGGAAGTCAGAATTAAAAGGTTCTCTGATTCAAAACTCAAAGTTTTGTTTTATTTTCTACTGTAATTACTATTTCTCAGAGACAATTGTTTGCAAATAGGATTAAAAAATACAGTTCAAGATGTGTTCTGTATATGTCATTTTAAATTGGGGAACTTTACATTTCCAGAGGAATTATCCCTAATCTTTCTGTGAATGTGACAGCTCTCTTTTGTAATATTTCCACATAAGACAAATGGAGAATTGTAGAGATAATCCCAAATTCGAGAGAACATAAAGCTAATTTTGAAATGCATTGTCTGACTATTGAAGATTAACAGATGTATTTGTGTTCATCTTGAGCTATACTTATATTATTTTGCATTCTTTAAGTCAGAGGTGCCAAGCATGCCCATAAGACTCCTGAGTGCAACAGGTACCAGATTAAAATGTAATTGAGGGGGCAGCTGGGTAGCTCAGTGGAGTGAGAGTCAGGCCTAGAGACAGGAGGTCCTAGGTTCAAACCCGGCCTCAGCCACTTCCCAGCTGTGTGACCCTGGGCAAGTCACTTGAACCCCATTGCCCACCTTTACCAATCTTCCACCTATGAGACAATACACCGAAGTACAAGGGTTAAAAAAAATGTAATTGAGGACTATTTAGCAAATTAAATTAAAATAAAATAAAATATAGATAATATTACATTTTAAAACTATGGCATTATGTGGCCCAAAGAGATCCTTACATATGGGTTAGTGATCCTTTTTTTCTATTTGAGTTTGACACTATTTCCCTAAAACACATGCTGACAATTGGGAAGTAAGTCTCTTAGTAGCCTATAGGGTGAAAGTGGAAAATAGTTTAAGATTTGAAATCAGCTGGGAGGATGTTATACACATACCATTTAGGATTATTTTATATATGCTATATATGTTGGCCATGAGTAAAGGTTTGTGATTAGGGATGACAAGTATTGAATAAAATGATTAGTGTGACCAAAAATCATTCATTAATTGGCTGGTGGTCAAAACATATAAATAAGCTATTCTTCAAAGAAAAAAGGCAAATTATTTACAAACTCTTGAATTATTAATAATAGGAAATATATAAATCATTAATAATAGGAAATATATAAATCAAAATAATTCTTCAGGTCTACCTCACAACCAACAAATTCTGTTTTGGAGGAGAGGGAATATAAAAAGACATAAATGAGCTATACTGAAAGATCTTAGAGAATTCAGGCTTATTCACTAATATATTGATCCAATAACCAATAAATATTTATTAAGCTCATACTATGTGTCAGGCACATCTCCACTTTGGTATACCCATTCTGGAAAACAATAAGGAATTGTCATCTTAGAAAGTGTTTTTTAATTATGTATCAATCTTGAAATCCTGTTAGTTGGTATATACCCTAAAAGATTAAAGACAGAAAAATAGGTCCCACATACCTAAAAATATTCATAGTCATATTTTTTGTAGAACTGGGAGGAAGTAGATGATTATTATTTGACTAAAAATTGTGATACATGAATTTAATTGAATATAACTGTTTCAATAATAAATTAATAGAACTATAAAATGGGAAGAGATATTAATTGTTATAGGTATAAACAAGGAAATGATCTACATGATGACTATAATATCAATTGGAGGAACAATAATAATACTTAATATTAAATAATTAAAATGAGAAAGCCAGACCCTAAAGAACAATTGAGAAAATATTCCTCACCCATTCCAAGGGAAGAAAACTAGAGCTGTAGAGTATTGCTTGGTCTATCAGGCTTGCCTGAAGTATTGATTAATTTTGGTAAACTTTTTTTCCTCTCCTTTAAAAAAATATTGATTGTGAGAGAAGGTTCACTGGTTAGAGTAGAGAGGAGGGATTCAGAAATTAATGTGATGTAGAGACATCAATTTCGAAATCAAAGGCATGAATTAATATAAAGTAACATTTTTAATTGTATAAAAATGGTGATTAGCTTTAAAGACGACTGAAATAAAGAGTGCCAAAAATTGGGATAGTTTTCTTCTATTGACTAAAATGAGGGAAAAAATATCCCAATACCAAGAATGCTAGATATGTAGAGGGAAGTCTTGGAAGCATAATATTGGGGAGAGAAAAGTCAAGGATATTTGGAAATGGGTTTTGCAACCTGAAGATAAAGAATTAAAAGTTAGAGAGATAAAGAGAACTTTCATTCTAATTTGTATTATACAGTGTCTTAGCTTTACTTTCCCTCAGAGTAAATTCTCTCCTAGAGAATTTCTGACAATAAGAAACCTTAACTAATAGTATCTGCTGATTTGTCTCTTTCCAACTAAGGGAATTATAGAGAGAGTTGTGGGAATTTGGCAGCAGAAAACTAGAAGAATGTTAATGGAGGAAATGGTGATTCATGTGACAGTATAAAAGACTTTACAAAGATAATATTGAGTCCAGTGCAACTTGCAAACCTACTATGACTACTGATTCTTTTTAAAACCATAAGCTTTCAGAGATGTATAGTAGCTCAGAAATAATTTAGTCTAGAAGTTCACAAACTGAATTGTATGTATTTATGTCAAGAGGTTTAGAGAATATTTGACCAATGACTGCAAATTTCTATTGAAATTATTGCATTTTATTTTATATATACATATGCATGATGGACCTTGAAGTTATTTTCCTTCATATTCAGTAATTGATAAGAGAAAAAAATTAAATCCAGGGATACAGAGTGTGAAAATATTGGGAACACTTGGTACTTCCCAAAATCTTTTTTTTTTTTTTTTTGGTCAATGAAGGATCATTGACTCATAGACTTTCCTAAATTCATCAATTTGCACAGTGGCAGAGCTGGGATGAAAACTCAGGTTTCTTGGCTTCCGGCCAGCAACATATTAGAGTCAGCTTATAGTACCTTGGAAGTCTAATTCTCAAGTTCTCAGATAATTTATAAGTCAGAAATTGATAAATGCTATGAATCAAGGATGGATATATTATTTTGTTGATTTCTAGATTTAAGAAAGTGATGTAGAAAATGTTTAGAATGCGGATTAAACTTAAAAAGTGTGTCCTATGTGCATTTTCCCTACAAGAAACTAATCATCAAATATATATTAGCACATTTATGCTTTGAGCCCAATCTCCTTTCTACTACAGCACTTCAACTTTTAGTACACTGTATTTGTCACTTAGTTTACTGTAATGATAAAGGAAATAAATTAATTAGATGAATGTAGGATCATATATCTCTAATTGCAAAGAACCACAAATCACCTTCATTTTGGAGCTGAGGAAAGCAAAGCTTAAGGCAGTTATTCAATTTCAAAGGTGGGATTTGAACACAGGTCCTCTTCTTCTAGAACTAACATTTTCCCCACTTTTTCTGCAAATTTCAATCTAGCTCTGAAATCTGTGATCATTCGATCCTATGAAAAATAATTTTGATGGAACATGGTAGGTAATGTGCCATGCAGTGTAATATAGGATAGAAATGGCACCAGCAGGGCCGTTTTATCTTAAGAGACCTGAGGCAAAAAATCTAAAATTTGGACAGCAAAATAATCTTGAAAAATTAAAAGTCTTTACTAAGCCACTACTCAATCTTCTTATGTAGTCCTAGAGAAAGGCAGAGATTGGGAGAAATTTTGATCTACATCAGGGCTAGATTAAGATATGATTAGTTGCATGGTATAACTATATGTTATGGTTCTAAGATTCTAAGGATAGTTTTATAAAATTAAATGTTAAGGAATTTAACAGAGTTAAAAAGATTAAATTAAAGAACAAAGAAGCTGCAAGGCTATATTCAAATGCACAAAGTTACCTTGCTTTCTTCCTTCCTTCCTTCTTTTCTCCTTTCTTTCTATCCTTCCCATCTTTTTTCCTTTTTTCATTTCTTCCTCCTTTCCTTCCTTCTTTTCTTTCCATCTTCAGTGATGGAATGGTAAGAGGGAGAAAAAACAAATGTTTCATAACTGAAAATTAATTTTAAAATTAAACAATGTTAAAAATAGTATGAGACTAATAATACTTCTATTAAATACTGACTTAATAGGGCCACCTTGAGAAAAACATTTTGCAAATCTTAAAAGCTATATCACTATCAGTTATCATTATTGTTATTATTATTATAAACCCTACTTCCTCTCGATAGGTCTACAGGAAACTCCTGAGAGTGAGTTTAGTCTTATTATTTTTTCTTAATTATGGTATCATGTGACTATTTCCCATTCCAGATGCTAACATCCGAATTTCTGCTATTTCCTGTCCTTTAATCCAAAGGAATGAAAGGTATTTCTCAACTTTTACTTGTTAGGTCAGCGGGGTCAGATGACTGCAAGTGTCCTTTATCATATTTCTATCTAGGAGCTCTTCCTTCCTTCCTTCCCTTCCCCTTTCTCCATCAGATGGGTGCCTCCCTCACAGCATAAGGAAACATACATAAGGAAGCAATTACCTTGACTAAGGAGAGACTACAAATACACACACATGTACACAAACACACACAATTTTCCATATTAAAAACCAGATTCCTCATAAATAACATAAAAAAATTCTCACAAGTAAATGGAACGTAGGTTCATTAATCATTGCTTGTCTTAAAGACTTGTAAACATTACTTTCAAAATTACTCTAATACTAGAAATGTTAGAATAATTGAAGCTGTTTTTCTAGAGTAAATAACTATAAACCTTTTTCCTAAGAAGTGATACTTAATCCAGTTAGAAGCAGGCTTAATAGGTCAAAAAGAAAAAGTTGAAGGAAAGAACCACCTATCTGGACAAAACTTTTACAGAAGACAAAGTTCCCAAGGTGTCTCATCCTGAGGCAAGTACATCATTCCTTTAACCAGGAGTGCACCCTGAAGTAATTCGAAGCCAATTTTATTTCCCTAGGAAATAAATGAGTACAGTCTTAAGAAAATGATAAGAGTGGTGTGATTGAATGTTCTAATTGGACATTCAATTCAATTAAAGAAATGTTTATTTAGTATCTCCCAGTGTCAGATTGTGCTAAATCCCAAGGTTGTGAAAATGGAAATAAAATAGTACTCTCAAGGGTCTTACTCTCTATAGGGAGGTAGAATGAGGTACTATCAATCAATCAATCATTCAAGTCAACAAGATAGTTTATTCAAGGTCTGTTCTCTGAATATATACTGGCTGTACTAGGATTTAGGGATAAAAACACAAAAAGAAAATAACTCTCGCCCTCTCTGGGTACATAAATAAATAAATATAAAATACATAAAAAGTTATACAAGTTTCAAATACAAAATTCAAAAACAAATCCAGGAGCAATTTTTATGCTTTAAAAATCCATTCCTTCATTTGCTTATTTCTTCTTAGCCTCCTATTATTTTTTATGTTACCTCCAGGGTTCTGCTATAAGCCATGTGTAAATCTTGTAGTGTTGAGAATCAATTAAGCACATGCTATAAATTGCAAGAAAATACCATTTTGGTGGCTTGGGGCATGCACAGGAAGCTTATGTGAATCTTTTTTTTAATCACCTGTTGAACATTACACTATGAAGGAAATTTTCCATTCCTACCTCCTAAACTCACTATTTTGTAAACAGACTGCATGTAGCTAGCTGTCCTAACTTAAATCTTGCTTTGAAATATGTACATTAAAATGCCAAAACTATGTTGGAAGTTGCATAGAATAACTTGATGGTTGGGCTAACTTTGAAATATATTAGTTACAGAGGGACTAACGGTAGAGAGATTTTTTTTCTATACATCTATAACATCTATGCTGTTGATCTTTATTTTCTTTCTCTTCAGAACTCATCATCTCTTAATTGGACTACTGTAATAAGATCCTATTTGTCCTCCCCAAAGTCTCTCTCTTCTCCAATTATTCACTGTATAATTGCCACTGATTTTCCTAAAATGTATTTGCCTAAAGATAACACCACTGTCCTTCTCAATAATCTCTAGTGACTCCCTTATAACCTTTGTATTTCATCATATACAAATTCATCTAGTTAGCATTTAAAAAAGTAGAACATAACTGTTAGTTTTAAAGTCCTTCATAACCTGGCCCCAAGCTACTTTCCTAGCCTGAATAGCTCTAGAGCTTTTATATTTAACATAGAACTTGAGTTGTAAGAATTCATCACCCAGATAAGATTTCATAAGACTTTACCATATATACCCAGAATCTGCTTTAAAATCCCTTCTGAAGAGGAGCAAACCACTTATCTAGACAGCCCCATTACATATTGGAATAACTCTTCTCCTTCACGGTGAGTATAAATCTGCCTTTGAACATCTGCCTATTGTTACTGGTTCCGCCCTTTGGGAATAGCCCTGTTTCACTTCTAAATGATAGATTCTCAAGTATTTGAAGATTGTTATAATTACTCCCTCAGTTCTTCCTGTCCCCAAGCTAAACTGATGTGGCCATCAGTCCTTTTCTTCATTCTGTGGGTACTCACTTTTGAAACTTTCCAAATTACTATATTCTGGGGAGTGATGGGAGCAATATAGACTATAGATACTTTGAAGTATGAAAGTATAGATCATAATAAAAGAATTGGAATGGCTCCTTAAGACACTGCCCTCAAAACTGAAATGGAACAACCAGCCATTTCTGAATTCTCCTAATTGTATTTTCATGCAGTGCATGTTTCTCTATCTTGTTAATATTAAAACATTAGAAACAATACCAAATTCTTTTCTGAAACTTGAGAATACTGTGTTCATAGGATTCATATGATCTGTTGATTTAATTCAAATATTAAAATAAATAAGTGAAATTAATTTGCTATGATCTATTTTGAATGAACCCATAATGGATTTTTTGTTTGTTTATAGATCAATCTTCCCTTGTTAAAAACACACAGTCTATCCTTTTAATAATCTGGGAATAAAATGGGAAACGTGAGCAGATGCAAAGTTATACTGCTTAAAGGTATGATAAAGTTCTTCAGTCAGAGTGAAATTGATGAAAGGAGGTATAAGTTTCAGAATTAATTTCATCTTGCAGAATGAGATTCTCTAAATTTAGGAGGCCAACTATAGCTTTTGCTACAAAAGCTGGTATATTATTTATAAAAATTCTATATCCATACACTTTAATGTTTAAAACAATTTTTAACCTTTTAAAATATTTTAAATCAAGATTTTCATTGGTTATAGAAGCAGTTTGTTAAAAAAAAAAGTTAATGCACATCTTCCAAATACTGAGGATTTGTGATGTTAATTGATTAACAGGGGAAAGATGGAGATCAGTTGAAAAAAATTGACAGAAAACTTAATATAATTTAGGACTGGGATTGAAAAAATCAGTATTATAATACACTAAGCACCATCAATTATATGCTTCATTTGGAACTGTGTATCTTTTTGAAGTATCTTTTGTGAATTTTAATAATGCTCTACAGTCTGATGAAGAAGTTAGAGACTCAGATGGATTTTTTCTACCACTTTTAGCAAAGCCTTGAATGAAAAATTAAGTTCCATAAAAATAAATGACCTTTTTCAACCATTCAGCATTTAAATATTTATACTGCACTAACCATGGACAGGCATCTTTTCTTTTAGGAATGATAGGCAACACTTTTGTTTTGTTTTTGCTTGCCATTTTCCGATTTCAAGAAACCTCTACTGTGCATTGTAAAAGAATCAGTAATAACCATTCAAGTTGTTAGGTTCCTCTGAAGTTCTTTGGTTGTTTTAAGATAATTGAGAACAGTTTATAAGTTCTTAGTGCTGTTTTTCATTTTCAAACACACTTTACATTGAATTTAGGTGTGACCAGTCCTATTTTGTGGACATAAATGATCCTTGAAACACTGAACTTCTCTATTTACAGTGATTTCAGTATATCTAACCATCCTGAATGGGTGATCTATGAGAGTTACAACTTTTGCATATTCTTTGGAGTAAGAAACACTCTTAAAAACATACAGTGAAAGACCAGCATTATCTCTAGGGAGTAAGTTTTAGTGTTAATAGTGTACAACCAAAGAAGTTTGGAGATCTCTATAATAAAAGGATCTCCAGGAAGGAAAGAATTTCATTTCCCATGAGGTTGCAAACCTCAAGGATGTGTCTAATTGACACTCAAAAAATGTCAGTTCCCAATAATGAAACCATGTATAAATGATACAGGGGGCTTGTGTTACTAGGTGGAAATATTGAACGATGTTGACCATGTTCAGACTGAACATTGTCCTTATCTTTTTGGCAGTTGCCAGGAACAGAAAGGTTTTGGGGTGAAATTCTGTTCTTCAATGTCATTAGAAATTCTAATGAATAGATAACTTTGACACAAGTAAATGAACAGTCTGGTTGTCAAATTTCAACCAGCTTTCTTGTCCCTCGATAATACTTTAAGTCATAAAGGATCTAATTAAAGAAACAAAGAAGATAGTAGCTGCCTTATGTTTTTCAGTGTTTCTGTTGTGATTATGTCTCTGTATGAAAAATCCAGTAAACTATTTTAACTCCAAGTTAGGTTTACAGCAAGGAAGTTTTGGGAAATTCGACATCATGCTCTCTGGGCCCATTTAAATGGATATTCTCCTGTTTTTATTATTATAAGAATGTTAGTATTTGTTCAACCAAACTTTCTTGATTTATATTTTCCATTTTCCATGCAGCTTAGGCTAGAAGAGATATCAATGGTAATAGGTGATACTGGATTTTGAAACTGATGTATGTGAATAGAACTCTATTTATTCAATAATTATTAATGAAAAAATATTTCTAATGTTTGCAGATAAATTTTTTAATGTATACATGTATATACTGAACTTTTTTCTTAAGATTCTTATAAAAACTTTTAATATTTATTTGTAATTCTCTTGTATAGAGATCTTGCAATTTTATTGTTAATGTTAATCATCAAATATTTGCCCAGCTTAACATCAGAAATTCCAGTCTAATCCAATTAACATTTAGTAAGAATCTACTATGTATTAAGCACAGTGCTAAGCACTGGGGATACAATTAATAAAAAAAAAAGTCAGTCCTTGTCCTAAGGATCTTACAATCTAATTCATTCAATACAATAAACATTTTTAAGTGCCAGCTAAGTATCAAAGACTGTACTAAGCACTGGAAATATGATAATAAAATTAAACCATCATCATATTCCTTCCTACAGCTTGTGTTCAGTTGAGTAAAATATAAAAATAAGCAAAAGAGTACATACAAGGAAATAAAACCTATTTTCAGAAGGGAAAGAATACTAATAATGGGGGAAGGTCAGGAAAGTCATTGTTTAGGAGGTACCATATGAGATATACCTTAAGTGTTGGTCAGAATTCTTGGAGGCAAAGATATACTAATACATTCACATATAGACTATCTTAAAAACCATAGCAAAAATTTAAGATATTAAAACTTAGGTGTTCTTATCCAAAAAGTCACATATTAATATACATATATAATATGTGTATCATCTATAGGTTGCATATGTATATCTATAGAAATCATACATGTATGTGTGTACTTGTTATGTAGAATATATTTTATGTGCATGTATATATTAAAGCATACATATAATTTTGGGGAATTGGTTGCATGTGTTTATGTGTGGATGTCTATCACTCTTCTGGAAGTATAACTACCAAAACTTTAATTTATAAAATGGTTTAAAATTTGTGGCTTTTTACGTACATAATCTTGTTTGTATCTTCAAAACATCTCTGTAGGGGCAGCTGGGTAGCTCAGTGGAGTGAGAGTCAGGCCTAGAGACAGAAGGTCCTAGGTTCAAACCCAGCCTCAGCCACTTCCCAGCTGTGTGACCCTGGGCAAGTCACTTGACCCCCATTGCCCAGCCTTACCAATCCTCCACCTATGAGAAAATACACCGAAGTACAAGGGTTTAAAAAAAACCATCTCTGTAAGATTAGCTTTATTATCCTCATTTGTATTATGAAAAAACTGAGCCTTAGTGAAGTTAAGAGACATGCCTGTGATTAAACAGCTGGCTGTCATCAGAAACAAGAATGAGGTACAGGTCTTCCAGACTCCAAGTCCAATGCTCTGCAATGAAACATAAAAAGGACTAGCCATCAGTAGCCAAAAAGCATAAAAAGAAAAAGAATGAAGCCAAGAAACATCATTTGGAAGGAGGGAGGACAGGATAGCTTGTGGGGGAAGGATCACTTGATGAATGTGTTTTTATAACAAGGTGCAAAACAAAACTCCTTTGAATGATGAGATTTTTTTTTCCTCCTGTTTCTGTAACCTCTCCAAATATATATGGGTGTGGATAACATATTTGCTCACAGCATCTTTTTAGCTATTCCTTAGAGGTAATGAATATGGATAGGGAGTTTCCAGTCTCCAGCAATTTATTTCAGATAAACTATGATGAAGGCTTCTAAATTAATACTATAGTTTATGGAAGAGATTGCCAAAAAAAAAAGGCCCACCTTAATTTTCTTTCCTGACTAATCTCTATCTCAATGAATGGTATATATGCAAATGGGAGAAATAATTATACTGTATCATTGCCATGTGAGATCATAATGGAGGGAGAAAAAGTTATTTTGTACTTTAATGAGAGTAACATAAAATATGAGAGTTATGTGAGATCTCAATTAAATAAATTTAAGAAAAATTTATTAAGCAGCTACCAAGAACAAGGTACTAGGTTTGGGGTATATCTGAATATAGAGAAACAACAACAACAACAAAAAAAAGAATTTGACTCTGTCAAGAAGATATTTGCCTTCTCCTGGATGTCATGAGTAATTTTGAAATATACTATAAAGAAATGATTACAATTTAAGGTGGGAAATGATGGCAAGAATGTAGATGAAAATATTCTACTAAGATATGAAAAAAGATACATTTATAGCTCTTCTAGGTAGATTAGGAAAGATCTTAAGGAGAAGTTAATAAATGAGCTGAGTCTCAAAGAGTATGCAAATTCTGAAAGGTAAAGATAGAAGGCTATATCTAAGCATAAGACTTGACTTGTGCAGATGCACAATAATAGCTAATTGTATGTCAAAATCAGGAAATACCTAGTTATCCAGTTTGGCTAATATGAGATGAAGCTAGAAAGAAAGACTGGAGCAAGAATGTGTATGGTCATAAATACTAGACTAAGAATTTTTTGTTTTATCATTTGGAAAATAAGGAACATTGAAAATTTTTGAACAGAGGAATGACAATTAGTTTTACCTTAAAAGGATCATTTTGATAGTATTTTTTCTTTTCATTAGTGTTTTTTATTGATTAAGAAAATTTTTCCATTGTTACATGATTCATATTCTTTCCCTCTCCTCCTCCCACCCCACTCCCATAGCCTACGCACAATTCCGCTGGGTTTTACATGTGTCCTTGATCAAGACCTATTTTCATATTATTGATATTTGCATTAGGGTGATCACTTAGAGTTCACATCCCCAATCATATCCCAATCAACCCATGTGATCAAACAGTTGTTCTTCTTCTGTGTTTCTACTTCCACAGTTCTTTCTCTGGGTGTGAATAATGTTCTTTCTCATAAGTCCCTCAGAAATGTATTTTGACAATTTTGTATAAGACTGATTAGAGAGGGGAGAGGCCACAGGCTGAGGAGCTTCTTAAAAGCTAGAAATTATAAGGGCCAAAATAAGGTTGTTGAGTATATGACTAAAGAGAGAAGGAAAAGTATGAGAGTTGGCAGAAATAGAATAAGGAGGACTCATTGATTGGATATGGGGAATGAGCAGAGTTACAGATAAATACAGTCTCTTCTATAATGTATTTTGTAATAATCACATTTAATTTTTTGTTTAGAAAAATTGTGGATCACTCTTTTTTGGAAGTCAATCAGTTTACTTGTGCTTTAAATGAATAAATAAATAAATAAACAAATAAATAAATAAATAAATGCATATGTATATATATATATGTGTGTGTATATATATATATATATATGGCCAACAAGTGATCCTTTTTGAAACATACATTGCTTTGTGGAACATTCATCCTTATTGCCACCAAACAATTTTCTTTCTCTAGGAAGATTATGGTCTTGCAATAAGAAGGAAAAAATGATCCTATAAAGTATTTTGAAGAGTCAGCACTAAAACTTAATGCTATAACTAGCTAGAACTTTCCATTTCATGAAGAGATTTCCACTGAGTGATTCAAAGTGGGAGCAGGAAAAAAAATCAGGAAGTTCAGCATCTAAACAACTGAGTTGGAATTTATTTGTGTTGTTCCTGTGTCCTGATCTCTCTTTACATGAGGCAATTCAAGGCTCCAGATTTCCCAACCCCTACCTCTTTACCCTCCGGTAGGGGAGCTGACTCTCACACTCCCCAGTGCCAGATTTTCAAACACTGTCTGTTTTCTTTCCCACGAGTCCAGTAACTACTGTCTTGTTGACTCATATGCCCTCCAGACAGCAAAGGGACTGCTAGGCTCGAAAAGCCTCCTCCTTTCTCTGTAGGGAAGGTACAACATCCTTTTCCCAAATAAGTTAGGTCTGATTTGGGGCTGTAAGGAAACTGTTAAGCCTTTGCAGCAACTCAGAGGACACACACACACACACACACACACACACACACAGACACATAGACACACGCAAACAGAGATGCATCCATATAAGCACACACACATATGCAACATCAAAGGGGTTCTTTTCATTCAGGTCCATGCTTTCTTAAATTTCAGTTTACCATTGCCGTCAAATAGAGAGAAGCATATGCTTGTCAGGAGTACTTCCTGAGAAGATCACATTTTGAGTTCATTAAATGAATGATGCTTTTGAAAAAAAATTAAGTAAAGGTCTTTGTTTTTCACTCCTACTTACTCTACCCTCTTTCCTTCCTAAGTGGTTCAGATTAGTAAAACAGTCAATAAAACTGCTTTGGCCAAAATCCTATGTAAAATCATATGTAAAATGTTTTTCCTTATGTAGTTCATTTGATAAGCCTGCTTCTGTATTACACTTCCTCCTGTTATCCAGATTTCTTATTATCACTAAATCATGCTAAAGCCTCCTAACAAGTCTGAAATTTAATTAGAAACAAAACTTCCTCTAAAGCCCTGGGACTCACTCTTTATCGGAGAGTAACTATATTATGACTGGAATCTATTTTAAATGTTCTCTAAGCATTAGAGTTGCTGATATATAAAGCAGCAATTAGCAAATATTGAGAGCCTAAAACGGATCTAGCTGATAACAGAGAGATATAAAAAGTATAAAATGCCATTTCTGCTTTGAAATAAATTAAAAAGCTACTCAACTAGTACAATGGGCAGCAAGGTGGCTCAGTGGATAATGTGCCAAGCATGGAGTTAGGAAGAAACATCCTGAGTTCAAATCTGATCTCAGACACTTATTAGCTGTGTGACCCTTTGCAAATCCCTTCACCCTATTTGCCTCAAATCCTTATCTATAAAATGAAGTGGAGAAGGAAATGGCAAACCACTCTAGTGTCTTTGCCAAGAAAACTCCATAAGGTGTCACAAGAGTCAGAACTGATTGAAAAGACTAACAGCAACATCTAATAAAAAAGAATATCAGATTTGGAAAAGGGGCAGAGTTGAAGCTCATTGCTACCATTTACTCTGTGACCTTGAACAAGTCATTTTCTTTTCTTGGCCTTTATTTCCCCATATTTAGGACAAGGTAGTTGAATTAGATAATTTCCAAAATCCTTTCAGCTCAAAATCTTTGATCCTATAACCCTATGAACTTGGATTCAAGAAACAATGAAAGAAAGCTTAGGGGACTGGAAGTACATCAAAGAAGAGACATGCGAGATCATAGGAGTGGGGAAAGGCAAGGTTTCCTAAGGAAGTGAGACCTTACTTGAATTTGAAAGATGAGTTGTAGGATTTCAATAAACATAGACAGTGAGATATCTAAATCCAGAATAAAGAGCTGGAAACAGCATTGTCGCTTGTGCCACAGTATTAAAGAGTCAAGAGAAAATTTAGAGATCAATCAGTCCAACTTCTCCTGCTGCAGAAATCCCCTCTATGACATAACTAAAGGGTTTGGCATTCAGCTTCTGTGTAAATGTTTCTAGGCTGGGGGAAAAATTCTGCTTTTCTACTCCAAAAGTAGCCTATTCGTTCTTTAAATTTTTTTTTATTTTTCCAGAGAATTCTAATCGTTAGTTCTTCCTTGAATAGAATTAAATATCATTTCTCTGCAGTTAGATGATACAGCTTGACTTCTGTAAGACTAAGTGTCCTCATCTATAAAATGGGGATAATAATAGACTCTCTTTCACAAACAAGGTGGTTGAGAGAATCAAATAAGATAATATTGCTAAACTACCTTAAAAATCTCTATCTATATATATGATAATTAATAGAAATTATATATATATATATATATATATTTATACTCTACCTATTTTTCCTTTGAAGCAACAGAGAATTTATACTTCCTCATCTACATGCCATCCATCAAATATTTTTAAATCTGTCATATTGTTATTTAATCTTTTATCTTCCATACAAAATGTTTTTCACTGGTATATTTCTGAATAGGGGTGTGGAGAAGGATATCCTTTTAATAAAACCCTTACCTTCTACCCTAGCATCAATTTTGATTCCAAGTCAAAAGAGCAGTAAGGGATAGGCAATTGGGGTTAAGTTTCTTGCCCATGGTTACATAACTAAGAAGTGTCTGAGACTGGAATTGAACTCAGATGCTCCAGATTCCATCTGGCTGACCCCCTGGATGTACTCTTTAATGAAAACAATAGGAAAAAGTTATCAACAAAAGTGAATGAGTAAATGCATGAAACATCTCCTTGTGGCTTATTCATTTCACATTCAAAAATATTTCTGACATTTCATCCTTTGTATTCTCATGTTAATGTCATAAAACTATATATTGAATCAGTGTATTATTTATATAATCAAATCACAATTCTTTCATATTTTGTAATAAATGTAAATTATTAAAAATCTCAATTATTTTATAGAGTGTGATTTTCACAAGTGTCCAGTGTTTATATCTCAGCCAATAAAGAAGTTGTTAATTATGTTCCAGGTGTAGACTGTCCTCTCTGAGGTGAAGGTGAAAGTGATAAGGTTTGCAGAACACCTTTTTACTTTCATGGTTGTTAGGAAAATGTATACTCTTCAAAGAAATAAATAAAACTTCAATGAAATAGAGGAAAAAAGGGCAGAGGGAGGTAACATGGAGAAGGGAAGAATTTGTCTTCATCAGGATTTAAGACTAGAAGAAGGAATAAAAAGACTATCTCCATGACTGGACCTTAAAACAGATTTAAGGATCCTCAATGGAGAGAAGGAAAAATATTCTACTTCTCCAAAGAATAACACAATTTAGTCATAGAATCTCTTCATGAAGGATCACCCAATAATTAGTTGAGGAAGAAATCAACAGTATTATGGAATCAGCTATGTGTGGACGTGATTACAACAAAAAAAAATGCTTCTTATCTTCTAGTGGTATACTTTTAAGACATAACAAATAATTTCCCCTAATTAATCCAAATGGATGTCATCTACAAACTTTTAATGAATATTTTAGACATAAATGTGACTGTCAAAAGAAAACTAAAAATGATCAATAATTATAGTCTTTTTTATAAAATAAACTGAAGACCATAGGGATGAAGGTTGTGTTTTCTTCATTGCTGGCAACTGAGGCATAAAAGAAATTTAATTTGGGAAATGAACACCTGGCTAAAAATATGGTTCTGGGAATAGGATTTGGATTTCTAGACCACTGCATAAATTATAAACATGACAGATTTCTAAAGGGCAAAGGAATATATGTAACAAAGGCTAGTAAAATTGTAGTTGCCAGGTGTCTTGTAAATCTAACCAAAAAGACTCTCAATATAAATGCTGGAGGAAAGAGAAGACTGTCTATGTCTATTCTCCAAGTTAAAAAACACAGAGACTAGCTCCCAAAAAGGAAGAATATCAATAGAATCATCCAAAAGTTCATAGGAGAAAAGAAAGACAGTTTTTCAGTTTTATTATAAACCTTGGAATTACCCTCTACTGCACTCTCCTTTATCCTCCATATCCAGTTTTCAAATATTTCTATCTGCACAATTTTTTTCTACTTAGTCCCTTCTCTCCAATCACAGAATTATCACCTTTGTTTAGTCCCACCTCATCTCCAAATATTTTCTAATTTTTCTTTTTATCTCAAGTCCTTTAACAGTCCAGTCCAGTAGACAACCCCAATGACTTCCTATTACCACTAGAACCCAATAAAACTTTTGTAAATTTACTCTTTAAAGTTTACCTAAGATTCAGCCTATATTTCCAGTCTTATTGTATACTGCTTTGCCTCCTTCATGTTGTGATCCAGTCAAGCTGACCTTCTCTCTGCTCCTCACATGTGACATTTTATCTCCTATCTGAATTCTTTGCCAGAGAAAGAAATAAAAAATACCAAGGAGTGTGAAAAGCATGTAGTTTGATCCTAAGTGCTAGAATGTATTCCCTCCTTACGTAACCTTCATAGAACCTCTCTCATCCTTTAAGATGCAGCTCAAATACTATCTTCTGCATAAAGTCTTTCTTGATCCCCTTCTCTAAGTATTAGCACCTTTTTATCAAACTACCATACATTTACCTATTTTATATTTATAATTATTAACTTTATGTCTGTGCTCTAAATGCTTATATGTAAGTATTTTGACCATTAGAATGATAGCTCTTTGTAGATAGTTTTAATCTTTGTACTTGAATCTCTAGTACCTATCACAGTAATTGGTCTATAATAGGTACTTAATAAATATTTGATTAGTTGATGATAGTGCAATCTATGACCTCAAAAATCTATATACCCTATATCCTCAAAGTTTGGGGAGAGAACAAGAGAAACTGAAGATATTAATGCAATAAACTATATCTGACCTCAAAGGAATTGTGATTTTGTAGAACTGAAGCTCATATCTCTGGATGGGTACATGCTACTCTATAGAAATAGTACAAGTAAAAGACGGACGTAAGAAGTGAAGAAGGATAATTCAAAGTATTTAGAAGGTAAACAAGGTGAGGAATGAAAGATAAAAGATCATGTAGATTTTGAGTGTTTTGTGAAAGTTAATGGAGCTCTCCTGAACCTCCATTCACTCTTCTCCAGCTTCCTATTGTACATACCAAAACAAAATTAAACGATTTTCATTATCTTTCATCCCAAAATAACCCATTCCTAAACTTCCAATCACTTCCAAGGTTATCATGAAATCCTAGGTGTCATCCTTGACTCTTTGCTGTCATTTCACACTTCCTAGTAATATAGTCAAATCCATCATTTTATCCTTCATAATATCTCTCATATGTTACTTTTCTCCCCTCTGACAATGCCACCATCCTGGTACAGGGCCCCATCACCTCAGGCCAGAACTTTTATAATAACCCATTTTTATCCCCCCTACTGCAAGTTTCTCACAGTCTAATCCAGCCTCCATTGCCAAACTGACAACCATCCAGCAAATTCCAAGATCTCCTTATAATCTTCAGAATAAAGTATAAAATTTTTGTATGGCTTTTAAAGTCTTTCATAATCTGTTCCCTCACTTTTCTAGTCTATTCCATATTCATATATTCTGTGATACAGTGACCATGGCCTCCTTCCTGTTCCTTAAACAAGCTAATCCATCTCCTGGCTCATAATTCACACTGACTATTCCCCATGCTTTGAATGATCTCCCTCTTCATTTCTACTACTTAGCTTCTTTTAAGTCTCAACTAAAGACCCACTTTCTTCAAGAAACCTTTATGACATCTCCTTAATTTTAATGCCACCCCTCTAAAATTACCCCTAATTTGTCACATACATACAAACATGTATATACATATATATACACATATATATATATACACATATATATATATATAATATGTCAGGACCCCCAAATTAATCCCTTGTTAATGCTTCTCATTTTCCTGAGTTGTCTTGTTCACCAGACCCAGACTAGGAACCACTTATGGGAATCCCTTCTTAATTTACCTAATTGTCAGTTCTCTCTTACTTTTAAAATTATATTGTATTTATTTACCAGATTAGAAATCACATAGCCCCACAAGAATGTTAGCTCCATAAGAATAGGAGTTATTTCTCTTATTTTTGTCCTTTCTTAATGAAGTGAACTCAACTCTGGGTGTGCCAGCTAGAATAGGTCAGAAAGTCCCCTAACCAGACTTCCTTTCTTCCTTTTCTTTCTTCTTTTCTTTTACATAGAATAGATTAGAAAGTACTATATATATATATATGTATATATATATATATATATATATCTTATGATTCTGACTCTCTCATTGGATTGTGAGCTCCTTGAGAACAGACAATGTTTTGCCTTTCTTTGTTACCCTAGAGCTTACTATTATGCCTGACACAGAGTAGATACTTAAATGATTACCAGCTAACCGATTGGAGGGAAAACATCAATGTTCTTACCAACCTTCTCCCCTCCACCACCCACTGGAGTAGACTAAAGACTACTTGCCCAGAAAGACAAAATAGATGAGGAGTTTGGAAAATAGAAAAATAGCTTGACACTGAAAGATAATATTGTAATAATGAGTCATTTCAATTATCTAGATAGCTTTTTTCTGGAGTTTCTTTTTTTCTTTCTTCCTTCCTTCCTTCTTTCCTTCCTTCCTTCCTTCCTCTCTCTCTTCTTTCTCTTCTCTTCTCTTCTCTTCTCTTCTCTTCTCTTCTCTTCTCTTCTCTCTCTTTCTCTCTCTCTCTCTTTCTCTCTCTCTCTCTCTCTCTCTCTCTCTCTCTCTCTCTCTCTCTCTCTCTCTCTTTTGAATCACTTTAGCTAACATTTGAAGCTTGAGGAAACAACAAATCAAAATTACGTTCTAGACATTCTTTACTAACAGAAAAGAAGTGGTTTCTGAGGTGGAAATGATAGCTATCTTGGAAAAAGAGAAGGAAAAAAAACCTCCCTAATAATTTCAAATATACAAAGTAAAATGAGGTTCCTTTAAGAGTGACAGTTTAACACTCCTTGAATCTATTCATAAGAAGCTACAGAAGTTGTATGACTACTTGTTACCTATATTACAGTATGTATTCCTTTAGTAATCCTCATACACCTCTAGCAAGAGGGCTTGCCAAATCTTTTCAGGAATACTTAATCATCTTTGATGTTCACCTTTTATCCAATTCTCACCTGTGGCACCCAAAAGTTGTAGTATTTTTAGCAGCCACACCCTGGGATAATTGTCTCAGTGGACTAGCTAAGCCAGGTTGAGGGTCACTAATAGGCTTTAGAACCATGGATGAGCTAGGAAGCATCTACTTCATGCATGTGAAGATTTCCCCCATCAGAACAGGGGCAATGAAAATAATTTGTTCTAGCAGCCACGAAGGTGCTTATAAGAGGTGCTGAGGAGCATCTAGAGCTTGGCCAGACATTGAAGATCCTGTCAGGAATGTCAGGACCCCCAAATTAATCCCTTGTTAATGCTTCTCATTTTCCTGAGTTATCTTGTTCACCAGACCCAGACTAGGAACCACTTATGGGAATCCCTTCTTAATTTACCTAATTGTCAGTTCTCTTACTTTTAAAATTATATTGTATTTATTTGCCAGATTAGAAGTCACATAGCCCCACAAGAATGTTAGCTCCATGAGAATAGGAGTTATTTCTCTTATTTTTGACCTTTCTTAATGAAGTGAACTCAACTCTGTGTGTGCCAGCTAGAATAGGTCAGAAAGTCCCCTAACCAGACTTCCTTTCTTCCTTTTCTTTTACATAGAATAGATTAGAAAGTACTAGGGCAGAAAGCCCCTAACTCTACATAGAAGAGGTATAATTCCCCTCATTGTTCCCTTTTTGCCCTGACATGTAGGCTAAATCTGTTCTGCAACAGTACCAGGTATCCACAAGGACAGAAGAGGGTGGGGATTGGGTTTAGGAAAGTGATCATGCACCAGGAGGAGGACAAGATTGGTTGTTAGAGTGTGAGCCTCTCTGGTACATGAGGAAAATTCCCCCTTGAAACTATACTTGCCTCAACTCAAACTATGCCTCAAATTAAGTGGGAGCCTCCCAAATGAGTTGTATCTCTGTTGCAGACACCTTCTTCTAGAAAAAGAAATGAAACTAGCTTGCTGCTTTGTAATTTCAGAGCCTTCTTTTTTATTGTGTGTCAATGGGCTCAGCATCCCACACATTAGTATCCTGATACAGTGCTTGTCTATTGTTTTCATGCTGGAAAAGGAACAAAATGATGTCACTAGTGATGTCTTTTGACTGGGAGATTAATTGGATTTAAGTGGGGCATCACTGAACAAAGTTGTCAGCCTTATTCTCTCCAGTCATCAAAATCCAATGGCAAAACAAAAGTCAATATGAATAGTGATGGTCAAGATGCAGTGGCTGACCTTGGCTTCTTTGCTGTCTAATCAAGCTCTGAGGGAACCAGAGCACGTGATTCCAAAGTCTTCATATTGTGCTTATCCATCCCTTCCTCCTTAGGAAGTCTTCAAATGCTTAGGGTAGACAAAATACATCACTGAGATGTCTGAGGACTGTTGATTACCTTCATCCTGGTTCAACTGCTGAAATGACCAGGATGTATCCACTGTTTATGCCATACCTTCTTGGAGCCACAGGTGAAAGCTAGGTGGAAAGTGTGAATAAGCATCTCTGAAAAGGACTCAGCAAGCCCTCATACTAAAGATGCTCATCTTCCCTGAACACACCATAGACCCCTCTTAGCACATAGTTAGTGCTTAATAAATGTTTGTTGAATCAAATTGTACACAATAGCTTCTTAATGAATGCCTGTTGAATTTCATTGAACTAAACTAAATATTTATTTTAAAATCCAACTGATTCTTATTTCTTCAACAATCACCTTTATATTGAAAATTCCCCAAACTTTATGATGATCTTCCATGAATTTTTCTCCAGTGTAAGTAATATGTGTCTTGTTTCACAGCATGATGAACCTGGAAATAAGTATTATATGATAATGTAGGTATGAGCTAAATCATTTTACCCGCCTTCTTCCACTTGGGTATAGGGCAGGAAGAAGAAAGAGAACATAGATTATTATATTATGTCAGAAAATGAATATTTAAAAATGTATTAGCATAAAATCTGGGGAAAAAGACATCATAATCCTGAATTGTTTGCTAAGCTCTATTTCTATTTCCTTTGACTTCTAGACACTACCACCTGGATGCCCCATTGACACTACAAAATCAACAATTCTAAAAGTAAATTAACTATGATCATTAACTTCCTCATGTTTTTCTTAACCCTTACTTTCTGTCTTAGTAACAACTCCAAGATAGAAAGGCAAGAGCTAGGCAAATGCAGTTAAGTGACCTGTGGATCACATAGTAAGGAAGTGTCTGAGGCCAGATTTGAAGCCAACCAGTCCTAGAGTCAGAAGGACTTGACTTCAAATCATCATATTTATCAATGCTGGCTGATATATCACTAGTCCTATAATCAGAAAGACTAAAGTTCAAATCTGGCTTCAGATAATAGTTTTGTGATCTTGGGTAAGTGACTTAACCTCTATTTGCCTGAATTTCCTTATCTATAAAATTATGATAACAATAGAACTGTACCCCAAGATTATTTTAAGGATAAAATGAGATAATATTTGCAATGTGCTTTGTAAACCTTAAAGCATTAAGTTGTTAATATCATATTTTTCAGTGTATTGCTTTCATTATTTCTAATAATAATGATGATGATATTAATAGTTATCATTGTGTAGCACTTTAAGGTTTGTAAAATGCTTAACATATGTTAATTCATAAACTTTACACTATGAAATATGTTCATTTTCAGTTTGGGAAGCTGGGCAAAGGAATCTAAAAAGGACACTCCCTGGCTACAGTCTAAAGGATATGGTCTATTGCATGTTAAATCACAAGTAGCAAAAATCATTTGAGAGATGATGAAAGCAGAGGCTATTTTTGTTACCTGGTTACATTTAAATTAGATTCTAGTGGAAAGACCATTTGATGTATTAATCACAGAATACCCTGGTGAGAAGAGACAATGTTATTTGCCAAATCATCAGTAGAAAATTGGGTAAGCAGTTGGTACAGAATTTATCAGACATGATTATTTAGTTCTGACATATAATGGTGATGACATAAAACATATTCCTCGTTCTAGCTAACTGCACTACTTAAGATTTTAGACTTACCTCACCTTTTCCAAATTGATTCTTATATCAAGCTATCCTCAAGCTTTAGAATGTTTTCACTTCCCTGAACCACCTGCTTTATCTAGATATAATCTCTCCTTCTCTGCTCACACAGCACTTAAAACAGTCAAATTAAGATTATAGTTATTCCTATTCCATATTTTAATCTCCCATTTAAATTAGAAATTCCTCATGGGCAGGATCTATGTCTTATTTAAGTACCTGACCTAATGTTGTGTACATTCTTCAGTGAATGTGTACTTTCTTCCTAATGACTGAAGTTGCAATCTCTCACCAGTTTGCAGACAGCCTGAGGAACTGCTAAGACCCCTCTCCAAAATATCATTATATGATCAATCATCCTCTTGATCAGAACTTTCTACAAACATTGTGTGGCTCCATAGGCAAGATATGGAGCCACTGAGTGGACACATGCTTACAGGAACAAAAAGCTTCAGACTTTTAGTTCAGTGAGGCATCTGTCAAAGCCTCTGCCATCAGGTTATACATTACCAGAATGTCAATTTAGGGTCTTATACACGATAGTTGCTGATAAATGTTGATCAAACTGAATTCAATTGGATCAAAGAGGGAGGAGAAGCTAGTCATTCTTTTTCTTTCTTACAGTGAGCCATCTCTTCAGCTCTCCTCTTGACTGACCAATTCTTCATCAGAACAGTTGTCATTTGTATTGATTCTCTCTTCCTTATCTATATTCTCCATCCTAAAATAATTTGTCTTCTTTAGATTACCATATCTTAGCATAAGACCTTCCATATAGAAGAGAAATTTTCAATGAATAGCCTCTTGAAAGAATGTATGTGACTGCTAGCAAAGCTCATTTGAGTTAAACTATCTCTTGTAAATCCTTTTGTTTAGTTACTACTTGCTGTACAGTAAAAGAATAACATGTATGGTTTTGTCTTTCTTTTGAGACAGTTGCTTAAATCCAAGTAGGCTTACTTCTTAAACTAGCCTGGTGTCAACTTTCAGTTTTCATTCTTCAAAAAGAATACTGGTTTTGAGTACAAAGGAGCAAAGGATAAGCTTGGGCATGTAAGGAATGGCAGTTTTCCATAGCTCTATATCCTGAAGAAAAGCAGCAAATACCTGGCAGAAGATGCTACCGTGAAGAAGCTATGGGATGAAATCCAAGCTGAAATCTCTAAATTAATTGTACTTGGTAGTTAAACAGAATTTTTCTTCATGCACATGTTTTAGTTTTTAGGTACTTGATAGCTAAACTCCATCTGGTTGACCAGTTTATAGGAATAGTTCTTATTTGTTCAGCAAGTAAATAAATTTATCTTTGCAGGTCCTAAGAAATTATATTATTATACCAATAAGTTTTTGTATTCACTGTAGTATGATGGATATAGCAATGAACTTAGAGGAGGAAAAAGTTTAGTTTGAAATCTGCCTTTGATTTTTACTAGTTCTGTGATCTTTGCCTCAGTCCCTTACTTTCTGAACAACTCCCTTAATGTTTATATCAAGTTTGTAGTCACCTTGTTGGTAGTCATTTTCTCTCAGAAGAATATGTAGTTATAGAAACTCATGATATTCATCAGTCATATTCAACAGAAGAACCCAGGAACTTCAGAATTCCCAGATCTTTTAACTTTCCAGAGGAAGTCCTCATGGAGAAGAGTCCACAGAGTCCTCAGTTGTTCTTTTGGGAAAAGAAAGCTCCAAAGAGTGGAATCTTCCTTTAATATCTACTAAGTGGGCTGCTATTTCTGGATCAGTGACCAACTTGGTTTGAAATAGAGGCTGGGGCGGGACCTAAGGGTCATGCCTGATTTTTAGCAAGGGACCAAAATACCTGTCACATTCCCCATGAGTCCAATGTGTACTCTAAAGGGATTGTCTCTATTATGCTTGTAAAATAGTTTATAATTGTTAAATCATTATATAACTGTTTAAAATTATTGTTAATTATTTCTAGTCTCTAAAAACTATTCTGAACAATTGGCCCCATTAAGAACAATAACAATACTGATGAGATTTTGTTTTACAAGACTTTAAAAGTGCATGGTTCCCATATATGTTGTTGGGGGGCAGGGAGGTGTTATGTTTTTAAGTAGCAACTTTCTCAAAGATGTCTTGGGAAGAAGAGGGCAAGGGAAGATTTATTAGACTATTACTAGGTAACCAATAACTATGCTAAACACATTACAATGACTATTTCTTTTGATCCCAAAACTCTGAAATGTGTTATTATTATTCCCATTTTACTGATGAGAAAATTGGACCAAACAGACATTAAGTGACTTGCCCAGGTGTGAGGCCACTTTTAAACTAGGGTCTTCCTGACTCTAGACCCAGCACACTATCCACTATACTGCCTAGCTTTCTTACTTTGTATATTCTTTGCCTTTATTTATTGTACAGATGTCCTTTCCTCCCAGCAGAGTCAAGGCTCCCTAAGGGCAGGGAATGTTTTCATTTTTGTCTTTGTATTCTCAGCATCTAAATAGTGTCTGACATCTGGTAGACACTTAATTCTCGAATTGAACTGAATCTCTCGATCATAACATTAGAGGAGGGAGTTCCCACACCATGAATTCCCCAGGATAAAGAATTTAAAATCTATTTGTTTATTCACGTACATACACTCGCATCAGCATTATAATTTTCATACCATGGGTCTTAATCTAAAAAAAAACATAAACAGGGGCAGCTGGGTAACCCAGTGGATTGAGAGTCAGGCCTAGAGACGGGAGGTCCTAGGTTCAAATCTGACCCCAGAAACTTCCCAGCTGTGTGTCCCTGGGCAAGTCACTTGACTCCCATTGCCCACCCTTACCACTCTTCCACCTAGGAGCCAATACACAGAAGTTAAGGGTTTAAAAAAATAAAATTTAAAAATTTAAAAAACCATAAAATTTCAGCAAGATTATTACTAAAAATCATAAAAATAAGCAAGATTATTACTAAAAATCATAAAAATAAATATTACTGATCCTTCTGACTTCCTCCTTCCACTTCACTTCCAACATACTATAAGCTATCACTTCTCTGGCACTGAATCTCCTCATCTATAAAGTGAAAAGATGAGAAGGGCTTTAAGGTCCCATTCAAACTTAAATCACATGATCTGAATGTAAATTAACAGTTGAAGATTTTGCACATGTTGTCCCAGAAACAATTCCTTACTGAGAGAGACAATTTCCAGACCCTGAGCTACCTGCCACACTAACCCGCTAGGTCAAGGTCACAGCCAACACTACTTTGTAGCTAGGCAACTTAGACCTTGGAGGAATCAGGCTCCAGCTTGTCATTCTGACGGATTTACTCACTGGTAACCCCTTTCACAGTGATCTCACCCTCTGAATGGATTCGTGTACAAAAGCTTCGTTTGCCACTTTCCTTGCTATAGCTATTTTTTTTTAAAGCCAGAGGGCTATAGAGCATGTCAATGCAACACCTCTTTGCAGCTCCTGATTCACTTAAAAACTAACCCAAAACCTAAGAAAGTCAAGTGAACGTTTAAAATGAAAACCCACAGTCTGTCTGTCTACAATGTAATGACTGCAACAGATCAATACACCTTTAATTGCATTGCAACTCTTTCCTCCAAGAACATGGTTCACAAAGGGAAAACTGAAAATGTTACATCTGGTCCTTTTTTCCTCCCTCCCTGAAACCTAGCTTTACTTTTTTTTAAAATGCATCTAATAATAAAACATAAATAACTTCGACAGGAACTAAAATGAATTTTTACAATGCAGTAGTGAGAAAATAATGAACTTTGCTGGGTCTCAATTCACCTAAGACTTACTGTATGCATTATTTCAAACTCATAAAATATCATATTTATGACATAACTCTTAAGAGTCAGCTCTCAGAGTTGAATGAGGCATAGCGTAAGAGAAGCTTGATTAGGTAATAGGATATAAAATCTCAATAACGTTTGTTTGATAAATCATATTTTAGATCTGTTACAATCTCCAATCTTGAATATGCACGTAAAAGCTTATATAGGGAGCAATTACTTCTAGTAATGCTATGACAAATTATAATTTCCTAATGATTGCTTGTTTACTGGTGAGAGAAATTATCTTTTCCTATTTTGGATCTAACGTGGATGATGAAGATGTTGCTGAATGAGAAACTGCAAGAGAAGATTCAATTAAATAAAACACTATCTAGATAAAGCTTTTCATTTTATGAATTCTTGAATGGCATATCAATTTTAGTTTAGAGCTTATTTTTTGTTCAAAGTTTTCTCTTATAACCAAATATTTACATGTTTATGTACATATTTGATCTCCTTAACACCCAAACCAATTGAATGTAGGTTCCTTGAAAGCAGAAATTATTTCATTTTTGTCTTCATAACCTCAGAGTTCTGCCTGGTGCCTGGCACAAGCCACTCTTTATTTTAATTATTTTTCTGACATACACAAATGTAGAGTTCATTTCTAGAATTTAAATAGTTACACACAAATACATCCAGAAAGACTTCCAGGTTATCTGAAGACCTGAAAAGCAAGTCATGTTATCTATGAATTTTTAAGAGATCCTATCTTTGATCCAGTAATTAAGATGAAAGTGCTTAAGAGAACAGTTACTGGAGAGGCCTCAGGTAAGCTCCAAAGCAGAATGATACTCCATTCAGATTATAAATTAATACAACAGGAGCATTTCCTTTTGCTTCAGTAAAAAATAAATAGTAGGATCCAGTCTGGCACTTACTAAATGTGTTAAGCAATTTATGAAACTCTCCTGGAAAGTAAATACCCTCATTATTGGTGCTCAAGAAATAGGGATGCTTATTCTATGTTCTACAAGTGAGTAAATGAATACTTAGACAAAAACAAGGAATATTGTGGAGGGGGAAGAGGTAGAAAGGTACTGGTAGTAAGAAAACTCTCATAGCATTGAGAAGTTAATACATGATAAAAGGACTCTTGTTTCTTGTTATACCATTTTCCATACAGCAAAATGGCTATTAGAACAGGGAAGTGGAAGAATGTAAGCTTCTTATTTTGAGGGTAGATTTTTTATTTTTGCCTTCATATTCCTGAGGCATTGAGCAGTGCTTTCTTTGCTCATGGCTGTTGGAAAGGACATTAACTCCCTGCTAGGTCTATTCCCTCATATTATAGATGAGAAAAATGGCAGTGGGAGTGATTTGCCCAACTTTGCACAGGTAGTCAGTAACAAGCAGAACCTGGATTTAGACTCATGTTTTCTATTTACAGATGCAGAGTGTTGCCCACTACGCTAGGTCCCTAATTCATAAAATACCTGTACTGTCCTAGGGCCAGTGTCCAAAGTGTAAGAGTCTATGATCTGTCAGATTTTTTTCTCTATTCATTGATTAACAATTTGTTGTTGTTTCATTGTTTCAATTGTGTCCTATTCTTTATGTCCTCATTTAGGGTTTTCTTGGCAAAGATCCAGTAGTATTTTCCCATTCCCTTCTCCAGCTCATCTTACAGATGAGAAAACTGAGGCAAAAATGATTAGATGACTTGTCCAAGATCATACAACAACTAAGTATCGGAGGCTGGATTTGAACTCAGGTCTTGGTGACTCCAGAAACACTTAGCTGTCCATTGTTCAACAACAAACAATTGACAAGTATTTAGTGAGAAAAGCATTTTGCTAGGTCCAATGGGAGATATAAATCACTGATATAATGAACTCATATTCCTATAGCATTTTATGTTTATAAAACACTGTGGGGATATAATTTTTTGATCATACAGCAACACGATTCTTAAGTTTAGGCAAGTACTAAGATGACTATTTTTAGTTGTAACAAAGGTATACACCAGCACATTCTTCTTATAGCATGTATGCCTTTTAGAGTCAAGGATGTGTGAGAGGGGGTTGGGGTCATATTTCTCCACAAGAATCTGCCTCCTATGATCCTTAGTGGACATGTTTATCTTATATAAACCCAGTCACAGGAATAACCATATATCAAAGAGCCAGTACATCTATCTTACAGAAAGGGACCTTATAGCTAGGTCCATAATGAAATTGTCCATGAGAAGACCCAATTTCAAATCAATTTCAAGTCAACAATAATAGAATTGGACTCATTCTAAGTCCAGTTCTCTTTCCACTAAATCACCCAGCTTCTCTAATCCCTGACTTCAAAGAACTTACAAATGAATTGAAGATACAGAAAAAAATATATTTAAAACAATAACAAGTACTGTGTGAAATCCACTAAGTGAAAGGTATAAGATAATGTCTCTAAGATTTTAGAAGAGAAACCTAGAAGAGAGAAAAAAATTGTTATCCTATGTGGCAAAACACCTTTTGTAATACAAAAAAAAAAAAAGATTTAAGAAACAAAATCATGGAGTACATACAGATAATAACGATGTGGGATTTTCCTCCAAAATATCCTACCTTGATATTTCATGGTAACATAGAGTCTTTTGAAAATTAATCCTACACAATATAGTCTTTACTAGGTACAACCAAAGAGCTAAGGTTTCATATATGGAGACAGTGATAAACTGGATATCATCAGTTCAGAAAGGATCATCACCAGTTTGACTAAAGGACGATAAATTGTTTGACCGCAGCAGTTCTCCAAGATCCTCACAGAAGGGTTGCAGTCTGTGTTGGCTGCATTGGTGGAAGTATCAAAGTGGATAAATTGCTCTTTCCCGATGTTTGTTATTAGCAGATCATATACTGATAGACTAACAGCCTCTTTCCCCTGTACATGAAAAGCATTCTTGCAAGCTGGATTACAACTCTAGATAAAGTGCATGCGTATGTTTGTATGAGTGTGGGTAATGTGTGTTTTTAAAAGATGTGTTCCAAGGATAACTCCCAGACTCTCATGCACCACCCTGCCCTCAGAGATTTTATTTGTTATCTTGAATGAATGACAGCAACCACAGATGAAATGTACTTGAAATGAGTACCACATGTAGGGTGTTTATTCCAATACAAGTGGACCAGTGGCAAGCCTTTATGGAATATTTTGCTATGTCTTTAATAGAATATCTTTTATGTAATTTAACATGAAGTGCCAAGACTAGAATATATAGTAATGAGAAGAGGGATACATGGAAAAATAAACGGCGCATGATGTTACATATTAGATTCTAACTGGGTCCTAAGTATATCTGATGATGGTAATTTGTTTAATATGCTTGGAGTGATCATTTATCTTTGCCTCTACATTTTCTTAATGCACATAAAGCCTGCTACTGGTTTAGACATTAAAAGGTGCTCTAAAAAGCTTTTCTTGAGAAAATAAACAAATGTTTCCATATACTTAAGGGCTTAGTCCTCACACTCTTCTGTAGTTAGGACTCAGATTCTATAGGATTTTAGCATGAATTAGAGGAGAAAATTTAAAAAGAACGGCCTTTCGGTTTTTAGGATGAAGCATTTCAGAATGTATAGAGTATAATAAATTCCTAAAAGTTTCACTGATCCCTGTGTGTAGCTATCCTTATTTTTAAGGCTTAAGGAAGACAGGCAGGGAACAATTTATAACATTGTTCTATAGTTAATGGATTGAACATGAAATTTAAAGTAGGAAATAAGTAAATAATCTAAAACAAGAAAAAAAAGAAATTCTGACAAATAGAGGAAAAATAGACAAATTTAGGAAAATATAGAGTTGATTAAAAAAAAAAACCTAAAATCTATTCTTTTAAAAAACAAACAAAAAAAATCAATAAACCTTTAGCAAAAGCAAAGCTGATTAGAAGTAGAAAGAAAGTACCATATATTCAAAGTCCACTTTGATATATATGCACATTGTAACTTACTCTACAGATGTTTTAAATGAGGTGTGTAAAATATGTTCAGTTTTATTTACTTTTTTCAATAACCCGTTGTATTTGGGGACAACTAGGTGGCTCAGTGGATTGAGAGTCAGGTCCAGAGATGGGAGGTCCTGAGTTCAAATCTAACCTCTGAAACTTCCTATCTGTGAAACCGTGAGCAAGTCATTTCACCCCCATTGTATAGCCCTTACTGCTCTTCTGTCTTGGAACCAATACGTAGTAATAATTCCAAGATGGAAGGTCAGGATTAAAAAAATAAGTTATTGTATTTATTTTCTTAGACTCAAATTCATGATTTAGTGTTATTGCCATCAAATAGAGTGATGTACAAATTACTTGGGACAAGTGATAATTTTACTATAATTTTATTTTGTGACAGAAGTGGTCATACAGATATGATTCTACTAAAACTAAGTGATTCAGAATATATAATCTTGACAACATGAAACTGGATGGAGCTTCTGATAAGCACTGATTTACAGTTGATATCAGCTTCTTAAATTTAGACACATGCATAGTTAGATGATAGATAGATACATAGATACATAGATAGATAAATAGATAGAAAAACAAAACAGCCTCTGGATTTCTTGGACCGTATGTGTTTTTTTTTTTTTGTTTTGTCTTGTTTTAAACTCTTACCTTTCATCTTGGAGTCAATACTGTGTATAGGCTCCAAGGCAGAAGAGTGGTAAGGGCTAGGCAATAGGGGTCAAGTGACTTGACCAGGATCACACAGCTAGGAAGTGTCTGAGGCCAGTTATGAACGTAGGACCTCCCGTCTCTAAGCCTGGCTCTCAATCCACTGAGCTATCCAGTTGACCCGACCTTATGTTTTAATGGGGAAAGCAAACACATAAATGGATATTAGAAAGAGGTGGAAGGGCAAAGGAGAAAAAGTATATCTAAATTTCATCATGGTAAACAGACTACAGAAATTGGTATGGTAGCCTGATTCCCAACTACTTAAGGTTATAGCTTCATCTATCAAAGGTTTATGGGACCATGGACTGATGCAGAGTGAAGTAAGCAGAACCAGGAAAACATTACACCCAGCAACAGCAACATTGTGGAATGATCAAATATGACAGACTTTGCAACTATCAGTAATACAATGATCCAGGATAATTCTGAGGGACTTAAAATAAAGAATGCTATCAAAGTACAGAATAAGAACTACTGGAGTCTCAGAATGCAGATGAAAACATACAATTTTTCAATTGTTTATTTGGGTTTATGTTTTGGGAGTTTTGGTTTTATAGGATTACTCACAAAAATGAACAATATGGAAATATGTTTTGTGTGATAATACATGGTTAACGTAGACTGGGTCACCTCCCAGCAAAAAAACAATGGGAAGGATAGGGAATAGATGCAGGGAAATAAGTTCAATCATATAATTTAGGAAAACTTGTGTGGAAATTTGTTATTACATGTAATTGGTAAAAAAAATACATAAATTTTCTAATTAAGTAAAACAAAAGCTTAATGGCAGCCAGGAGAGGACTCCACTGATTAGAGATGGTTAGAGAGTGAAACCATGTCAAGGAGGCTAAAGGAAAAAAATAATTAAGAAATATTAACCATTACTATGAAGAAGAAAAAAAAATGTGGTCAAGGTCAAGACAATATATAGATAAGTGTAATAGACTGAAATAACATCATTTTTACTTGTGAAACTATTTTTTATTCACTACTATATCAAAATCATTGTCAGAAGAACTTCAGGTAAATCTGCAACATGTGGGCATTTACATCAGACTGTAAAACATCCGCTACAAAACTGTTCTGGGAATATTTTACTTTTATGGGTCCTGGAAGTCTTTTTCCATTTAAGAGAATGATGAACTTTGATAAAGGTATCCAAGTTCTCTCAATAGCATCAATGAAAGCATCAGAGAACATAAAATTCAGGTAGTTTTTTTGTTGCTATTTTTTTTCTCTCGAAATATTGGAATTAAGCTAGGATCTTCCACAGCTGGTCAAAAAATGTTCACGACAACTTTCTGCTGTACTTCATGATCCAAATTAAGCTTAAATCCAGTACAAAGAAAAATATCTACTCAGTAAAGGTAATAAAATATGGAAGCTAGAGGTTCTAAAATTCTTTCTTCAAATTTAAACCTAAGGATTTGAGTTCATAGAGAAGAACACTGGTGTTCCACTATAACATAAATAAGAGCCACAATATTTTTCAGTGTCTTGATGGGCTAATCCCTCAAACAACAACGATGAAAAAATAAAATTACATAATAAACTATCCAAGGCAACTAAAAAAACAGACAATTCCAGCCACTTTTGTAACAACTATTTTTTTGCTCTAGAATAAGAGACCCTGTAGTTTTATCTAAAAAGACTTCTTTCAAAATTATAAAAGTTTATTTGGTCACTTTTCCTCGCCTCCTGCCTTTGAACAGGGAATGTTTTCTTATTCCAATAACAAATCCTGCCAATTGCATTCCAAGTACTCCCCTTTTCTCCCTTGGATGATCTCCCTTTTTCTCCACCCCTTCCTCTCCTGTGAAATGCTTTATTTATCTATCCCAAGTTGCTGCTGAATGCTTTTGATTGGCTATATACTCTAAGCTGTCCTGAAAGGTTATAAAAACCAAGTCTTACTTTAGGAAGCTAAAGCTGCTTTTCAGAAAGAGTAGTATTACTTAACATGCTAATAAATTTCTTTGCTTTCAATTTGGCCACTTGTCTTTTAACCTACAGTCTCAGGACCCCCAGAGACAGGTAGGTACACATCTCCCAAAAGGTTTCATTCCTCTTAGTTCAGAATATTTCCTGACACAACTCATAGCCTCATAAATCCATGATATCTTGGGTTGGAAGGGATTGCAGAGAGTGTCTTGCCAACTTCATTTTGCAGACAAGGAAAATGAAACCCTCATGGGTTAAATATCTTCTAAGAAGTATTCTGAATTCGGCTTGTAAATGAGAGAGGAAGATTTAAAATGGGGAAAGAAGAAAAAGAAACAGAAAAGAATAAGTCTATTGTAATTATAAGTTGCTCTTGGTAAAATTAAAAATTGGGCAATTATTGAAATCATCTCTAGCCTCCCTATTTGTATTTTCTTCTTTGTCAAGTAGGATTTCTTTCCTACCCAGCACACAAAGCAACTTCACACTGCTTCTTTTCAGGAAAAAAAAATAGTACCCATGGTACAATATTTAGTCACCTAATTTATGCTGAAGTGTAAATGACTGATAAAACTTCATACATTACCTCTCCCCAGGATATTCTCATTTTATAGGAAACGAAGGAATGACTCACATAGGTTAGCACTTTTGACATGGCATTTTTGTGAAAGGAGACATTTCGGAAGGAGGAGAACTTATCCAGAGCTCCTGAAATCTTACTGTACATTAATTTAAAGACCGACCGTTAATTTTATTTAGAAGAGATGTCAGAGTCATCTAATTCAATCCCTTTATTTTTATGAATAAGCAAATAGGTTGTTTTTTTTTAATAAATGAGGCCCAATCAAGTTACATAACTTGCTAAAAATGATAGAAGTCCAGCTTTAACTGTAATATTATATGGGTGTGCATATGTACACAACACATAATGCAAAGCTATATATGTGTAGAACAAAAGTATATATTATAACATCTGTAGAGCATGCATATGTTTGTACATGTATGCATATATTGATGGAGAGAAAGAGAGAGAGCAATAAGGAGAGAGAGGAGACTAATCAAAAACCCTTCTTTTCTTTTCCTTTCTTTTTTTGTTACTTGCCCAGAATCACAGAGGTAGGATCTGAGCTCATGTCCTCTGACTCTGGAGCCATACACACATATAAACACAGACTACTTAGGTATTGGTTACCACTATGTGGGTTTGCATATAATGAAGGTCAAATTACATTGCATATGGAAGAAAAATATATATCTATATATAGTCCCCTGTATATTGTAAAAGGCTGATGTGGCACTATCTATGAGGCAGGTGTCAATCTTATTTTCCAGTACCAATGTGAAAAAAGAAAATTGATATTATTTTTAATTTCTTATTCCCAAAATTGAAATATTAATGACTTTACTGAAAATATGTGTTAAATCCATCATTTCATCTTTAGAATAAAAGTGTTCGAATCAATATGTTTTAAAAGGTCATTTTATGTTTTATATCTGTCATACATATGTAGAACATGTTCTCGGGTTTACACTTGCCCTTTAACTCCCAGTACAGGAAGTCTGCTGCTAGGAACGACTTGTAAAATTTTTATGATGTCTAAATCATGTGCAAGATTTCTTATTCACAAAGGGTGAGCTATAAAATTTGCATATGGTATCCACAACTTAGGACAAAATCCCTGATTCTTTTTTTCCTTGGGGTTGGGGGGATGCACTTAAATCTTGATAATGTAGATACTTTATCACCCAGTCACCGGTCATATTCCAAAGTCAACTTCTCTTGGGTACCACAGAATAAATAACTAGTTTCTCAGTTGCTAAGTGTCCAAATTAGATACGTATTATATCAACACTCAGGAGACCAACTGTTTTCCATGTGTCTTAGGCAGACCTGCTAGTTAATTTTTACTTATAGACCACTTTTCAAATCAAAATGTGAAAGAAAACCTGTTAGCCAATATGGTTTGAGACTAGATTTAGTCAAGGAGTGAAATTAAGTGACAAGGTTAAGTGTGTAGGCTCAAATAAGGAAACACAAGAATATGGCATAGAAAAAATTCTGGCTAGGATGCTAGCTAATGTTATTCCCTAGAAGCGAGTTCACTTTCAGTTGTAACCAAATACCTACTTCCACATGTTTGAAACACACACATGAACTCAAACCTACAGACTACATATCAATTAACTCTATGAAAAAATGCTACAATAGCAGTATTCAAAGATATTATCATATTGCAACAATCAGTGATGCTTCAAAGCCATCCTCATAAACTATCTCCTTCCTATCCCATACCTATGAGAATAAAAGTTTCTTGTGAATTTGGTATTATTTCAATCTTTGGATTTGTATCCTAGATAATTAGTACAGTTCGTGATCTGGAGTCAGTGCTGTGTAATTAAAATTTTGTACCCCAGGACTCTCTTTCCCAGAATCCCACTTTCGTCCTCACATTATGGCCTTACGTTTTGGAGATAAAGTTCTGTAATCCCGCACCCTCTTCACTCTTCTCCTGGTAACGTGGTCGGGGAAAACTTCTCTTTACTCAGTCTTTTACTTTTGTCATTTTATGTTCTCTACTTCGAGTGATTATTAATAAATCTTATAAAATATAATACTTGGAGTTATTGGATATTAATTTAATATTAATTTTAATCTTACAGTGCTATATTATTGCTTGTTGGATGATTCCAAAATGATTAATAAATTTGGAATAATTACTTCAAATAAATTGTAAATAAGTATGTAGAAAAAGGAAAGATTAAAATGTGACTGATGTGATGTCTTAAACTCTTAATATCTCAGATAACATTGTTGTTACTCTTCCCCAATGATAACAACAATAAAATAATGTATGTTCACAGAGCACATCAAATATTTAAATTGTTTTACATGCATTATTTCATTTGAGCCTCCCATTAAAAAAGGTATTTTTCAAATACTGTAAACTTAGTTCTTCCTTATTCTAGTATTAGTGCATTATCTATTGTACCATCTAGCTGTCCCAGCTATTTATATACCAGTCCTCCTTAGAGCCTGGGACTCCATTTCCTGGCAAACTCCCAATAATTTTATGTCCTTTTCTTCCATTGGAATATAAGCTCCTCAAGGGTAAGAACTGTC
Organism: Gracilinanus agilis; assembly: GCF_016433145.1. NCBI lineage: Eukaryota > Metazoa > Chordata > Mammalia > Didelphimorphia > Didelphidae > Gracilinanus > Gracilinanus agilis. Next base: position 495,341,172 of record NC_058131.1, read on the forward strand.
TTGGTTGCATGCATTTTTTTCAAAGTACTTTCATAAATGATTTGTCAATAAATCTGTCTAATGAATTAAAAAGGCAAAGCATCATTTACAAAGGACCTATTAGAGAAACAGGATAAAGATGAAGACCTGAATTCAAATCTGGCCCCAGATACTTAAATGTTGTGTCCCCAAACCTCTGTTTTATATCAGTTTTTTCAGTTGTATAAGAGAGATATCAAAAGTGTTTAATTCATAAGGTTAGTGTGAGGATTAAATAAGATCATATTTCAAAAACATTAATACAGTACCTGGCGCCTAGTAAGCCCTTGACAAATGCTAATTTCCTTGCTTCTTTTATTCTTTCCTTCCTTTCCACCAACCCCTCTATTCAATAAAGTAAATATGTGTAAAATATAGCCCCAAAGCATAATAGTATTACCAAATCTGTGGGGAGTAGGGGTACATCCTGTAAAAATAAGAGGCTCTGCATGGGGGCAGCTGGGTAGCTCAGTGGAGTGAGAGTCAGGCCTAGAGACAGGAGGTCCTAGGTTCAAACCCGGCCTCAGCCACTTCCTAGCTGTGTGATCCTGGGCAAGTCACTTGACCCCCATTGCCCACCCTTACCAATCTTCCACCTATGAGACAATACACCGAAGTACAAGGGTTAAAAAAAAAAATAAGAGGCTCTACAAAAGTCATGCAAGTTTAAATTATGCATTAGGCATAACTAATATAACAAACTCCAAAGTGGCAGATTCCAGGATGGTATAATAGAACCAATGTCTGATTTGGATTCAGAGAAACAGGTTCAAAACATAATTCTACTACTCCGGTGGACCTTTATAAGCTTGGGCAAATCACTTCAGTTTTCAAATCCTATATTCCTCATCTGCAGTATGAAGGGGTTTGACTAGATGACCTTGTATATAATTTCTAGTTTTTAATCTAGGTTCCAATAAATGAAAGAGTAGAAGACAAAAACAAAGGTCTGTAAGTGCCTATTACTTCGCATCATTAAGAGCTTTATAAATATTATCTCTTTTGATGTCACAATAACTCTAGAAGTTGTACTATATTATCTCCTTTTGGGAGGTGAGAAAACTGAGGCAGAGAAAATCTAAATGATTTGCACAAGGTCACATAGCTACTAGATATTTGAGGTCAGATATAACCTCAGATCTTTCTGATTCCAGGCTGAGCAACATATCCATCCCTGGTACTACCTATCTGCCTCAAGAAGAAAATGTAAAAGGATAGAATATGTTGAGCCCACCCATGAATGTTGTTTCACACATTAGTACATACTGACATAGTCCCAAGAGACATTCCATCTAGGTAACTGAATTGGAACAAATGTAGGGGGGGGGGTCAAAGTCAGCTGTATCTTAGCTTTACTTGGACAAGTAGACAGTGAAAAACATTTTCTTAAAGGTATCACTAAAAAAAAAAGTGGAACTAAGGACATATTAGTGTGTGTGTGTGTGTGTGTGTGTGTGTTTGTACAGTATTTTCTCCAAGTTAAGGGGAGTGACTATTGACCTCTTTTGAAAGGTAGGAGAGAGTGATCACCTTGCTTAAATTATGGACAAAATTTTTCCCCATGGGCTAGGTGCCATAAACTAGATTTTTATCACCCTCCAAAGCACTGGGCCTTCATAGAGTTTAGAAAAAAAAACATTTAGTAGAGAATAAGAATTTATCAGCATATGACCAACTGTCTAGAAATATGAGAGGAAAATACAAAGATTACTACCACTAGATATATTTTCCATGGATAATTCACAGTAATATTTGTAAAATTGAAATAATAATGTAAAGTGACTAACTCAGTGCCTAGCTCATAGTAGGCACTTGTAAGGATGGAATTTGTGCAAGGAGGATGGGACAAAAGGAGCCAGAGAAGGAGTGACTGACAGTTGGTGACAGTTGATTACAGTTGAGAGGCCAGAGGGATTCTGGGTAATTCTCCAGAGGAGGAAGGAGGAGGAGAAGGACTTCCAGTGGAGGACTGAGAGAGGGAAGAGGAGAACATCTCAGCTCGAATCCAGTCCTGCGGGCTTCCTGAAGATCTTTCTTTGGACATTGATACCCCAATTCCCTGGTCAGCCATTCCATCACATCTCACCTGTCAAGACTTCAACAAACGAGTGAGATAATTGTCTGGACTCTGTTTTGGGAGCGATCTCTTAGTCTCCTTCCCCCATTACCCAACCTTGCTGAGAGACCCTTTTCCAGTTTGACTTGCAATTATAGAAAAGGATAGAAATAGGAAATAGAAATAGAAACCAAAGGAGAAGAGGCGAGGGGAGATGATTAAGAGTGGCAACCCCAAAAGTTCCCACCAGAGTGACAGACCCCATAGAAATAGAGAAGAGGGCACCCCAAAATCTCTCTGCCCTTCACCCCTTTCCCCAGTCCCTGAATTGTGATTAATAAAAGCCATTCATTAGTCAGATAGTCAGGGAGGGGAATCACAGCTTGGTCTGGCTGCCTCCATCTTGAAGCCAGACCACCCACTGTGAAGTTGACTGACCTCGGGGGAGGCTTGTGCAAACCCCGCCCTCAGTCAAAATCAGATTGGGGTCCCCCATACCTCATCTTTTACCCCCAACTCCTATGGGGTGGCACAACCATCCAGGTCACCCAGCTTAGGGGTGATATCCCCTCAAAGTCTCCCAGAGTATATTCGGTGGGAGGGGAGAGCTGGAAGAGAGTCTCACCTCATAGATTCTCTATCTCCCTTCTATCATAACATTTGGTTATGGCTATATTTATTACCATCCTTTTGTTTAGCCTCACAGATTATTCTCTTACACATTAAGTTATCATGTAGTCATCATTCGTACGGAGAGAACTAAAGTTAAATGGTCTTGAGAAGAGAAGGGTCAAGGGGTATGTAGATAGTTGTGTTTAGGGGTTTGAAAGTATGCCACAGGAAGAAAGAATAGACTTGTTTTGTTTGATCCTAAAGATTTAGACTAGGAAAAATGCATAAAAGCTGAAAAGAGGTAAATTCAGTATTTATATCATTAAAAACAACAATAATCTAGACAATTAGAGATATCCAAAATGTGGGACAAAATGCCTTTGGAGAAATTCTGTTACTTCTTGATAGAAGTCTTCAAAGAAAGAGTAGATGATAACTGACCAGGTGTGTCATAGTGGGGATTCTTTGGGGTGCATGATTTAGACTACTTAAACACTTAAGTCCCTCTCATCTCAGAAGTTCTATGACTCTGTTATCTGATCAAATTAAATTACTAGACTTAGAAGTCTGAGAACTAATTCTTGGTACAAAGTGATTATAGCAAAGAACAACTGTTAGACCCTGCTTCAGCAATAGGACAAATACTAGAAAGTCTAACAAATATATGAAGAAATTTAAACTAATCCTTTTATTTTCTTCTTCTTTTTTTTATTCCTCAAGTATAATATGAGTATAAAGGTGTTATGAACTGGTACCTTGATTTATTTTCAAGATGTTGGCATCATAATTAAAAAAAGAGAAGTAAAATATATACTTTTGTCAGTAGCACCTATTTGACATAGTCTGGAAAGTTAAATGCATATGTACATAAATGTATAAATCTGATTTTATATGTATAAATATACACATATAGACCACTGAGTTCCGTGTATGGCTCTACTAAATTGAGTTTAAAGCAGATGCTAAATTACATGACCATATTGCAGTCAATTTTTTGCAAAGAATCTCTCTTATTTTATTGGAAACATTCTTAGTTCATGACTTAACCAAAACAAATTAATCACAGCAAGAGGTAGAAACTGAGTTTTATGGGATTGTCAATACCAAGAGTTCATTGCTAATGGTGCATTTGTGGCCATCTTGTTTGCTTCTTCATGCACTCCTGCTCATTGCACACTTGTTTCTCTGAAATGATCCATCAGCTAAGAAGTTAAAAATAGTGTCTTGCTTGAGTATGGTTGGTGATGTATTCCTCAGGTGGAAGTCAAAATTAGAAATGTTTTTTCAGACTTGGGAAGGGCTGGTTTTAAGAAGTGCCTTTGCACATCCCGAATGGGTTCTGTTTCCTCTTCTCAGCAGAAAATGCTATAAATTCCTGTTACTGAAGATTGATTTATTAGAGTAGCCATAGATCATCCAGGGTTGAATCAGCAAAGTGCAAGGCCGGATATTTGTTTGGGGTGGGGTGTGGGGTAGTGGGAGGAGGGAGGAACTCTGATCCTCTTCATTGGATTTGTTGCTACTGAGAAATAAGGAAACAAAAAGAGATACAGCCAGAGAGAGATAGAGAAAAAAGGATGGGAGGGAGACAAAGGGAGGGAAAGAAATGAAAAGAAGGAA
>NC_058131.1:495345850-495399620 GCF_016433145.1 Gracilinanus agilis
GGAAGGAAGGAAGGGTGAGAGGAAGAAAGGGAAGAAAGAAGGAAGGGAGAGAGGAAGGGAGGAAGTAAGGGAGAGAGGAAGAAAGGAATGATGAAAGAATGGAAGGGAAGGAGGAAGGAAAGAAGGAAGGGAAAGAAGAAAGGTAAGAAAGAAGGAAGGGAGAGAGGAAGAGAGGAAGGAAGGGAGGGAGGAAGAAAGGAAGGATGGAAGAATGGAAGGGAGGAAGGAAGGAGGAAGGATGGAAAGGAGAAAGGAAGGAAGGGAGGGAGGGAAACAAGAATCATTGACAAAAATATAAATATAGAGAAGAAAGCAAAGAGGATTTCAGAAGGTAATTCAATAACAGGAAAAACATTTAATACATTATTAAATCTAAAGGACACTTTCAAAACAAATCCTATGTGACAGTTTTATACACAAGCTTCCTTTTTTTCTTCTTTTTATCCGAAACCATTTTTGTTCTAATGTTGATGTTTATTAAGTTCTTAATATAAAAACATTTTAAGTGGTCTTGAGTAGGTGATTTCCAAGGTTCTTTTTAGACAAAGTATTTTCTTATGATTCACTACAGTACAAAAAAGATGATTAAACTAGTTAGATTAAATAATATCTCTCCATTTATATGTTTTCTTGTGCTCTAAAATAAGCCACAAGACATATAGGACACCTATGAAAGCTCTAGGTCACTGAAATTTTCCAAACACTAGAAGTTTTAAGCTACAGGGGCCCGGAGCATTAACACTGTAAGATTAGTCACCCTGTCCTCATTCTACTTAAAGACAAGAGTGTCTGATTCACTGGAATCTACCAGCGTAAAAGTTGGCAAACATCACTAAAATAGACCCATTTCATCAGTGCTATAAAATTATATAGAGAATAGACTACTCAGAAAAGTGTGCAAAACATAAATTTATTTCAGTGTCATGGACTGCAGACAGTTTTGAATTGCATAGTTTTTTTACCACCCACATTGAGACTTTAAATTCAAAATCTCTATTTAAAATATGAAGGACACATTTCAAAACAAAACAAAACAAAGCAAAACCACATATTTACTTATATAAAATCTTTCAATTAGCCCCACATCAAAGACCAGGGTACTATTGTCTCTTATCAGTAGAGATCACACAGTCAATATGTTTCTTCTAATAGCTATCACCTATGCTGTCCAAGATGATATCAGACACTCCAGTCTTTCTCCACCTTTTATCTTCCTGAGTTGTCCCAAGTAATTCTTATGGTCGTTTCTAGCCAAATCAGATCATTCTTTGACTTTCAAACAGTGACTTCAATGTACATAGCACTTTAGGTATAATATTTAAGTCTGTAATTTTTCTATGCTGTGTTTATTTATCTTTTATATACTGAAGGGATATTACTCTACCGTTAGGGATCCCCTCCCCCTCATTGCCTGTGTCTGAGTCCATTACTTGTTTTAAGTTCTACATAGTTCTATAATGTTTTTTTTTTTTACTAGCTACATAGGGTTTTACTGTAATGCTAAGACTTTCCTTATAGGGTTTTTGTAATTAAAAAAACTAATCAGTTTTCTTTCCTCTGTAATCTATCTAAGTTTTCCAAGTACCTCCTAATTCAAACACCTCCAAACCAGGAACACCTTACAAGTCTAACCAAAAAAAAAAGGTAGTCGTTGTTTCTATGTTAATAATTTAATGCATTCCCAAAAGAAAAAGAAAAAAATAATGAAAGTTTCAAATTACTAACTCATGTCCACCATATTGTTCCATGTAATCCCTACAATTTGGGTTGTTCTTCTTTTGCTTAATCATCCTGTCATAATAATAAAAATCATAATAGCATTTATATGGGATTACTATATGCCAGGCATTAGACTAAGTACTTTACAATTCTCTCATCTGATCCTTACAACAACCTTGGGGTAGTATTATTATCCTGATTTTACAGGTGAGAAAACTGAAGCATACAGAAGAAGTTAAGTGACTTGTACAGGGATGAACAACTGCTAAGTGTCTAAGACTGGATTTAAATTTGGGTCTTAGACTCGTGTCACAGCACTCTACCCAGTGAGTCACTTAGCAGTCCCTATTTCATAATCAGACTTATAAAGAATTTGTGATTTTATAGATAGAGAAACCTTTCTCAACCAACAGTTTTTAAAATGTATATGTCATATGTGCTAAATCCTATGGTGCATGGAGCTGCTGAAGTTAAAAAAAAATTGAATGGCCCAAGGTCAAATGGATAGTATCAGAGGTAAGGTACGAAGATCAGTCTTCCTAACATCAAACATGTCACTCTATCTACTCTAACATTGTCTCTCTAGTTTACAACTCATTTTCTTCCAAATGTACCCTCTCCAAATCCACTCCTGTTCCAAGCTGCTCAAGTTCTGCCAGACACTACCATTTGCTGCCTTTCCTGGGGTCATAACATCAGTATTATCCTTGACTTTTTCTCTTTTTTGCCTACCATATCCTCTAAGTTCCCAAATCATCCACTTTCTTCCTCCACAAAAACCTCTTCAATCTCTAATATTCACACAAATACCACCTTAATTGAAGCTCTCATTGTCTCCTGTCTATGTAGTTTAATGCCCTTCCCCTTGACCTCCCTACTTTAAATCTGTCTCCAATCTTTCTTCTAAAACCTGAAAATGGAATTTTCCTTAAGAACAAATGAGACTTCTTAAATTTCCTTTTTATATATTTTATTTTTTATTGATTAAGAATATTTTTCCATGGTTCCATGATTCATGTTCTTTCCCTCTCCTCCTCCCACCCCCTCCCATAGCTAACGTGCAGTTCCAACTGGCTTTTACATGTGTTATTGATCAAGAACTATTTCCATGTTACTGATATTTGCACTGGTGTGATCATTTAGTCTACATCCCCAATCATATCCCCATCGACTGATGTGATCAAGCAGTTGTTTTTTTTTTCTGTGTTTCTGCTCCCACAGTTAAGCTTCCTATTCAGTAAACTCTAATGACTCTAAGATCTTATATAAACTCCTGTTTGTCTTTTTGAACTTTTCATAATCCTAGTCTAATCGATCCTCATAGCTTTCCACTACATTGTTCCTCTTGTCCCTGGTCCAGCCAAATGTGCTTTCTCATTGTTCTCTCTTTAGACTACTCTATCTCCTCTCTCTATGATTGTGATAGTGGAACCCACTATCAGTAAGTCACTGAGAAAAGATATGGAAAGAGAAGAAGAGAGGACAAAGGATAATCTTGGGACAAACTCATGCCCACTAAAGTGAGTGGCCCTCAAATTTCTGTCATGGATCTTCTTTTATCCTCTATAGTTGGGTGATGTCATCAGCTTCCTCAGTTTTAATTATTATCTCTATGATGATACTTCTCAGATCTACTTATCCAATTAGAACTCTTCTTTTACTGCAAAACTCATTTTCTGGCTGCCCATTAAACATCTAAAAAGGGAAAATGAAAAATGGAAAAAAAGTTCCATTAACATCTTAATCTGACATACTCAAACAACTTATTTTCTTTCCCCTTCATACCCAACCCCAACTTTTTAACTTCTCTATTTTTCTCAAAAGCACTTTATCCTCCCAGGCACCAAAGAATCACAACCTAGGTGTCATCCTTGGTTACTTACTCTCTCACCCCACTTCTCTAATTAGTAGTCTAGTCCTATGGTATCTACTTTTATAATATCTTTCCTATATGCCCTAACATTGCTACCAATCTGGTGTAGGCCATCTCAACATCTTATTTCTGGGACTACTGAAAAAGCTCTCTGGTTATTCTCTTTGACTCAAGTTTCTTCCCACTCCAGCCTATCCTCTAGTCACCTTTCAAATTAGTCTTTCTAAAGAATACATCTGACAATGTCATCATCCTCCAATCCAGTGACTCCTTTAACATTTAGGATCAAATAAACAATCCTCTGTTTGTCATTTAAAGATCTTCACAACCCTTTCTTATACTTTACCCTTCAGGTACTCTTCAATCCAGTGATGCTGGATACTTTACCATTCATGGCATGAGATGCTCCAACTCCATATATTTTTACTGGATGTCCCCCAAGCCTGGAAAACTCTCCGTCCTCATTTCTGCTTCTTGGCCTCCTTAACTTCCTTCTAGTCCTGCCTAAAAACACATATTTTATGAGAAGCCTTTCCTAATTCTCCTTAATACTAATTAATGCCTTTCCTCCTGAAATTAACTCAAATTTTTCCTGTGCATGTCTTATCTGTACATAGGTGTTTGCATATTGTCTCTCTCATTAGACTGTGAGCTCCTTGAAAGTAAGGCTGTCTTTTGACTTTTTTTTGTATCTTCAATTCTTAGAATAGTACCTGACACATGGTAGACATTTTAAAAATATTTTTTGATTCACTCTGTTGATCAGTCTGTGTCAGTGAAAGGAGATTCCACTAAGATAACCTTGAATGTATAAAATTCTAAGTTAAGACTAAATATATATATATAATATATTTTATTTATTATATTTTTATCTTATTATATATATATAAAGGCCCATGATTTCTTTGATGTGTTTACTGACTCCAGCAATCCACATCACAATTCATCCATATTTTATGAGCTATTTGTTGAATTTTTTTCATCTGGTGATCAACTTTCTGCTGGGAAGTTTCCCTAAAGATTGAGATAAACCACTATCTACATAATAAACACAAAGTCTTTCCACAGTTGCACACTAAAAATTTGTCTGGTGCATTAGAATCGTCTATGCTTGGGCTCTGTTGACATAGTGTTCAAGAATCCAGCACCATCTTTGATGAGAATGAAGCGTCAGAGAAGGAATTCATTAGGCTATATAATTCAGCTAGAGAGTGAATGCTTCCAAGTTGCTTTTTTGGACAAATTGTTGTTGGTTTAATATAATAACATTTTATTGCATTTCATTTCTAGGCAGAAGTCGTTGAATCTGGCTTTATCCTTTGACGAGAAGTATCTTTTAGAAGGAGGTGCACAGTAACTCTGAGAACTAATCCTCAGAATTCTTCTCTGAAATCATTTAAGCAGTAAATAAGATTACTATTAAAGTAGAAAACTTTAATTAATTATAGGCATTTTCTTTTTGAGATGTCTTTCTTTTAATCTCTAAGAGATGGCAATTGCATGACTTAATGTTAAATAGCACATATGCTACAAAGTTGAGATTAGACATGAGAATTCATAATTCATTTCTGGAACCACACTTAAGTCTTTCTGGTTAAATTAAAAACTGCTAGAGTCTGTGTCCTACCTAGTCTGGACTTCAAAAACACAGGATCACCTTCATGCCATAATGAAATATTAGTTGTACTTTCCTATAAAACTAAATTATATATTGATTTTATATTTCTCATTGTATTTCTTTTCTTATATCATTAAGGTTCTTTGGTCAGTTGTTCAATCAGTTAGCAATCATTTATGAAGCACCTACTAAAAGCCAGAGTCTTTGTTAGGTACTGAGAACTAAAGAGTGGAAATTAAATAATTTCTAGTCACAAAGGACTTATATTCTTTTAGAGGAGATATGTACATATATAGATATACATATATATGCAGAATATATGTGACTCTTTCTATATGAATATTTGTGAATAAGAAATATTAAATAAACATAAAGTAGTTAAGAAGGGAGGACACTGGCAGTTAAGGGGATAGATAAAAATTTCATGTAGAAGGCAGAGCATAAGTTTTACTTTTTCCCTATTCCTTATATCTTTACCTCTTTAAAAATAAAAATGAATTGATTTTCTACATCACCAGAATTTCTCACAGTATCTCTGAACTTAAAATTTGTCCAAGATACTACTGGCTTCAATTTATCTCTTTCAATAACTCAGATCCTTAAAAATAGCTGGAATATGCATGAATTGTGCATTGGGCTTTATTTTAACTTTTTAATGATTCAAAGAGAATGATTAATCATTTAGAAAGCATTTGCTCGTAAATATTGGACCTCTCCAACCCTTGGAATTTGACTCATAAACCTAGAATACTATCTCGAGAAATGTTCTATTCACTTTTATATCTTCCACTTGCCCTACAAATGGCTTAAAATATTTTTTATTATTTTCAGCATTTTCCCAGTTTCAAATTGTTTTGAATTTTAGCTTTTCTGAGATTATTCTTAAATAATGCTATCCTATTTATTTCTTCCCTTAATAAATAGCTATCTTCTTAAACATCAAAGTTGGTCAGTGATTTCCCTAAGTATTCCTGTTGATCTCTTTAGACAGCTTTCCCTCTTCTTCCTGATAATTTCTTTCAAAAGAACTTAATTCACAAAACAATATCATTTCTCTTTAGAAATCTTCTTAGAATTTTAGTTCATATTATTCTAGTTATCCTTTCTATGAATTTTTAAAAATATACTCTCCCCTAATCTAGGCTCCATACTAGACAGTATCTAGATTCCCCCTACGTTTCTATCATGAACTTAAAAATCAAATATAAATTTTATCCCCACTTTCACATAATTTCAAACTCCAAACAAATATCTTTCTAATTGGTCAGAATCCAGTACATAAAAACAGTCATTTCTATTCACCATTTTACCTTTGGGGAAATGAAGATACCTTTGAGGACATTTAAGACTCCATCAACACTTTTTTTAAAGCATTTATTAATATTTATTTTTTGAAAAGTTAACATGGTTACATAATTCATGCTTTTACTTTCCCCTTCGCCCCCCAACTTTACCCTTCCCCCCATGTCAGATGTGTATTTCCAATGGTTTTAACATGTGTCATTGATCAAGACCTATTTCCAAATTGTTGATATTGCATTGGAGTGTTAGATTAGAGTCTACATCCCCAATCATGTCTGCCTCAACCCATGTGTTCAAGCAGTTGTTTTTCTTCTGTTTCCACTCCTGTAGTTCTTCCTCTGAATGTGGGCAGCATCCTTTTCCATAAATCCCTCAGAATTGTCCTGGGTCATTGTATTGCTGCTAGTATAGAAGTCCATTACATTCTATTTTACCACAGTGTATTGGTCTCTGTGTAAAATGTTCTTCTGGCTCTGCTCCTTTCACTCTGCATCAATTCCTGGAGGTCTTTCCAGTTCCCATGGAATTCCTCCAGTTTATTATTCCTTTGAGCACAATAGTATTCCATCACCAGCATATACCACAATTTGTTCAGCCACTCCCCAATTGAAGGGCATACCCTCATTTTCCAGTTTTTTGCCACCACAAAAAGCACGGCTATAAATATTTTCATACAAGTCTGTTTATCTATGATCTCTTTGGGGTACAAACCCAACAACGGTATGGCTGGATCAAAGGGCAGGCATTCTTTTATAGGCCTTTGAGCATAGTTCCAAATTGCCAGCCAGAATGGTTGGATCAGTTCACAACTCCACCAACAATGCATTAATGTCCCAGTTTGGCCACATCCCTTCCAGCATTCATTACTCTCCCCTTCTTTCATTTTAGCCAATCTGCTAGGTGTGAGGTGATACCTCAGAGTTGTTTTGATTTGCATTTCTCTAATTTTTAGAGATTTAGAACACTTTCTCATGTGCTTATTGATACTTTTGATTTCTTTACCTGAAAATTGCCTATTCATGTCTCTTGCCCATTTATCAATTGGGGAATGGCTTGATTTTTTTATACAACTGGTTTAACTCCTTGTATATTAGACCCCTGTCAGAGTTTTTTGTCATAAAGATTTTTTCCCAATTTGTTGTTTACCTTCTGATTTTGGCTACATTGCTTTTGTTTGTACAAAAGCTTTTTAGTTTGATATAATCAAAATCATTTATTTTACATTTTGTAATTTTCTCTAACTCTTGCTTGGTTTTAAAATCTTTCCTTTCCCAGAGATCTGACAAGTAAACTACTCTATGTTCACTTAACTTATTTATAGTTTCCCTCTTTATATTCAAGTCATTCACCCATTCTGAATTTATCTTGGTGTAGGTGTGAGATGTTGATATAAACCTAATTTCTCCCATATTGTTTTCCAAATTTCCCAACAGTTTTTGTCAAATAGTGGATTTTTGTCCCAAAAGTTGGGCTCTTTGGGTTTATCATACACTGTCTTGCTGATGTCACTTACCCCAACTCTATTCCACTGATCCTCTCTTCTGTCTCTTAGCCAAGTACCATACCGCTTTGATAACCACTACTTTATACTAGAGTTTAATATCTGGTACTGCTAGGCCCCCTTCCTTCACATTTTTTTTCAATTATTTCCCTTGATATTCTTGATCTTTTGTTATTCCAAATGAACTTTGTTATAGTTTTTTCCTACTGCCACAACTATATTGTGCTTCATTGCAAAATATTTATTTTTCCTTAATTCATCATATATTTCTCCTTTCAAGGCAGGTGGCTATTATTATATTCCTATTATAATAATTCTTCTGGTTCTTCTTTTGCTAATCTTTGATTAAATGTTTTCCCCCATGTTTACCTGCTGATTTTTCTTCAAATAACCATATGGTCTTAATATATAGCTTTACCCCAACATTCCTTATATCTAAACTGTTCTTTTGAAATAAGGAGGTACTTCCATTGCCATATTCTAGTAATGAAAGCCGTTTTGCCATGAGGCAACTGTTTCAATGATGCCTATTACATACAATTTACCTTCCTACAAAAGCTTTCTAATTTTCATTGTGTCCTTTATCTATCCATTTATTCATTTCCAGTAGCAAATTAGTCACAAGCATTTATTGAATACTTAAGACCTAAAAACTATATTAGTCAGTAAAGGCATAAAGCCCAAAAAAAGTTCCTACTATCCAAGAGTTTAAACTTTTTTATGTATGTGTGTGTATATATATATATATATATATATATATTATCTGCATTATTACTATCCCTTTTATTGGATATACCCTCTTGTAAATTACTGGCCTTTCCTCTAGTATTCCTCAGGTTGTGTTTTACCTCCTGTGTAAGTTGATCCTAGTTGATCTGTGAAGGCATTTTCTCCCTCACTTTCCTTCTGTTTTGAATTAACAGCATTTTATTGTTAACCAAATAAAATGCTTATAGCATGTTTTTATAATGAATGATCATTATAGATAAAAGGAAATGAATAGCATACTGTGATTGCCCTGAGTCCACGCTAAGTTGTTAATTAAAATCTCTTGCAGAATTGATTCTTTTATCCCAGTTTCAATTCCAACAAGGTACATTCCCTTTTTCTGGTCTATAATGAATGAGTCGCTTTTTGCTCCTGGGACACTATCATATTTATTTTTATACCCCAAAAAATTTTGTGGAAGAAAATCAATTTTAAAAGTTTCTTCTCCACACCACCTCCCTATGCTTCCACAATGAAATATCAATCACATTGCCAAAATAAATTTCTTTATGTAGAACATGCATTGTCTTTGCAAATAAATAGATAAGGAACACCTGGATGTTATCATTGACTCAGGAATATAGTTATCCCTCTTTTCTTACTTTCTCTATTATTATCCCCTATTTCCACCTTCAGGGTTCAGTTTTTTTCCTCCAAAGCTTTCAACACCGTCTCACTCCATGACACCTCAAAATTCATAGATGTATTTGAGGATTGAATTGTAATTCTATTTGCCTTGTCCTTTCTTCAAACAGAATTGAGGTATAACCACTCACACTCACTTCTGGGTCCAGGTAAACTAGGATGCTTGCTATATAATGTTCAAGGGGCCCGGATTCAGCCTTGGGTGATCCTAGTTGTCAAAGAGTAAAGTTAGGTGCTTTCTCATTATCTCTGGACCTTTGTGTCCTCACCAGGAGCCCTATTTAAAATCACTTACAGTTTAGGCTTGCCTTTTACCTGATATCTCACTTAAAGGGAATGGAAGGAACTCTACATATAATGTTACTTACATTTGGCAAGTTACTTATTTTCTCCTTACAAAAGAAATGACAAGGAAAAAAAAAATCATAGAGCAGTAACCTCTAACTACTATTGTATTTGCTTCAAATGGCAAAACAAAAGGAGCTATTTTTAAACTGCTGATTCAGTGTTCTTCACACAGGCTCTTCACTCACAATCACTTATCTCCTTGTCTTCTGGAATGTCAGGCCAGGGGATTGGGCTCATCTTTCTGGCATGGGGCATCTTCTCTAAGGAGCACTATTGGGATGCAAGGAAACATCTTTCTAAAGTCCAGAACTCCCCAGGCACTCACTCTTGAAAAGACTATATCTCCTGATTGCTATTTGAAGGAAACACAAAGTATAAAATGCAGCCAGGACAGAAGCTCATGTTTTTTTATCATGTAGATGAACCCCTACTCTAGAGGTCATATACAAACCATTTCTACCAGGGTGGGAGAAGTCCCAGGACACACACACACACACACACACACACACACACACACACACACATACACATACACACTAGCATGTATACAAACAGAAGTCAGGAGAAAGAGTATCAGAAGGAAATGTCCAAAAATATAAAAATGTAAAACAAAACAGTGCATACTCCATCTCAACAGTCATAGGAAGAGGGAGTCCAAGAGGATACCCAGAATTCTATGTGTCATCCTCAAACACCTGGTCCTACAGCCTTGAGTCAGAACCCACCAGAAGGGCCCCAAGATCCTAAAGATTAAGGAAAGAGAGCTCTCCTGTTTATCCCTATCAGAGTTGGATCATATGGGGGAAAAGCCACAAATGAATCATAGATTTATAGCTATGATTAGAAACTATCCTAATATTTTCATATTATAGTGGAGAAATTGTGGTCGAGAAGTCAAATAAATTGCCTAAGAACACAAAGGGAATAAGTGGAAGAATTAGGTTCAAAAGTGCTTGGACTCTAAGCCTAAAATTTGAAAAGAAATCCTAAACTTAACCATTCCTAAGAAATTACTCAAAGTAGCTCTAACTATGATATATTAGAAGATCTAGTTTCTAGGATCAACTTTTGCACTGATTGGTCTGAAAATTCAAATGAGGAAAGAGGATAAATTATTTTCAGTACACAAATGGAAAACTCCTAGATGATAGACAAATATGACTGAACTTCTTTGTATTGCTGACATTGTTAGCAAAGTGCATCACAAATGCTTAATGTGCATTAAATATCTGTCAGTTGGGTAAATAGAGTTTGCTGAATTTAAGGATCAGAGGAGCACTTACCAATGAGCATCCAGTCCTTAGAGCAAGCTTAGATTTACTCAACCAAAAGCTTAAGCAGAATATGAAAAGATATTCATTGATTCCAAACTAGCATATGGAACTGTGGGAAACCATTTCCTTCATGAATAATTAACAGTTTGCTATGGTAAAATGTTGAAAAGCTTTCTAAATTTCCATCTGTCAGGGAAAAAATGGTTCAGAAGGTCCTGAACTAGGATTGAGTTTGCATACAAATGGGATTGCACTAATATATCTTTTCTTTCCTTGCAGAAAGTGAAGCAGAAATGTTGGAGAGTATTACCAACCTGAATTCCCTTACATAGCTTGTAGAGTTGTTTTATGTTCAAGAGCAAACAACATTTCTATTTCATCTCTAGAGACTGGAAGACTACAGGAGTTACTGGAGGTCTCCCCAGAAACTTGATTGGATTTCAGAATCCAGTATCAGTGGTTGATGGGAGAGGAAGCATGTGCAAACGGAAGTAAAAACACTGTCAGACAAGGACTACAATGGCTTCAAGGACCCTCTCAACTGAGAGAGAGTACCAGAAGGTAATATCAATTAAAAAATTAACATGGTGCATTCTCAACCCCAACAATTATAGATGGAAGGAGTCTAAGATTATATCCAGAATTTTACATATCATCACTAAGCACCTGATGACAGCAGCAATAAGTCCACTAGAAGGGACCCAAGGTCCCCAATTGACTATAATTTCTAGAAAAGCACCACTCCTTAGACTAAAGCAGAGATCTACACCAAATAGGAAACTTATAAGTACTACATAAAAGCAGGAAACATTTCCAGATCCAGAAATTGGGAGACATTATTAAGGCACTCATGTCCTCTCAACATGTACCTCACTAACATTGTTCTTTAGAAAACAGTCTAGTGCCCTCAGGAGTCTATCACATACAATGAGTGAACCCCTGGATTAGGGAAAATGATTTAGAATTTCTCAGAAACAACCCTTTTCTAGAAGCTACTTGAGCTCTACAGATTTTCTGATAAGAGGGATGAAACAGTTAGGGCTAATGACTATAGTGCAACCCAAATGACCTTCAGTAATACTCCTAGAACCTTCAGGAAGAATAGTAGTCATCTGCCTTCTGAGAACCCAACCTACCAGTGCAAATACAATTTGGGAAAGTGAGTCTAGGGGAAATGCTACCTAGGTCTATATCACAGATTCATTATTATCTCCTCTTTTCCTCATCCCATCACATTCCCATTTTATCCAGTCAAAAAAAAGGAAGAATGTTTGGAATATGAATGAGAAATGACATTTTATTTACCCCCAAATTTTAATACTTCTTTCAAGTGCCTTGTTTACGTTTTGCTGATTCACCAGGCAGAATGGGCCAAATGTTATATAAAAGTGTTTTAAGTGTTGATTGTAAAAACAGACTGGTATATGGATAATGGCTCATGGTATTCAATAGTTGTGTTGCTATTTACTTAAAGATTGCTGCCAGCTGTAGAAGTTTAAAAGACAGTTGTGATTCTGAACAATAATGGAAGAGTCATCTATCTTTTTTACACAGACTCTGTTTATTAACATTCATAGCTAGTAAAGAGCCAAACCACTGACTTTTCCCTCACATGAATGAATTCTTAGCCCTCAGATGGAATAGGATTTTTATGGATGAGTTCATCAATCACTGTTTACATCCAATTTCATATACTGACTGTTTTACAGAAGGAATGCAATCATACTTCTTTAATACATACTTCTTTATAAGGTTGCTAAAAACTGATGCATTAAATAGATGATTAACAAAATTACAATTTTAGTCATAGCCTACATTAATAGGCAAAACTATGAGTAAAATCAATTATTTGAGAATGTCATATCATATTTTACCTTGTTTAAAAAATGAAACAAAAGCTTTGATGTAAACAAACGTTATGATGAAGAAGCTTCTAAGTCCTGTGTAATCCTGATTATAGCTCCATGATATTTAAATTGTTTTCTTTTGTTTGCCTGTAGTACTTTTTTCTAGTTTGGTTCTTGTAGAACTTTCACACTTGGGAGTTCTGGAATTTGGCTAGAGTTCTACTAGAATTTTTTTTTATTATTTTGGAGTCTCTTTCACAAGGATCAGTGGATTCTCTCAATTTTGATTTTTTTCCTCCTATTTGAGGATATCAGGCAGTTTTCTGTGATGAATTCTTATAATATGATGTCCAGGCTCTTATTCTGATCTTGGCTATCAGGTACTCTGAGGATTCTTAGATTCTCTCTCATGTATCTGTTTTCATGGTCAGTCATTTTTCCAGTGAGATATTCTAGATTTTCTTCTATTTTGAATGTTTTCTTGTTGTTTCCTGATGTCTTATGGTTTCATTAGCTTCTATTTGTCCAATTCTAATTTTTATGGACTTATTTTCTTCTTTTACTTTATTTTTGTTCCTTTCCCATTTAGCCAATCTTATTCTTTAAAGAGTCGGGGTTTTTTCAATGTTTTGGGGGATTTTTTTGGCCTCCATTTCAAATCAGTCTATTCTATTCCTTAGGGAATCATTTTCTTCTATATATTTTTGTACCTCCCTTTCCTTTTGATCTATTCTAATTTTTGGAGAATTGGGTTGTTTTTTTTTTTTCAGTGAATTTCCTCCCCCTTCCCAGCTGTTGAGTTTTTTCTAATAATTCTCTTACTTAGTTTTTAAATTGCTTTTCAAGTTCTTCCAAGGGTTCTTTTGAGACCTGATATCCTTTCATACTTTCATTTGAGGTTTCACATTTTTTCTTTTGGCATTGTTGTTGAAGTCTGAGTTCATATTTTTAGTCTTCCCTGTCACTAAAGTTACTTTCTAAGGTCAGTAGTTTTTTGTTTGTTTATTTGTCTTTTGTTTATTTTTCTAGCCCCACCAAACCTTATTTATCTGTTAAAGTACTTCTTTGTTCCTGAGGCAAAAGGTACACTGTTCCAGGCTTGCAGAGTAATCTTCTGGTACTTGGGGTGGGCCTGCTGCCTTTGTTTCTCATGGAGTTCCTGTAAAGCAGGTGGCTCTCCTAGCTTGCTCTAGTGATGTTTTCAGCAGTTCTGTCTTTCTCTATTGAAGAATTAGAATATTGGAGAGATGAAAGACAAAGTTAAATTGAATCATCTTTAAGGTCCCTTCTAGCTCTAAATTTCTGTATTTCTATTAATCTTAAGAATAGAAGCCCATGATATTTTGTATTTGAAGCCTTCCAAATATATCTATAAGTAAAAATAAATTCAAAGGCTATTGAAATTCAGAGGAAATTAATTGTGTATAATCATTATATTATGTAGCTCAAAGATTATTATTTAGTGGCTATATAATATGAGACAGTCTGGTGTAATAGACAGAACATTGGGGTAGGAGCCATAAAACCTGGATTATGATTGAATCTCTGCCACCAATTGGACATGTGACCTCTAAGTGTTAGCTTCTTTGGAGCTCAGCTTCCTCATTTGTGAAATGTGAAGATTAGACTAGGACTAGATGAATGTCATAAGATCTCTTCAGGCTCTAAATGTTTATGGTTTTATAACATTTTTCATTGGAATCCAATTTAAAACATTTATTCTGTTCCTAATATATGTTAATCACTGTTTTAAAATATATAGTCTGTACCCTAGCTCCAAAGAGCTACTTAATATCATTTAGTCTTAGTCTTCTAGTATGTATGCTTTTCTGCCCAAGATAATTTAGATAATTTTTGTGAATTTGGTTGAACTCTTTAAGGCCACATTTGGTCAGGAGAAAGAGAAATTTGTGTGATTCAATTTAGCAATTAAAATAACCATTTAAAAATGTATTTTTAAAAGCATTCATCATTTCTCCCTCCCACTACCAAATACACCTTACATTGAATAATAATTTAAAAAGAAAACCCTCCATAGCATGCATATTCCAGCAAAACAAATTCTCATGTTGACCATGTCGAAAAATATATGCTTGAGTCTGTAATTTAACTTTATTCTCTTTACTGCAGGAGGTAGGTGGCATGTATCATTGACAGTCCTCTGAACTTGTGTTTTATCATTGAATTATTAATTTGAAAACAGTATTTCAAGATTGTTTTTCTTTAGAAATTACTTCCATTGTATAAATAATTCCCTCTATTTAACTCACTTTACTCTAAATCATGAATAAAGCATCTATTATATACTGAGGACTGTAGTCACCAATATGTGAGACTCAGTTTATTTAAACTACCAACTTGTTTCTCACAGAGTATACACTTTAATAACATAGGAGTCCAGTGAACATATATAGAGTTAACTATAATGAATAATAATGAGTGATATGAATTAAAGAGATGTAGAAGTGTCATGTAGAGGAAAAAAGTATAGGTTTTTTCAGACACTGATCTTAGAATTAATCATATATGACAGGAATTTAACAAGTAGATAATAGGAAAGATGGTTATTTCAGATTTCAAGAGCAGGGTTAGCAAAGGCATAGAATTAGGAAAGCACAAGACATCTGTTATGTTTCCCTTAAAGGGGACAATAAGTAGCTGTTTACCTGGAATATATAGTATATGATGTAGAATGTTATGAGATGAGACTGGAGAGGTTAGGGGCAAAGAAAGTGAGGATTATAATTGGTTTTGTATGCCAGACAAATAAAATTGAAGTTTGCTAGGTAAATAACAGATAAAAGGCTATATTTTTATTTTAATTTTTATCAGAGCTTTGACATGACTAAAGCTGTAATAAAGATACAACTAGCTCAATTGTGAAGGAGAGATTTGATAAGGCAGAAAGTAGAGGCATGAAAATCTTTTTGAAGACTTGAAATAATAAAAGTGAAGGATGATGAGATCTTACACCAATTGATGGCAGTGGGATTAAAGAAAAGGAAATGAGTACAAGAGATGTTACAGATTAACAGGACTTGATATTCTATTAGCTATGAGATGTGAGAAGAAAGAAGCAAATTAATAAAAGTCAAGTGTAAAAGAGATATATGCAAGGTCTTATCCTTTAGAGGTTTTTTGTTTGTTTTTGTTTTTTAATAAATTAAGGTCACAACAGGAAAACAGAGGATTCCTTGCTAGAATTAGTTCTATGGAAAGAAAATTAGTCAGTCAATCAATATATATTTATTAATGATCTACTGTGTTTCATTACATCAAGTATTGAGGATATAGAATGTTTTTAAAAAGTAGAAGAAAAAAGAAATATAGGCTTACCCCTCAAGGAGCTTATAATCTAAAAGGGAAAGACAACACACAAGAAAATGGTGGTCTAGTTTAAAGAGTGTTGCTAGTAGGAAATGAAGGTCTGGATAGCCTGGTGATCTTCTGTAAAATAAGATTTTGGTAAGAGTTCTTTGCTCTGCCCTTCCACCCTCCAATCAGAAAGGCAGAGATTCCTGAGGATATTGATGAAAGATAAGTTCCAAAACTGATGTCATCTT
This sequence comes from Gracilinanus agilis, assembly GCF_016433145.1. Classification (NCBI taxonomy): domain Eukaryota; kingdom Metazoa; phylum Chordata; class Mammalia; order Didelphimorphia; family Didelphidae; genus Gracilinanus; species Gracilinanus agilis. The sequence goes on from NC_058131.1 coordinate 495,362,309, forward strand.
GAAAGATGAGGAGTTTCCTGATAATAAGGTTTCCTGGGAGCATGATCATGATGGAATCCAGTCATGGTGTATAGTTAGTGGGAAACAGAAAGATTTGATTTATTTAGCTTGGTATCAAAGGAAAGAACTAACAACAATGAGGTTCTCCTATATTGTCTATTTCATTCACTCATTCAAGAATATTTATTAGGTACTTACTATGTGCAGATCATGGCAAGTCTATAAATATCTGATAAGGCATGATCCCTATCTGTGGAGCTTATCATTTAGTAGGAGAATATGACTCATATGCAAATAGTTTTATTGCCTATTCCAATGAAAAGTGCCTGATGTCTGGAATGATATTACCTTTCCTCTTCATATCTCTAGTGCTTTTCACATTGCATCAATGAACCAACAAGCATTTGCTAAGAGTTTCCCATATGCCTGGTATTCTTATTATAAGCTATGGATGTCAAGAAAGAAAACAATAGCCCCTTCCTTCTAAATGGGGAGATGTCATAGTTACAAACACACACAAATGCATACACACAAATTTTAAGCAGATCTATGCAGAAAGTATGGACAGATTTTAGAATATTTCATAGGAAGATGCCAAAGGATTATAATCAATACCAATTCAAGGAGTATGATCAAAAAATTAGAGCTTCATTGAAGTATTAAAATATGAAGAGAATTCAATTTGATACAATGCAATTTAATAAGCATTTATGAAGTATTTTCCATGTTAAAGATATTGAGACAAAAAAAAAAAAACAATTTTGGCCCTCAAGTTTACATTTACTTAAGGGAGCACAGCACAGAGAGAAAACTAAAAGTGGAGTAAGTGGGAAAATCAATCAAATCATTCATTCCCATTCAAAGTAAATAGTAATGTAGTTACAATGTCTGACAAGACAGGAGAGATATTTTTGAGAAGGAACCGCCTAGAACATTTTCCTGGTTCATATGTTAGAAATGTCCAATAGCAGCTAACGCCATATTTTTATGTAGAAACCAAAGTATGACAAAATCTTATAGCCAAATGGAAAAGGCTTACTACTATCTGGAATCACATTACTTTGATCAGTGCCTTTCCCAGACTTTTACACTTGGTAAAAAGTCAATGACTGAAAGTGATCAATTGACTAAGCATCTTATAACTTACTTTAAGTGGGACAGAGTGACTCAATTGATTTATTCAATCTGAGCCACTTATATAAATACACACAAAATAGATACAAAGGAAATAACATAATTTTTTGTAAAGTAAAAGATGTTAAGGAACCCTGAAGGTAATAATGGAGAGGTCCTCAAGTTAAAATGGTAGCTAGTCTAACCCCAAACTCTATCTGTCTCTGTTTCTGTCTGTCTGTCTGTCTGTCTGTCTGTCTGTCTGTCCCTTTGTCTCACTCTCCCTCCCCCCTCCCTTTCTTTCCTCTCTTTCTGTCTCTTTCATTCTCTCTCTTTGTCTGTGTCTGTGTCTGTGTCTCGGTCTGTCTGTCTGTCTGTCTGTCTGTCTGTCTGTCTCTCTCTCTCTCTCACACACACACACACACACACACACACACACACACACACACACACACACACATATTTCTGGAATAAAATTAGGAACCTTAAATTGAAGAGTGTGCAGATGAGAAATCTGTCCACTATACTCGTACCCTATGGGTTTGATATAAAGTGGCTTCACTCATCCTGTAACTTCAAGGCCACCTTTTAAGAAGATTACTAGAATGAAGCTGACCTTTAGAGTATTCGCAATCACATCCTTTTCTCTGACCAGCCATGGTAGAGCTGTAATTTATCACTACCATATAGGTTACTATAATAGAGCCCTTTCTAAAGATGCCAGTTCTAAAGGCAAAGGCATATTTTATGAGTTCTACAAACTCAGCCTGTCTTCTCCATCAAAAGGTAAAGGGTTGCAATATTGAAGTAGATGTTATTAACTAGAGTACTCTCAAGCAAAAGGCATATATACCACACATGACAGAGCCAGCTGTTTCCTTTTGCATTGCTTTAATGTCATCTAGCTATAACTATTATCTCTGAACAGAAAGCTGAATGTGAATAACTGGTAACAGTAATTTCTAGACCCTTAACAAATGTTTATTGATTGATTGATTTTTCTTTAAGGTTTGGATAGCACTTCACGTATATTTTCATTTCCTTTGAGTCTTACAGTAACACTGATGGTAGTTCTACGGCTGTTATTATCATCAATTCACAATTGGGCAAAATGAGAGTCAGGATGTTTAAGTTAATAAATAGTTGTTATCTTTTAAAAACCATTTTAGACAATCCTTGGTAAAGCTACCGTAATCACAAATTATAAAAGGGAAATTAATATGGCTCAAAAAGTAAGAAACTATAGAAGTGAATTGTATCATTATGAGTCATAAGTCTGGTAAGAATGACTTTGAAATATTTATTTGTATCCTCAGAAACTCTTTAAATTAGAATTTTATGATTCTTTTTCCCCCTCAAAACAAACAAACAAACAAAAACCAAAAACCCCAAAACACAATATACCTGTTCTCTATTCCTGAAGTTTTACAGTGGCCTTTAACCAAAAGCAATAAATGTCTGACCTTTTATAAATAGCAGTAATATTACAGTATTAAAATAATTTTAAAAAGTTGATATAGAGATCAGTGAATATTCATCATTCCTTTAATATATAATTTTAAAGCATTAGAAATAATATGAGTCATTAGAACTTATATTTTAATGTTTGGAAAGCATTTTTCATGCTATCTCATGCCAAGTAGAAAACATTTCAGCATATCCTGATACAGATACAAATGTAAATAAGATAGGCGTCCAGTCATAAGAGATGTTAAAATTAGTAGAAGAGAAATAATGAGCATTGAAATGCTTATAATAGAAATAAAATATGTATACAGAACACTAACAGAGTGACAAGGAAGGACATTTTGTAATAGCTCCGGAGAGAATGAGGAAGACTTCATAGATGAGGAAGCATTTTAATTCTTTTCTTGGAAGCTAGATATGACTTCAAAAAGTGGAGATGGGAATAAGATGGAAGACATACTATATTTCTGGAATATTGAGAAAAAACGGAGGAAGTATTTCTGGTAAAATGAACAATCCAAGTTGTCTAAATTATAACCACATGTGAAAGACAAGGCTAAAGTGATAGGTTGGTGAACAATTGTAGTAGACTTTGGAAACTAGTATAAAGAGCTAATTTAGTACCCTTTGTACATCTCTCTTATCTAATTAATATTTTGAGTGCTTAACTAATACTCAGACTATCCATTTGGGATCCCTTATTCCTACTATACAATTAATTCATCCCTCTTATGACTAGTCATGTCTTCATTTGACCTGGACATCTTTTAGAGCCCTTTTCACATGACAATTTTCATTATCAATATGTGACAACAATTTTAAGCCCACTTTGTGTCTTTCATTATCCTTAGGTTGTTTTAATTCAGTCCTTCTGAGATCCTGGTGAGCCATGATTCATAGCCATTTAGTATCACTAGGAAAATGCTAGTATTAGAAAGATGGCCTTTTGTGTCACTGTGAAGCTTGGGAACTCATTTTTCATAGGAAGAACAGAGAAATAGCATCCCTGACACTTTCTACTTTCTAACAATGTTAGGTTCAGATTCTTAGTGGAATAATATATAGAGAAATCCCAAGTGGGAGGAATGGTGGCTTAGTAGAATGAGTCCTTTCCAAGAAATCTGGTACCTAGTTTTCCAATCTTACATCTTCCATTACATTATATAACTTTCATTATTGTTATGTGTGTTAACTTAGAAAAAACGCAGGACTATTAAATAGTCATAAAACCACTCTTTAATCAAGGGAAAGGGGGATGAGGGCTACTTGGCCTCTTATGCAGAGCTGAGCCTTGTGCAGAGCCTAAAGGAACACTGCTTAGCTCTGCTTCCTGATCCCCCTGGGAGTGACACCACCCTACATGACCACTCCTAGGGACAAAGGAAATTGGGGAACTTATATACCATTTGGGAAGATCCAGGTGCTGGGAGAGATGATTGACAGTATACTGACAGGATACAATCAAGCTAGAGAAAGGGATCATAGCTAGAGGCTAGGGTGTAAGGGAAGGGGCTACTTACACAATGGATACTAAAGGATAATTCCTGCCCAGGTGGGCCTCCTGGGACAGGGTCTCTGATACAAAGGGCCAGACTACCTAGGACAAAAGGGTATTTAGCATTTACCCTAGGGTCCATTATTCAGTCTGCAACTGCTAGCCTGAGATTCCCTTCAGGGTGGATTCCCAAGGGAACAGGGAACAAGCACAAGCTTTGGGGGTCTCCAACCTACAAACTATTTCTAAACTTGGGGTTCATCATATCTCACTAAGCTACAAGTTTGGGGTCTCTAGATTCCATGTTGACATGTGACAACTCTGACACCATCGGATTTGTCATCTGTAAAACAAAGTCATTGACCAAGATAGTGTCTGAGATTCTTTCTTTCCAATAATTCTATGAATTCATAATTGCATGGCAGATGGGAATCACTATTTAAAACATTTCCCTCAATTAAAAAGATAAATTAGTGTGTCTGGAGTCCAAAACAATTGATTCAACTTTGTGGATCTAGAAAATTAATTCTGCAAGAAACTATTTTTTCCTACAGTGGGCAAATTTTATTTTAGTGCTAGATATTTTAAGAAACTATGTCAACACCTATCAATCAATCAAATTGTGAAGCACTGGGTTTTGCAATGAATTTTTAAATTTATTTATTTTTTTAACCAATTACATCTAATAACAAATTTCCACATAAGTTTTGCAGAAGTTATGTGATCCTAAAGATTGAAATGAAATTTTAAAATGAATTTTATTTGGTGTATGATCTGAGGTGGGAAAATTTATATTCTTTTCATTTTAATTTTTAATGTACTATTAACTTTAGCCTTTATATCTCAGTCATTTAGAGAAAACAAAAGACATTTTGCAACATTTCATGTAGAAATCATGATTGGCCATCTATACAATATTCAGCTCCAGCAGCCTTTACCTTTTTGCTGTTTGCCTCAGTTTCCTCATCCATAAAAAGGAGATAACAGGAGCACCTGTTTTCGATGTTTGTTGTGGATATCAAATGAAATAATAATTACAAAGTTCTTAGCAACACAATGCCTGGAACCTAGAAAATGTTTCATAAATATGATGATGATACCAAATAATGGTATTTTGAAAAATCAAGCAACAAACAATAATAGTTGTCTTCTCAAATGTCCATGATCTACTCAAACCCTAGCTACTCATAACATACACACACACACACACACACACCTATAGCTGTATGTATATATGGAGGTGTGTGAGTATATATATATATATATACACATATATACGTATATAAATTATATATATAATTTCTACATTTATTTGTAAGTTATATGCCCTATTACATCATCAAGTTTTGTGAAGGTGCCATACACAACTGAGAAGTACACTTTCATTCCTCATTCAATTTTCTCCAAAGGTGCAATAAATTCATTTCTCCAATAGATTCTCTAATAGATTCTACATATATCTGCATTACATTTTAATCTTTCGTTTCTGAGTATATTGACTCTTTCTGTTTAAGTCTATTTGCATACTGAATACCTTGTTTATGTCTAAGCTCTTGATAATTTCTTTAAAGCACTACTTTCTGTCACATCTTTCTTTGATGTTTGCACTTAATTCTTTGTACATCTGAACCATTCAGAAATTTCTTGGAGTTATTCCATTGTCATTCCATAATGTCTTGTATAATTCGTTATAATACATCTTTTTCAAATGATTTTGATGCAGTTTCTTTTATTATGAATACTTGTTCACTTAAATAGATTTCTTTCCTTTGATAGTTTCTTCCTTTTTCCTCCTCAATCACTATGCAGAATTCTTTGCTCCACTAATTTTTTTTATGGTGTTCTTGCCATAAAAGTGGTTTCTTATTGTTCAATACTGTTGAGTCCTTCTTCTAAATTTTATTGACTATTACTGTCGACATGGAATCTAGAGTTCCCAAACTTGTAGCTTAGTGAGGTATGATGAACCCCAAGTTTAGAAATAGTTTGTAGGTTGGAGACCCCAAAGCTTGTGCTTGTTCCCGTTCCCATGAGAATCCACCCTGAAGGGAATCTCAGGCTAGTAGTTGCAGACTGAATAATGGACCCTAGGGTAAATGCTAAATACCCTTTTGTCCTAAGTAGTCTTCCCCATTGTATCTGAGACCCTTACCCAGGAGGACACACCTGGGCAGGGACCATCCTTTAGTATCTATTGTGTAAGCAGCCCCTTTCCCCTACACCCTAGCCTCTAGCTATGATCCCTTTCTCTAGCTTGATTGTATCCTGTTGGTATAAGGTCAATCATCTCTCCCAGCCCCCTGGATCTTCCCAAAAGGTATATAAGTTCCCCAATTTCCTTTGTCCCTAGGAGAGGTCATCTAGCGCGGTGGCACTCCCAGGGGGATCAGGGAGCAGAGCGAAGCAGTGTTCCTTTAGACTCTGCACAAGGCGCAGCTCTGCATAAGAGGCCAAGTAGCCCTCATCCCTCTTTCCCTTGATTAAAGAGTGGTTTTATGACTATTTAATAGTCCTGCGTTTTTTCTAAGTTAACACTACCTATTCAATCAGCCTACCAGTAAGAGATCAAATCTATAGCACTCTGGATGAATGTAATAGCTAGGAGACATGGCTGCACAGAGACTCCCACTGGTCACTATAAGTTAAACTTACTGACCACTTTTTCTTTTATCTTTCTTCTAGTCTCCACTCCTTTCTTAGAATAATTTTTTTTTTAAATCACAGAGTTTGAGAGTCAACAATAGTCCAGTCCAAAGTATTCACAAAAGGAACCATGACTGAAACATGAAGAACAAGCAGTCATCTAGTCTTTGTTTAAAGGCTTGTAAAGAAGGAGACCTTTATATCTCTAGTGGCAACCCACTACCTCTTTTAAAGGATATAGTTTTTACACATAACGGTTTTTTTTCTAGACATCAAACCTATAATTGCTTCTATAAAACTTCTATCTCTTGCTTTACATTTTGTCCTCTGAGGCCATAGTAAACAAGTCTAATCTCTCTTCCATGTGATAGTACTTCAAATAGTTAAAAATAAATTATATCCTTCACTCTAATCTGGGCTAAACATGGCTATTTCCTTCAAAATGCCCATATATGTCATGAACTCAAGGCACTTCATTATCCAAGTTTTCCTCCGCTTGATACAAGGATCATTAATGTCCTTCTTAAAGTGCAATACTCATAACTCAACCCAGTACTCCAAATGAAGAGTCACAAAAGTAGAGCATGCTGAAAACATTAACAATTTTCATAAGTTATTCCTCACTTACTGAATCCCTAGATCTTATAAATTTTCTTGGGTATGAGAAGATGTAATTGATTCTGTTTCATTTTTTATTGATCCTATTTACAGTCAATTATTTTGATGTTCTTTGTCTCTGAATTTGGTTCAGAAATTCAGCTGCCCTATTATTATTAAAATTTAGAAATCTAATGAGTTATTTCCGTCCTATTCTTGCCTCAAGGAAATCTGCTGTACTTGGGGAATTTATGGGGATAACTGGGAGTCTGGTCTAGTATATTTCAAGCTATTCTACAAGGATGTCTAGTTTGCTATCCAAAGAAGTTTGGTCTACCGCATCTAATGTTTCAGGTGGATCCAAATAATGAGCTTTTCTTAGTCACAGGAGGGAAGAAGGAGTTTGTTCCTACCTCCTCATTCTCAGTTTCCAACCAATCATATCACCTACTTCTCAGCTCTGTCATCATTTTTTATTGATTTCTCATTAAAAGTCTTTTAACTAATTGTAGTTTGTTTTCCACCTACAAAGTCCTATTCTTTCTTCTGTATACCTCAAAACTATAAAAGAGAGGTATTCCCCCCATTCAGAGTCATAGCTTTACTGAGGAAACTGAGATCCTAAATGTTGGTAAATTCATATTTTATTAATAAGTTGATTATGCTTGGAACTTTGAGCTTTATTTAATTTTTAAACTCTTTCCATTTGCCTTAATATTAATAGTAAGGGCTAGGCAATGGGAGGTAAGTGATGACCAAGATCACACAATTAGGAAGTGTTTGAGGCCAGATTTGAACCTAGGACCTCCCATCTATGGGCCTGGCTTTCAATCCACTGAGCCATTGAAGCTGCCCCCAAACTGTGCTTTAATTTACCTTAATTTTAATTGTTACAGTTAGCACATCATATGATTGATACATATTGAAGTGGCAGTCCAGTACAACACTCAGATCTTGTTCATTAAAAAATTCTCCTTATACATGCCTCTCTCATCTTATTTTGACAAAGTTGATTTTTTAACCTAGTGTAAGTCTTCACAATTATTTTTCTTATCTAATCTTTTTCATTTTTCTACCTTTTTCTCACTACATCTGCTGACTACCTAATTCTTCCCTTATAATATTTATAATGAAGGGTCTAGTATATGTCCAGACTTCCTAATTGGCATTATTCACATGAAAGATGCTATGGGACTAGAATGCAATAGGTTACCACTTCATTCATACGAAGAAGAAGGCGTTTAGGCCCTCATTCTAGACTTTCCCCACATGGAGGACGCATGACTCCAGAGAAAAAGGTCTGCGTCTTGGCCCTTCTGTTTGTTCTTTTCCATTCAAGATCAAGATAGTGCAGTCTCTGATCCAATCCAGGAGTTCCAAGGACAGGGATGTAGATGTCCAGAAATCTGGCCTGAGTATTGAAACTAGCCCACTCTCAGGGCCCCTGAGGAGCAACCACAGCAACCTGAGACTTTAATTTACTAGGATGGATACTACATAGGAACTGAGCTTATTTTTAAGTCCAACTTTTCCTCCAATGCCCCTCCAAAAAAAAAAAAAAAAGAACAAAGTAATATAGGGGAAGACTATTTCCCAAAATTGAGGGGAATATTTGTATTTTTTTTTATTGTCCATTGGTAAAAACTAATATGATTTTAAGTTTTTAGATGGAACTGGAATATTTGTTACTGGGCCCCTAAAAAGGAGGAAACATGCTGAGTGAGAAATTAAACTGATAGCAGAAAAAAGAGATTCCCCAACTTCCTTAAAAGTACCAGAAAACCTTGAGAGGAGTAAACTATAAGAATTATGACTCCAACAAAGTGAAGTCACAGTCATCTATATTACATATTAAGTTACTGTAATTAGCCCTATATCTCTCCACCTCATCATGCTCCATAATCTCCCATATATATTCCTCCAAAGTGATTTATGTTCCTTTCCTTTCATCCTCAAGGCAGGTCTGATTAGCTTCAAATGTTTTCACTTGCTTCAACTTGCCCCAGGAACACAATATCCTGGGGCATCCATAAAGAGTTTTAACTTCAAAAATCAGTGCCTAAAACTTTAATTGCCACAAAGTGCTTGGAGCTACATCAGATCAGTCTAGTCATATCTCACTCATATGGGAGGGTGGTTCAAGGTGTATAGGGTTGTGGAGTACACAATCTGATGAGTTATTCCTCTATCATATTTTTTGTTAAATTACTTTGTGCTGGATTCTTTCAAATTTCTTCTTGCTGTTTTTGCTCAGTTTATAAGGATTTCTCTTATTGTGCATGGGTGATGATGGAGCTGGCCCATTTTTCCAGGTTTAATTTGATTTCAACATTTTAAAAATATATAGAAAATTGACAAAATGTCCCACAAATAGGTTATTGTTTATTTCAACAAATATAGGTTTTGATCTGTTGTTTTTTTTTACCATCACAAGGAGTATCTGACTACTTCACCTTTTGATCATCTGTCAGTTACCATGGATCATCTCCATGGTAATACTGCTTGAAAAATATGGGATGAAATCTCTAGATTTCAAAGTAGTTAGAGGGCCATGCAAACACCTGGACACAGAAACCCCATGAGCTCCAATATCCTTATGATTATCATATAGATTTCTATTTATATTAAGAATCTAAGCTGAATCAGGAAAAACTATAACAAAGTTCATTTAGAATAACAAAAGATCAAGAATATCAAGGGAAATAATGAAAAAAAAATGTGAAGGAAGGGGGCCTAGCAGTACCAGATATTAAATTATACTATAAAGCAGCAGTCATCAAAATGGTATGGTACTGGCTAAGAACAGAAAGGAGGATCAGTGGAAAAGACTTGGGGTAAGTGACGTCAGCAAGACAGTATATGATAAACCCAAAGAGCCCAATTTTGGGGACAAAAATCCACTATTTGACAAAAACTGTTGGGAAATTTGGAAAACAATATGGGAGAGATTAGGTTTAGATCAACATTTCACAACCTACACCAAAATAAATTCAGAATGGGTGAATGACAGGAATATAAAGAGGAAAACTATAAATAAGTTAAGTGAACACAGAATAGTATACTTGTCAGATCTCTGGGAAAGGAAAGATTTTAAAACCAAGCAAGAGTTAGAGAAAATTGCAAAATGTAAATTAAATAGTTTTGATTATATTAAACTAAAAAGCTTTTGTACAAACAAAAACAATGTAGTCAAAATCAGAAGGTAAACAACAAATTGGGAAAAAATCTTTATAACAAAAAACTGTGACAGGGGTCTAATTACTCAAGTATACAAGGAGTTAAATCAATTTTATAAAAAATCAAGCCATTCCCCAATTGAAAAATGGGCAAGAGACATGAATAGGCAATTTTCAGATAAAGAAATCAAAAGTATCATTAAGCACATGAGAAAGTGTTCTAAATATCTAATAATTAGAGAAATGCAAATCAAAACAACTCTGAGGTATCACCTCACACCTAGCAGATTGGCTAAAATGAAAGAAGGGGAGAGTAATGAATGCTGGAGGGGATATGGCAAAATTGGGACATTAATGCATTGCTGGTGGAGTTGTGAACTGATCCAACCATTATGGATGGCAAATTGGAACTATGCTCAAAGGCCTATAAAAGAATGCCTGCCCTTTGATCCAGCCATACCATTGTTGGATTTGTACCCCAAAGAGATCATAGATAAACAGATTTGCACGAAAATATTTATAGTCGTGCTTTTTGTGGTGGCAAAAAACTGGAAAATGAGGGTATGCCCTTCAATTGGGGAATGGCTGAACAAATTGTGGCATATGCTAGTGATGGAATACTATTGTGCTCAAAGGAATAATAAACTGGAGGAATTTCATGTGAATTGGAAAGACCTCCAGGAATTGATGCAGAGCGAAAGGAGCAGAGCCAGAAGAACACTGTACACAGAGACTGATATACTGTGGTAAAATAGAATGTAATGGACTTCTATACCAGCAGCAATGCAATGACACAGGAGAGTTCTGAGGAAGTTATGGTAAAAAATGCTACCCACATTCAGAGGAAGAACTGCAGGAGAGGAAACACAGAAGAAAATCAACTGCTTGAATACATGGGTTGATGAGGACATGATTGGGGATCAAAACTACCACACCAATGCAACTATCAACAATTTGGAAATAAGTCTTGATTAATGACACATGTTAAAACCAGTGGAAATGCGTATCGACCAGGGGAGGGGGGACTGCGGGGGGTGATGGGGAAAGTAAGAGCATAAATCATGTAACCATGTTAACTTTTCTAAAATATAAATATTAATAAATGATTAAAAAAAAGAAGAATCTAAGGCTTAGAGACATTTCCTGAATCATGACCAGATATGTTTCCTTAAAAAATTCTGATTCTCTGTCCATAAGGGTCTTCTTGTGTTTGATCTTAAACATACCATTCTATAGTCCTAACTTTTCAATAAATGTACCTCTTGTAACATTAAAAAAAGTTCCATGCGTGTGTCTTTCAAAGAATTTTGAAGAATCTTGCAATTTGAGGAGCCATATATTATGTCAACTTGCCTTCTTTTTAAAAAATGAAATAATATTTAATTCCTTTAAGCCTAATTAGGAATTTATTATGCAGTTTTCTCCCTAAGTGCAGAGATATACAGTTCTAAATGATTTGAAATTTCCTCTTGCCTCTATTAACTCTTAGTCGACATTCACTAAACAACTAACATATAGTTGTTATTAATCTATTGTTATTTTCCTTTGGGGCTTAAGTACAAAGGTATTGTCCAAAGTAATCAGTATTCACTCACCCTTCTCTCTAGTTGTTCTTTGGAATACTTTGGCTAATATTGCACAATTTAGCAACAGCATGGGGTTCACAGAAGGTCATGGTCTGCTCCCATATTCCCAGGACCATTCCTTCCCTGGAGCAAATCACCAGGCATATTGCTTAGATTATCCAGCTGTGACCCCTGCTCCACTGCACCTCAAGCCAGAGCTCCTTGTCTTATACTATGATGCTAAGAATGTTTAATATTACTGCAGCCAAAATAAAGAAATACTGCCTCATAGAACATATGGATGTACAATTAAACTAGTCCTTAGAGAACTAATTTTACCTTGTCAAATCAATTCATTGATTGAAACTGAGTCTTCAAAAAAACCAGTAGAAAGTACTTGATCTGACCCATAAGCACCCCCTCAGGAACTCTGATGCTTCATATACAAAGAAGAGCAACCATCAGAGATTTGAAGCTAAAAGAAACTTCAGATGTCCACTTCACTCTCATTATTTTACAAACATACAGATAAATGGCATAGAGGAGAGAGAGAGAGAGAGAGCCAGAGTTGCAGTCAAGAAGACCTGAGTTCAATTTCTGTTTTGGGTAATTCCTAGCTGTGAGATTCTAAGAAAGACATGACATTTCTCAGTCTTTATTTTCTTATTTGTAATATGAGGATTATAAAAAACTACTACTTCATAGGTTTGAATAGAGGAACAAATAAGAAAGTCCATAAAAAGGACTTTGCAAATGATATTATTAGTTATTATAGAAAACTTAAGGCCTTGAAGGATTAAATAAATGATTTGTCAAAGGACATTCAGATAGCAAAGAGCAGAATCAGTATTATGCCAATTACAGAGCCTTGAGTACCCTCATAAAACAATTCAACACCCTGGCTCTTGAATTTCTGAACCATCTAAAGAGGTGATAATATTCGATATATTGAACATCTAAGAGGCACATAAATATGATCTAAATGTGGGAAGGTAACAAATGGAAGATGGTCTTCCATACCCAATCTGTAATGATCCCATGGCATTACATTCTGTTTATTCAATGCAATGGAAATATTTAAGAGATTCATGAACTCAGAATTTCAAGATCTAGTAAATTTAGGTGGTGGTATTTTGACTTTGGTCAAAACCTTATCTACTATCAATGCATCAACATACTTCTATTAAGTTCCTACCATGTGCCAAGCACAGTAATAGTCAAAAAAAGTAAGTATCTCCCCTCAGGAAGCATATACATTATTAAAGGGAGTGGAGTAGGTAATATATATAGTAAGATGCTGATATGATCTGGTTCTTCAGGAATTATACAAACAACAGCAAACTGCTGAGTAAAAGAAGTATCCCATAATATGCTGACAAGGAATCCAAACAGGTCCTTGTAAAGTTAAAAACACATGAGGGTAGAAGGAGGTGCCTGTGCTTAAAAAAAAGAAGTATATCTTCAGTATTTTTGAGAAATTCTCTGCCATGCCATCACGTTAGTCAGTTAGGCATTTATTAAAAATTTACTATATATCAGACACTGCTTAAAATTCCAGAGATGCAGAGAATGTCAAAGGACAGTCTCTGCCTTCAAGGAGTTTAAAAGGAGGTGGGGTGGGGAGATGAGAGAAAAACAACTCTACAAACAAGCATCTAAAGAGTAAGATGTTTTTGATCTGACAACAATTCTTCCCAACTTGCTAAAATACTCAAGAAGACACATTTCTCTGAAGACACATTAAATAATATTCAGAGACTTTCCCCCTGATATTCCTGTTTTATCGGTTCTCATAAAGCTCACTATGGGGTCCATTCTCTCACAGATTTCACCCCATCCTTTGGTGGACTTATCCAACAAATTCAAGAAAGAAAAGAACTGAGAGATGCAGATAAATAATTAGATGGAAAAAAGGAGGCATAGGGAAAAGATTGCATTTGAAGAATATAAATCCTACCTTATTCACACCAAACATATAAACCTGGAGTACCTTCAGACTATTCAGCAGCTTACCCAAAGCTAAATCCAATGGGTGGTTATATTAGGTTCAAACCTACCATCACTTTCATTCCACGCAGTGAATATCTATGGGCAAATGTGCTGTTGTGAAAACCTAAACCTCAACACTTGGCAAATTAGCCACATCTATAGGACCTCTTATAATAACTTCAAAAGGATTAATTTTCTTCCTCCTATTTCTCCCTGTGGAGCTCTGCTATTCCTATAGAAGAGGAACAAAAATAGTCAACTTTGAGAAACTAATCAGAATTTTCAAGACTTAATCAATTTGATTCATCAGTTTCAGGCAAAATGTAGCTATACACAGTATATTATAACAGGACTTGGAATCAATAAAATGAGAGTTTGAGTCTCACCTTAGATATTTTTCTTTAATTTATAATATTTTTCCAGATAGTAAAACTTCTTAATATTATTTTTTTCTGATATTTTGTGATCCATGTTCTCTCTCTGTCTCTTTCTCTGTCTCTGTCTCTGTCTCTCTTTCTGTCTCTCTGTCTCTCTTTCTTTCTGTCTCTGTCTCTCTCTCTCTTTATCTCTGCCCCAGGCCCCTTTCTTTTTTCTTTAGAAGGCAGGTAATATGATATAGATTGCATATATGTTATCAAGTAATAAATATTTCAATGTTTTCATTATATCGTGAAAGAAGACACATATTGTTTACACTAGAGAAAAAAATTGTTGGAAGAAATTAAAAGTAAAGAATGGCATCTATGAATTTGCATTAAGCCTCTGTTCCTTGAATGGTGGTGGATAACTTTTTTTTGTCATGATTCTCTTAAAGTTGTCCTGGATCCTTGCATCTTGGATAAGAGTTGTCATTCACAGTTGATTATTATATGTTGTTGTTAATGTAACAAAATTCTCTGTTCTGCTCACTTCACTTTGCATCATTTCATAGAAATTTTTCCAGGATTTTTTGTATTCATCTTGTTTATCATTTTTATGACACAATAGTATTACAATACAAGCATATACCAAAACTTATTCAGTTGTACCTCAATTGATAGACATCCCTTTAGTCTCTAGTTCTTTGCCACCAACAAAGGAGATACAATAAATATTTCTTACAGGTAGATTCTTTCCCCATTTCTTTTATCTCTTGGGAATATAGACCAAATAGTGCTATTTCTGGGTCAAAGTATATTCATAATTTCATGGCCCTTTGGGTTGCTTTCAGATGGCTGTTCACAGTTCATAGCTCCACCATCAGTACATTAGTCTCCCAATTTTTTCACATCCCTTCCAGCATTTATAATTTTCCTTTTTTTTGTCAAGTTTGTTTGATGAGTGTGAGGTGGTACCTCAAAGTTGTTTTAATTTACATTTCTCTAATCACTGGTGATTTGGAGCATTTTTATATGACTAAAGACTTTTAATTTCTTCATCTGATAATTTCCTGTTCATATCCTTTGACCATTTGTCAACTGGGAAATGCTTTGTAGTCTTATAAATTTAACTTAGTTCTCTTTATAGTTGAGAAATGAAGCTTTTGTTAGAGATAAATGCTATAAAGATTTTTTCCAGTTTGTTGTTTGCCTTTTAATCTTGGTTGAATTACTTTTGTTTGTGCAGAAGAAACCTTTTAATTTAATGTAGTTAGTTACCTCTTTTACATATTATAATGTTCTCTAAGGCATGTTTTGATATAAATTCTTCCCTTACCCATAAGTCAGACAGGCAAACTATTTTGTGCTCCCCTAATTTGTTTATGGAATCCACCTTTACTTCTAAATGATGTATCCATTTTTACTTTATGTCGGTATATTGCATGAGGTATTAGCCTATACCTAACTCCTGCCATTTGTTTCTAGTTTTCCCAGTAGTTTTTGTCAAGTAGTGAGTTACCTTAGACTCGGGAAATCACCTAACCTCTTTTGGCTTCAAATTCTACATCTATAAAAGTGATGGGCTCAAACCCCACCCATAAAGAACCTTTCTGTGCTCTGTGATCTTATGAAAGGAAACTAAGATTTAGAGCCAAAGGGCCTGTAGTTCTGCTAGTATTTTCCTATAAGCTTTCACAAGTTAGCAAATTTCACTGGGATTCAGTGTCCTTACCTATAAAATGGCAGAATTGCAATAGAAGATATCTAACATCTCTTCTAGCAATAAATCAATCATCTTATAATCAATACTCCCATATCCTACTACTAAGAGACAGAGTTAGACTCATTGAATAATTCGAGATATTCACCATGAAACTCTAACAGCTGGTTGCATGGACCTATATAAAACCAAACTGTGTTCTGGAAGTTTTGGTTGCCAGAGATACAACACATCTACTATTACTTCTAATTCTTTAAAATATATGACTCAAGAAAATCAAATCAATAAAAAAGCAAATGAGCATGGTGAAATCATAGCAAAACCAAAAGAAATTAAAGAATAATCAGAACACAGAACTGAAGTGAAGGGCTGAACCAGACTCTATTATGCTTCAGCTGAAGTGAAGAGGGAATGGGGTACCAATCTTAATCATCAATCAAAGAAAGGAAAATAAAAACAGAACTAATTAAAACAGATATTCAGAAAAACTACAGTTTGGGATTCAATGGAATTTGAATGAAGACAAATGAGATAATACCCTCAATCTACTACTGGCAGGTAGAAGGTCCATAGGAATTGCACATTGCACATCTTTTCAGACTTTCTCAGTGTATTGATCACTTGTGCTGATTTTTTTTCCTCCCAAAAAAAATAAAATTTGTTATATGAGATATCTCTTGATGGAGGAAGAGGGGTACATTGAAAACTATGGTGTGGTAAGAACCCCAAAACATAAATTTAAAGTATTTTAAAAGTAGTCAATAGCCAATAATCTTAGAGGGAAAACCAGCAGACTTGTTGCAACACATACCAACATCTCTTAACTCCTTTAAGTTTTAATGCTGGACATTGTTATAGTCTCAAAACCATCCTAGGAGTATAATATCATTCTTGTAACAGTAGATACCCTCAACAATGTGAACTGTTTACCTTGTGATGGACAAGCAATGATTACCATGGCTATCTATCTATTCTTGAAATTGATTTTCAATTTCTTACACTCCCCGTTGACACTACTTTTATCCAGTTTCACTCTTTTATCTCAGGTCACTCTTTTATCTCTTCTTTGTCAATTGCATTCTCCAAAGAAATATTTGCTCTTTCATGGCACATTTTACACAGGAATGGGTAGCAAGACTACAAAAATTCAATCTTTTCAATAGATGTAATATCATACCATGAAAAAAACAGCTCTTCCTATAACGATGCATTTGGTTAAATAAAACAAACAAAACTTAGTTCTATCTACCAGCAAAATTTGTCTTTTTACTTGAACTATAATTTTATCTCCATTTTTATTCTTAATTTACATACTTACTTTACATAGGCAGTCTACTTCTAACTTTAGCTAAAATACATTTATGGACATACCAAGATTCTTATTGCATTCTTAGAAGATTCTTTATTTGGGGAATCATTTGGGTTTTGACATCCTGGAAGGCACTGGATTCACAAAAGGGCAGAAATATTGCTAATATCTAGCACACATATATAGCCTTAGGAAACATCATGAGAATCTCTTCACAATGTGTATATTCTAAAGTTGGTGGAGACTTTCCACCAAAAATAAACCACTAATTCAGCACCTAGAGTGCTGAGGGCAGAGAAGTTGGGAATTTGAGGAATATGGATGGTGTCTATTCCCAAGTTAATCTTAAAGAAGTTGAACAAGAAGGCTGAATGTTTTGAAAATTTCATCTGAGAAATAGAACAAAATGGTGCTGATGCCTGAAAATAATATTTTATTTCACTTGCTTGATTAATCTCCTTTTAGACTAACTTTACCATTATTATCTTATGAATTCTGCCTATCCATTGGTATTTAATGTTCTTGGACTCTTTTTTAGCCTAGTATGGTATTTTGTTTTGGAGTGAGATAATGCTTTTGAATATCATTTTCCACTCCACATCCCACCCCCAGGGCTATTTCTACCCCAGTCTCTGATAATTGTACTAAATGTCATTTCCTCTTAGCACCATCTACATAGAAAATATAGTTTACAAATGTTGATATTTTAGTAAAAATTTGGATTCTATATACTTTACATTGTCCTTATATACCATGCTATTTCCCAAATGATCTTTTTTTTTCTATTAATGTTACCATGAGGTCTAATAATCCTAACATTTATTGTTTTTTTTTCCTACTAATTCAAACATATTTATTAAGGACTCTCTAGGTGTAAAGTGCCTTTCTTTTCTTTTTTTAACATTTATTAGTATTTATTTTTTAGAAAAGTTAACATGGTTACATAATTCATTCTCTTACTTTCCCCTTCACACCCCGAGCTCCCCCATCCCCCATGGCCAATGCGCATTTCCACTTGTTTTAACATGTGTCATTGATCAAGACCTATTTCCAAATTGTTGATAGTTGCATTGGTGTGGTAGTTTTGAGTCTACATCCCCAATCATGTCCTCCTCAATCCATGTGTTCAAGCAGTTGTTTTTCTTCTGTTTCCACTCCTGTAGTTCTTCCTCTGAATGTGGGTAGCATTCTTTTCCATAAGTCCCTCAGAATTGTCCTGGGTCATTGCATTGCGGCTAGTACAGAAGTCCATTACATTCTATTTTACCACAATGTATTGGTCTCTATGTACAGTGTTCTTCTGGCTCTGCGTCTTTCACTCTGCATCAATTCCTGGAGGTCTTTCCAGTTCACATGGAATTCCTCCAGTTCTTTATTCCTTTGAGCACAATAGTATTTCATCATCAGCATATACCATAATTTGTTCAGTCATTCCCCAATTGAGGCCATGAAAGATAAGGATATTCTTGGAAAATGAAAAATAATACAAAAAGCATGAAGAATAAAAGTAACCCAATATTCTTTGGAGAATGAAATATAAAGAAGATCGTGGAATGAGATGAGAATGGAAAGATCAAATGGCACCTCATGACAGAATAAAATGAATGAATGAATGAATGAATGAATGAATAAAAAGAGAGACATGACTAGATTATTTACTGACAGATTTGAGGAATTTGTATTAGAGAGAGAATATAAGTGAAATAGAGAAAATTA
This sequence comes from Gracilinanus agilis, assembly GCF_016433145.1. Lineage (NCBI taxonomy): Eukaryota > Metazoa > Chordata > Mammalia > Didelphimorphia > Didelphidae > Gracilinanus > Gracilinanus agilis. Next base: position 495,381,458 of record NC_058131.1, read on the forward strand.
AACTTGTAATTTAAGGCTCTTAGTTAGACTATGTCATCTTTTACAAGTCACTTTATGTTTGGGAACACCATTTGATTCATCTCAAAAATGGTATAATAATATTGGCTTTTCCTACCTTTGGCGGTTGTTGTAAGACATAAAAACCAAATGTGAGTGATAATACATTATATCTAAGAACTTCTTTAGGTGACTGGAAAATATGAGACATAAATATCATGGTACTAATATTAGATTTTGATTTGTAGATTCATCATATAATTCTATAATCATACCTCATCCTATATAATAAGAACAAATTTCTTCATACTATGTTTATAATTCTGATTTAGACTGAAATCCACACACAGAAACACTAGAAAGGGAGTTAGATGAAAGAGACTAAGTTAAATTGATTTCTTAGTTTTTAAGCTTGAGTCAAGATGTAAGAATTGGCAAGCCGATTTTTCAAAAATTGCCTAAGATGCGAATAATATATTAATTATAGCTATAATAATGTTTTTAAATTATAGGGAAAAATTAAAAAAAGAAGTCAAATTATCATGCAAGATTTCTTTTTCAAGCCAGGGCCCTAAGAGTTGGAAATCAGTACTGTTCTGAAAACCAACACCTCACTTTCATAACATATCTGGAAATTTCATTTGTGAACTGAAGCTGCCAAAAATCATAAATACCAGATTTGATATGGTGAAAATCACTCCTTGTTTATTTAAGGTTAAATGAGGAAGCAAAAGTAATAATATTAATGCTCTAGATTCTTCCAGAAGAATATAAGAAAGGTGGAAAAGGTTTAAAAGTTCCTCTTGGGCATCACAATTGAGATTTTAACTAAGAATGAAAAGCTTGGGATATGGTCCTAAGTAATAATTATTAGGCTGAGATAAAATAGGATTTGGAATGAAGTTGATTTTGTTGAAAGAATTATTTGAATAATCTCTTTTCCAAGCATATGTACTTTTATACTTGTTCCTACATCTGATATGTTTTTATTTGGGGTTTTTGCTTGTATATAAGTGTTTCTCTTACAACAATGACCAATATAGAAGTAAGCTTTGAACAATACTATGTGTAAAACCCAGATCTAATTGCTTATCATCTCCAGGAAGGAGGAGACAATGTGGATCTTATAATTTCAAAAAAAATATATGTTGAGAATTGTTGTTTCATGTAATTGAAAATATAAAATATATATTAAAAGCTAAAGAACTGTGGTTCTAAAACTTAGGTACCTGTCCAACTCTCCCCATATTTATTAATTTTGATAGTAAATTTTAAGATAGCGATCACTTCCCACAAGATTCCACGTCATTTCAAACCCAGCGAGAAGCAGTGCCTCCCTCTTTGTAGGAATTACATTGAAAATATGATCTCATTTTTCTTTCTTCTACCTTTTGAAGGAGGAAATTATCATGAAGTCAAATCGAATACATTAAAGCCATAGCTCCAGTAGATGACCGGATAACTGATATTTCCCCTCTCCCTGTTGTATCATACCTCTCTACCAAGTTTATGTTCCTTTTCTTAAATTCCTCATGTATATTTCCTTATGCCCATGTGTTTATAGTGTACTCAAATGACAACATACCTTTCACTTCCACTGATCTTTATGCAAATATCTCTCCATTAGGCTCAAATCCCCATCCTGTCTCTAGATTTTCTAATATAGCTTATTTTTAATAGAATACTTTGCCCTACTCCCTCTTCTCAATCTACTCATTGTCTTCATATAAATCAACAAATATTTGTTAAAATTTTAACATCCAAAGAGAAGTGCTAAAAGCTAGGCATATATAAAAAAAAAAAGCCCAAAACACAAAAGCACTCCCTGTGCTCAAGGAGCTTCCATGGTAATAGAGGAGACAACATGTAAATAATAGTTATCTCTAAGATACATACAAAATAGAAGGAAGGTAATTTAGAAAGGAAGTCTCAATCTTGTTTCTTTTAAATTTACCTTCCAGAGTCATATTCCAGTAATGAGTCTGATCCCATTAAACCTTAATGATGCTTCCAAGATCAAATCTGTACCCTGGATCTTCTTGTGCTATTTCATTATATTTGTTGCCTATACTTTATTTATCTGTAAAAAGACTACTTTAATGAAATAAAATATATATATTTTATTACAAGAAGGCATGGATAGGTTGCTTTCTGCATTAAGAAATAAAGTATCTTTCTATGTTACAACTTATCCCTGTCTTCTAAATTATTTGTTCATTTATTCATTCATTTATTTAATATGTGCAGTTCTATGACATATTTGCCTTAAACCAAGCACCCTTTTAATAAAGCTCAAAACCTATTAATAGCTTCTACCAATACTTCAGTAGCAAATATTAGTGCTAGACTTTCATCATCTCAAGGTCATGATTTCATTTCAGTCAAGGTAGACAAATTTTTGAAGAAGATCATTCTTTTTTAGTCTTCAACTAAATAGATGTTCCTACTGGTTTTAGGAAGGCCATTCTGTAATTAATCCCTATGCTCTATGGCAAAGTTAAATAGACATTGCTTCTTCTCTCTATGCCATGACAACCTGAATATTAGATAATGCAAGAAAAATAAACATAGAGATAATCTAGTTATTATACTCAAAGAAAATATCTTCTATAGTTTTCATAAGTAATTTAATTTTTGGAAAGAGACAAAAGTCATTCAGATCTGGTAGTTATAGCAGGTAATCTTTCTGTGTAATATCAGAAGAGGGGTTTCTTAGTTATTTTGAACCTAGATGGCATTGCTTGAATAGTACATTCTGCAACAATTCTAAAGGCCACTACAATCTATTATAATATTTATATGTAAACTTATAGGACTTAAAGTAGGAGGAAAATTAATATAAGTTACTCAAGTGCAGGGGCAATTTTTTTTATTTTTATTGTATTTCTAGCACTCATTGGTCACAATACCTTGAACTTAATAAAAATGTAATAAATATATGTTGAATTGAATTTCACTGAATTTTCTGGAATGGATCTAACCAATATGTGACATTGCCTCTTATTTAGACTTGATCTTGTATAGTTCTTTAAAATTCAATTTTAAAAAGCCTCATTTTGTTATAATCACACAGAATTTATTTACATGGATAATCATAATATAATCAGGTTAAACTTTTATATATCTGCTGTGTAACCACCAAAATGTAATGGAAGATCAAAGATTATCAGTTTGCACATACAAGAAAAGCCTCAAAGATATAGAGAGTATACCAAGTGCTATCATATTCATTTATTCTGAGTCTTCAGCAATTTGCCATTTTTATGTATTGCCCTTCCCTGTGAAATCTGTGCACCTTTTAAGCCAATATTTCTACTGGCCAACTCTCACTTCTTATATCTGGAATTCTATTTTTCCTCATCTCCACTGACATTCCTGACTTCCTTCAGCCCCTATCCCAGTGATGGCAAACGTATGACACGTATGTCAGCACTGACACATGTAGCCATTTTCAATGACCTGTGGCCACATGCAAATGCATACAGAGAAGTATGAGGCTATATGCTGAGGATGAAACATTTGCTGTAGTGTAGTGTAGACACTCTATGCACTACAGATAACAATTCTGCCTATATTAATTTACTTATTTTGGTTTATTAAATATAGTTATATATTTCAATTATATACTTTTGTTATTTAAACTATAAATATCATGAAATTATGTTTTTTCTCAAATTGACACACCACCTGAGTTATGCTCGTTTTTTTGGTAAATTTTGACACACCAAGCTCAAAAGTTTGCCCATCACTGCAAGTCAAAATCTCTTCTTCCTCAAGAACCTTCCTAATCCCTTAAAAGCAAGAACATTTTTGCCTTTTTTCATATAGCCAGCAATCAGTACAGTGCCTGCATATAGTAGTCACATTATAAATGCTTGTTGGCTTTATATTTCAGTTATCACATAGAGGGACATGAGTGGTTTCATATCAGAAATTTACTATATTAGCATTCAAAGTCCACCATCAGTCAATTTAAAAATCCAAATTCCAACAGTCATTATAAATAAGGGATCCCTTTGGGTCTTATGGAATAATCATATACCAAAGCATTAAAGGTCAGTGATTTTAACCATGTGAATAATCTTTCTACTATCACAGCTGGCAAATTCTTTACTTCACAATAGGTAGTATTAGTGAGTTGCTCCAATAAAAAAAAATTCATCATATTGCTTCCAATTTGGTGATAAACTTCTCTGAACTTAGCTAAGAGGGTCATCTAATCATAGGCATGGTATGTCAACTCAAACCCTTTCTAGATTTATAGGAATTAAAAGATTTTGTGCTCTTTACCATGGCATGATGAAGCATTCAAATAGAATTTAGTGTAGGATACCATTCTTAATAGATGGCATTATTTTCTTTAATAGTTTGCAATCTGTACAATTGCAGCTGGTATTTCATCATAGAACATTAAAATCTCCTAGAATGGTTCCAAATAATTAAGTTAACATGGCGTGTATTTATAAATCAAGTCAATTATGACTAATTTCAGAAATAATTTTGTCTTTATATTTTATTAGCGATCCTAAAGTTTTTGTAAGACAAAATGAGATAGGATGCTTATTGTGTCACAAAATACATTAGGATAGAATGAAGGAGATTAGTAACATCATATAAAGGAACATTTTAGAGCAGTTATGTACCTAGACTGGAAGAGAGGAGCATGGTGTCAATGGAGCATAGAATTATAGTGAAAAAGAGAAAGTGATAGCATGTGGACACCATTTTTCAAGATCTTGGTCTAAAAAAGACAGAATAACTTTGCAAAGTATTACAAATTCTAATTTTCTTTATTCTTTAAAAATAATATGTGTTAGATATTTATTTTTATAATTTGAAAGCATACAACTATATAATATCCCTTAAAATATCCTTTAACAGTCTCGTAACAATATCCCTTATGGACCCATGCCTTAGAATTGGTTCTTTTTGTTAATTAAGGAATGTAACAGCCAGGTATTTAGCATAATAGATTTATAAATTAATACTTTATTTAATTTTTGGAAGTAGTCAGCAGCCATTCACATATTTTAGGGAAGATGAGTGATCAATCAGGGTAACCACAAAGAGGGGTTTCTTAAATATTCTGAGACTTGATAGCATTGCCAGAATAGTATATATTTTCCAAAAGTTATTACATTCAAATATAATAAACCTATAGTACTAAGAGTAATTAATATAAGTAGAAGAGAAATTTCTGAAATGCAGGGATCATCTCTTTTTGGGTGGATTATCAGTGATATCCTAGAGATGTCTTGCTTCATTTTCCTGAGACTATATTTCTATTCCTTCATAGATATTGACCCCATTTAAAATCAATTAAATATGTTCTTTTTTTCAAGAGCTGCAAACTTATAGCTCCAACTTCCTTCAGGATATCTGTACTCACACATTCTACTGTCACATCAAACTTAACTTGCCTCAAACTGAGCTCTCTATCTTTCCCCTTCACCTATTCCTCTTTCTATCTTCAGTATTTTTATCATTCACATATCTCCCATGTTTGTAACTTCAGAACTACCTTTGAAATGTCCCTTTCTTACATCTTATATTGTTGTCTCTATGTCAGTTTCTAATAAATTTTTTGATTGTAGAGTTGTTCTTTGATGTGCTCATTCTTTAATATGTTTATTTCATTTCAAAATAATTTTAGTCTTTCTCTAGCCCTTTTTGTTCAGTGTAATTTTTGTAGCATTATGTTCTGAAAGAGATGTGTTTAATAATATTTCTGCTTTTCTTCATTTGGTTGTGAAGCTTTTATGTTCTATTATATGATCATTTTTTGTGAAAGTGCCATGTACTGCTGGGGAAAAGATGTACATTATTTTTCTATTGCCATTTAGTTTTCTATAAAAGTCTATCAAGTATAACTTTTCTAAAATCCTTTTCAACTTCTTAAATGCTTTCTTGTTTATTCTTTTACTTGATTTTTTAATTCTGAGAGGGGAAGGTTAATGTCCCCTATTATAATGGTTGTATTCCTATTGTAATAGTCTATTCATCTTGTAAATAATGTAGTTTTATGTTTATGAATTTGGATGTTGTGGCATATATGTATGTTTTATAATTATATTACTTCATTGCCTATAGTTCCTTTTGTTATTCTCATCTCTTTTAATTAGGCCAATTTCCCTTTTGCTTTCTCTATTACTACAATTGCTAACCCTGCTTTTTAAAAATTTAGCTAAGCATAGTAGATTTTGTTCTAGTCTTTTACCTTACATCTGTGTGTGTCTCTCTGCTTTAAATGAGTTTCATATAGATAGCATATTGTGGGATTCTGACTATCCTATTCAATTTTATGGGTGAGTTCATCTCATTCATATACAGTGTTCCTTCCTCTTATATCCTTGGCATTACTGGAACTTGTCAATTCCTTTTCATGAAACCATCCCCACTTCTCTATTCCCACTGTCTTCATGCCCTCCTGACTATACTATAGCAAAGTGTCCTATTATGTCTTCTAATTTTCTTTTTTCTTCCCACCTCTAGACAATCCTCCAAAATACTGCCAGTATAATCCTTCTCTTTCACAAAACCAACCATGTCACTCTTCTGGTCAGAAAATTTCTATAGCTCCCTACTGCCTTAAAGTTAAGACTCCTTTATCTGGTATTTAAAGTCCTCCAATACCTGCTGCTATCCTATTTTTTCCAGTTCTATAGCACACTACTACCATTCATATACTCAATGGTTCAGTTTTATTTGAGAATTATGTCCCCTGAACATTCTTTGCACTTTTCCTGGGCTGCTCTTTTCACTTCTTGTTTTTGCTAAAAATTCCTGCCCAATTCAAATACCATCTCCTTGGTGAGGCATGCCTGCTGCCCCTGGATGCCAATTCTCAGCACCTTGCTTTGTAATTATCCAATTCATATACTATATAATATTATGTTTTATAGGCATTTCTTCTGATCTCTTAATTCCCTAATAGACTAAATGACTCTTAAAGGTAGAGAAGATTTCTCTTCAGTTCATTTCCTCTAATGCCTATATAGGTCTGTGTACTTTTACTTTGGTATTTTTTATAGATTTACCTTCTTGTTGATGTTGATATTTACTTCAGTAGTACAGATTGTAACTCACTCACACAAAAGACTTCAAGGTCATTGTTAGTCATCTTGACTTTTGTCTTGCCAGTGGATTTAGATGACTCTGGAAGAGAAAGAGAGGCTTGTAGACTTTGTACAACTGTGCCTCATTTAAGTCCAGTTCATGTGTGAGTCAAGACATAACCTTGTGATATCATGATCCTCCTCGAAAACGAAGGAAAAAAAATTCACTCACTACTCAATCAATTTGATATTTGTCCATGTTCACCCCCCAAAATATTCTATGGCTGTTCCCCTCATTGTGCTGGTGGCTTTCCTGGAGGTCTTGTTATATGCTACAGGAAGCAATTTAGCAATCAGGTTGAACTGTTATCACTTATTTTCACTACATTAACAAACCACCTTCTATTCTGAACATACATTTATTTCTTGGGGTTGGTATCTTTTGATGACTGATTATTGATAATGATGATAATAAGGTCTAGCATTCATAATAGCACTTTAAGGTTTACAAAACATCAAAAATATTATCTCATCTTATTCTTACAACAATTCTGCAAGGTGAAATCCTATTATTATTCCTAGCTGACCCCCTAATGTTTTTTCTGATAAAATAAACAAGCTTACTGCATTACAGAAGTACAGAACCTGTACTTCACTCTATAAATCTCCTGAGAGTTTAATGGTTAAAAAAGAGTGGCTGAAGGTTTATTAAAAGGCTAAAACACTGATTTTAAAACAAGAAAAATTATACTAAAGATACAACAGGCATTTTCTGATAGAAATTAGCCTAGCATATGTCAAGGGAGCTTCCAGATTGAAGTAAGTATATATTGGAGAGATGTAGGCAGTTGGCAGTCATGAACTGTGTGGATAGAAAAACCCCATAAGTGGAGAGAGGCAGCATAGGAAGATAGCATATCATTGCCAAAAGAGCTAGGAGCACTGCAGATGAGGTAAAGCTGCCAAGACATGGATAGAGGTCAAGACTCAGAGCTAGAAAAGAAACATCACAGATGTAGACTCAGGGAAGAAGGAAGTGATACAATTAGGAGTTCTGAACCAACAATAGTGCTGAGTCATTTATGTTGGTGAGACCATTCTAAATACTTTAGAATTTTGCAAATACAAATTTTGAGAAATATTTTGAACTATGGCTATTCCCATGGAAAAGAGACATTTATTTTGCTAAAGCTTCAGACTCAAATACGTAGTCTCAAACTTAGAATCAGGAAAACCTTTTTGAATTTTACCAGATGTTTTTTTAGATATGTGACCCTGGGAAAAGCACTTAACTTCTCATATCCTTGAATATAAAAATATTATAATAATGGCATCTACCTTTGAAAAGGTGGCACAAAATGTCAGGCCCAGAGTCAATAAAGACTCATCTTTCTGAGTTAAAATCTGGTCTTAGATGTTTACTTAATCCTGTTTGCCTCAGTGTTCTCATCTGTCTAATAAGCTGGACAAGGAAATAGCAAAGCACCCCAATATTTTTACAAAGAAAACTCCAAATAGGGTAATGAAGAATCAGTCACAAATTGACTGAATGACAAAAAAATGTACCCTTAAAGTACTATCTAAATTTTAGCTATTATTATTATTATTGCCATTCATTAATTTTTTAGTAGAAAATGTTCTACCTGTAATATCCTCTTTATTTTTTAGCTTTACCTTCTATCTTAGGATCTATACTCAGTATCAATTCCAAGGCAAAAGAGAAATATACGAGTTTGGCAATTGGAGTAGAAATTCTATGAGGTCACATTCAAAAATAAAACTTTCCAATTCCAGGCCTGGATCTCTCTCCTCTGTCACTTAGCTGCCCTGTATTATCTTCTTTATCTTGTGTTCTTACAGGGGACTTGATGGTCTTTTAGGGGAGAGAAAAATGATCCAGATAAGAAATTCCCATCTAAATGGGAACAATAGAAGCCACTGACATTTCATGAGGGGGTCTCACACCTGCCTTTTCTCCCCAAGATGTTGCTTAGATCTTTGTGTCAAGATGAATTATCTGAATTTGGTGTTGTTATCAATGCTGTTTGGAACTATGCAGAATAATATGATTTAAATGGAAGGATAAGGTTTCATATGGATACATGATAATCACAGTGGCTTTTTTATAGCTGACAAAAAGAATGGCTTCAAAAGAAAGGAGCAAACTTTGATAAACTCAAAGTAATTTAGATTTTATTTTTACAGTCATAACAGCTAAGCTCAATTGGAAAATCAATCAATTCAGTCATTCAGTAGATTTGTTTTTTAAGTTTTTATTTTTCATTTTGTGTCCGATTGTATTAGAATGATGTAGCAGAACCTGGGATTCTTTCTAACACCATCATACCTGCATTTTCAGGCCTTTACAAAAAGAGCTCAAGGGAAAACGCCTACACTGATCTCCACTGATTTGCTTCCTTGGTGTCTTTTTACCTGAAAAGTTTTCTTTATTCCTTTGTATTTAGTTTCAGTTTTTGTTTTTAGTCTCTGAACTTCTGAAAATGTCAATTGAATAAAATGCAAATTAGTTCATCCAAAGGAGACAGGGATATGAACTTCTCTCACTGACTGGTCTCTAGGTTTTCCTCAGGGAGAGATGAGGTGACAAATACAGGAAGAATTTGAGATAAATCCCTGGGACCCCTGCTAGCAAAGCTCTTTGGTTGTTAGTGAAAATTTGAATTTTTTAAAACCAGCCTGTTCATCAAGTTAGATATTTACTTTTGTATAGCAAAAGCAGAAAAACAACCCAGAAAATCACAAAGATATTGATAAAAATATTGTACAAAAGTCTTTGTGTTCATGTAAATTCAAAAGACCCCTGCTATACCAGAAAGAATCCATTAAAGAGTTTTTTAAACTTAAAAAAAGTGGTTGTCGGAATTAAAACAACACAGATGGTAAAAGAGAAGTCAGCAACCAAAAAGCACATACGTGCCTCAAAAGAGTTCATAGACTCAATCGGGGAATGGTTGAATAAATTGTGGTATAAGGTATGTGATCATGATGGAATACTATTGTGCTATGAGGAATGATGGAAAGACTGATGCAGAGTGCGATAAGCAGAACCAGAAGAACATAATAATAGTTAATACAATATTGTGGAATGATCAAATGTGATAGACTCTGCTACTAATGGCAATGCAAAGATCCAGTTTAATTCTGGGAGACATATGAAAAAGAATGCTGTCTATCTCCAGAGAAAGAATTGTTGGATTATAAATGGCGATGAAAACATATTTATTTAGGTATATTTGGGGGGATTTTGTTTGTGATTATTCACTTACAAAAATGAATAATACGGAAATATATTTTGCATGATAATACATGTAGAACCCAGAAAAAAATTGTTGAACAAGACAATAAAAAAAATCTAGACAGAAAAAAATGGAGTTCATCCATTTACCCTTAGAGTATATATAGGGTAAGGGAGAAGAAGCAGGAACATTGGTAAGGAAAAAGGGAGAGGGAAGTCATCACTATTGCATTGAAAAGTGGCTCTTTTCTTCCTCCTCAAGAGCAGCCTAAGGAAAACAAAAGGGAATGTGAAAGGATTGGAATAAGTACTGGAAGGACTTCAGGGTTATGCTCTAGCATGACTTTTCCTAAGACCTGGGCTACTGTCAACCACGTTATTTTCTTGGGGAAAATGTTTCGCAGTGGGTTTTACTCTAAGATACCTATGAGTTGGTACAATACGTATCAACAGCCTGTGTGAAGATTACCTTACTTTAACAAAGTCATTGACAGCTACATCCTTGATGGTACGTTTTATACCCTTCTCTGTTCTCTTGGATATGCTTTGGTCATGGAGGAAGGAGAAAAGGAAAGGATAATAAGCATTCTATATTGCCTACTATGTGCCAGCATTATGTTAGAATCTTTTACAAATATTCTCTCATTTGATCTTAAGACTTTGGCATTAAATATCCTCACCTACTATGTGGTCTACTTTGCCTCAGAGTGTTTATTGAAGCAGTCTTCTTTTTGTTCCTCATGATTTTTTTTCTCTTCTCACTCCTTCACACAGGTACCAAAGTTATTTTCTTACAATTTAGGCAAGACCATATTGCCACTCCATTCAACAATTTTCAGTAGTTCCCAGTGATCTTAAAGGTCAAATATTAATTCCTCTGCCTAGCATTTAATGTCCTTTATAACCTAGGCCCTTTCTGCATCTATTTAGTGGGCAAAGAGAGAGGGAAAAAAAAGAAATAGTCTCTCACCTCAAGGTACTTACAGTAGTGTTTTTCTATTCCAACTGTATTCCAAAGATATGACAGAATTTGGGAAGAGGATTGGTTATTTGGGCATCTATGTCAATGTTTATCTTCCTCCACATTGTGAATGTTCCTGGAAAAAGACTTGTGCTGTTAAGAGCTTGGGATCTTAGATACAGAATATATACAGGACCTAACTGGGAGAAGACAATTCTCTCATAAGTTTAGGGACAACTGAATCCTTGAAAACATCAATTGATCCGTTCTCCATTAGTAAAAGGATTCAAGTGTCCTGGTATCAATCCATTGTCATGGAACCCTGGCACCCAGGAAGGGAAGAGGGAGTGGGGATAAGCTACTCTAAGGATGAAGTCCTAAACAGTCTGAAAATGGCATGTGGGCATAAGAGCTCATGGAAAGGGTTGGAGAGAGGAGTGCATATTTCATAAACTTTATGTTTTACTTAATAATGAACATTTTCCCCTTTTTCCTTCTGGCTAATCATTCACTTCCCACCCACCCTACCTCAGAAACTTCTTTTCCTTCCCAAATATCATCATAACTCATATATTTATTTTTCTGTCCTTCATTCTCTGAATTCCTATTCTTAATACCACTATACTCCAAATGTGTTCTCTATTCTCACTGACCCCTCCATCTTCTGTCGATCCATTGGGCAATGGAAAAAAAGGGAATAAGAACTGATATAGTATGTACTATGCACCAGGCAGTCTATTAAGTGTTTTTTACAAATATTATTTCATTCAATCTACACAAGAATGCTACAAGGTAGTTGCTATTATTAGACTCATTTAGTCAGAAGCAGATCAAAGCATTCAATCGTTCATGTTAGTTAATTTACCATTCTATTTTGGCATTTTGGTTTTATATAAGTCGTCTCTTAACAACAATGACCAATATGTTTTTGCATGAAAACATTTAAAAACCAGATCAAATTGCTTACCGTCTCTGAATGAGGGAGAGAAACAAAGGAGGGTGATATTTAAATAATCACAATTTCAGAAGACATATGTTGAAAACTGTCACAGTAATTGGGGAAATAAAATCTAATTTGAATTAAAAAATAAAATAGATTTTAAAAAGAAGCTAAGTTAAAAAAAACAATATTAGACCCATTTTACAATTGAGGGAGCTGAGGCAAACAGAGAATAAGTGACAAGTCCATATTATAGGATTATATGTCATTCCTATGCAAATAAATTTAAATTTAGAAAAAAGCCTTAGAGACAATCTACTCCAAATTCTGAGTTTTAAAAACATAGAAACTGAGACTTGGAGAGACTAAGTTACTTGTTCAGTGTCATACAGGCACCAAGTGGCAGTGCCAGGTAGCCTGATCCTAAATGCAGCATACAGTCTTCCTCAAACTTGCTACTTCATCTAAAGCATAAAAATTAAACAATTTTTTAGACTTAATCAGATAACCCATTGGTTCAATTCTGCTTTATTTCCTTACTTCCTGGTCCTTGGCCATGAAACTATGGGTGACTAACATGGCAAAATTCAGATTTCCAAACACCCACCTCACCCCCAGGAGAATGGCAAAATGAATTCATTGTTTTTCTCATTGCATATAATTCATTTCTTGAATCTTTCACTCTATTCAACGCCTTTTAGGTCCTACAAAATACTCTTATTCTTTGAAATTGGCAGTCATCTAAAATCAGCAGCCAGGCAGTGATGACCTACATAATGTTTATCTCCCTAGTATGTCTCCTTCATACCTCTTCAGAAGTCTAAACTCCTATAGTTCATTTTCAAAAGAGTCGGTCGCTTGAAGATTTTTCCTTTTGAGTGTAAGTCAAGACCCATAAGCAATTTTGGAGTTCTCTAAACAGGTGTGCACACTCAAAAATATAACTACTCCCTCCTTTCCTCATGAAAAAAAAACATGGCATAATAGAAACTCAGAAAGAAATTAATTTATTTTCACATCATAAGGATGTTAAATCATGCCAAACCCTTTAACCCCAAACTGACTTCTTATACCACACACTTGACTAGGATCTGGCAGATCTGGGTGCTAATATTGGTGACACTTATTATTAGATCTGTAGTTATGGACAAGCTACTCAAAATTATGTCTCAATTTCTTCTTCTGTAAAATGAGAATTTGGACTAAATTATCACAACAGTTACTTCCAGTTCTAAAATTCTCAGCTTCTAGCCAAAATAAAACTGATGGTGTAAAGGCTTGCCTACATAATGATCTATCTATCTATCTATCTGTCTATTTATCTCTATCTGTCTGTCTGTCTATTTATTATCTATCTATCCATTTATCTTTTTTCCATTATTTTATATGCATGTATGCATAAGCACAAATTCACACTTATGAAAAATAGCAAATCATATATGGGTGTATGTACATCCATGGGTAATATTACATATTTTAGCTGTGTTCTTCTGGGCATGTCAAATTACTCTATTGGCCGCAGTTCCCTCAACTGTAAAATGTGGGTAATAATAACACCTACTCTTTTTTTTAGTTTATAAAAAAATTTTTAAAGATATTTCCTTTATCAAAATTTGCACATTTTTTCACTATCTGAGGAACAGTGAATTGCTCGCTGGATGTAATAAATAATTAGTCAGTGATTCTTAAATGTCTTTTTTACCTTGATAAGACTGCATATTACACATATATACAGACAGAGGCCCAATGTATATATGCATATGTATTTTATTTGCCTCTTTTTGTATCCCTAGTGTAGTGCCTAATGCAGAGTAGGCACTTAATAAATGTTTGCTGATTCATTGATTGATTGATGTTTCTGTGTGTATCTACACCTATACCTATATCTACATCTATATCCACATCTATGTCTACATCTATATAAATTTGCATGGCTGCAGAGTACAGTGAATTCTACACGAGGCAATGGTAGAAGACTATACTTCTATCAAGACCTGGGACCTAAAAGATAAATAGTATTGGGCATAGAGAAGGAATTCATTTTTCACACAGTCAGATTCTATTATACGAATAAATATAGACTGGAATTTAGAAGAACAATTAGAAGGAGGTAGAATTGAAAGTGGTCAGCAATTTAGGGATCCATTAGGGAGTCTAGGGCTATGGAGGTGACTGAAACAATGAAAAGCTTTCCCATTTCCCTCATTTAATAATACCTGTCAAATGAGAATGGCTATGCAGTCATACAGTGTCAACGCTACTTTCCTTGAAGTTTCCAATCCCTTTTTTCTGGATATAGAGACACTTTGCCAAGACTTCCCTTATTAGAGTCATTTGGAATAGTTGGAAGATATCAAGAACCAAAGTATTCTGAGGGGAAGGATAATGAGACTGTATTTAGTGAAATGCAGGCTTTGCTTTACTGTTGCCTTACAATTCAGTTTTATTATGAATAAATATGGGCTTTTTATGTTTCAGTGCTATTAGGAGATTAGGTTTGCTAGCAGATGAGTCAACTAAATATATTGGAAACAAGTTAATTAGGGAAGTTTTCCAGAGCTTTGAAATCTAAGTGGAGGCAAAATGAGTCAGTGAGGATTCTCATTATTGAGAATCGCCATGATGAGAATCCAGTCCAGTGGAAAAATTTTTGATCCAACACCTCTTAATGAGATGAGAATGAGGATCGTGATGATGATGGTGACGATAATCAACAATAGCAAAGTGACAACCACCACTGCCACCAACACCATCATTTTTCATGTCAAGAGGACAGAATGTCAAAGAAGGGAGATGATATATAAAGTTTGGATTTCGTTGTTCTTAAATCATTATTTTTGCTAGGGAAACCTGTCAGAAATCCTGAAACATAATGAAACTGAGGTCTGACAATGCAACTGATTGAGATAACACACCAGTCAATGTGATGTAACTACTCCTAAGAAGTAAATAATTATATAGTGTTTCATCCAGGCTTTAATGAAACTAGTGTGCTTATTAGTTTGACCCATGGAATAGCAGGGCAAGCAACACTCTTATTTACTGGGACCACAAAAAGGCAAGTTATACAAATGCTTTACACATTAATACAGTCAATCCCTGTTAACATCTATGATAATGAGAATCTCCAGAAAAACTTGGGCATTTCTCAAGCATATGCTTATGTGGAAAGAGATTCCTAATTAATAGATAGAATATTGATCCAATGTTACAGAATTTAAAAAGGGTATAGTGGGTTCCAAATACTCTTCAATACTGAGCTTCAGGGGAAATGGCACATGGTTGGAGACTATTTCAGGATTCTCCTGGGGTAGAAGATAAAGAAATACTTTGAAAGCTGTATACATGTAGGGAAAGCTAGCTCATCAATGTCCCTGACGTACATCTCTCAGATTGGAGCAAGATGAGACCTCAGCACAAATCTAGAGACAGACAGACAGAGACAGAGAGATGTTGATGTCACTTCAAAGTCTCTTGGAAGGCAAGCTGATAATCAAGAAAGTTTTGAGGAGCTAGATTCTCTTACTTGTTTTCAGCCTCCAAAATCTTTCTCTCTCTCTCCTCTGGAGTTATTTCTTAGAAATATCTGAACCATATGTATCTCTCTCCTTAAAGCTAGGGCTTGAAGAGTGTCTATAACCAACTCCTCTTCTTATCTAGGTTCACAGTGTTGGGTCAGCATGTTGTCTACCAAGTAGGAGTCTCTACTAGCACATGCAGCATTGTGAAAATTTTTGACAAGAAAATCAGATTACATATTGAACCAATATCTTAGCTGCCTATGTATAATCTCATTAATTATTTCATGTATTTATAGAGTTTCAAGAAGTTTTAAATAGAGTAATGGTTTCAGAGTTGAAAATGACCTTTAAAAATAACTTAGTCCAATTACTGGAGGCAGCTTAGAAAAGTGCATGAGCAACTGGACTTGGAATAAAAAATATCTGGGTTCAAATCTTGCTTTCATACATTTTTTAGCTGTGTGAACTGGACAAGTCACTTACTTGATGGTCTCTAAGGTCCTTTTTTTTTACTTCTACATTTTCATAATTCTATGTTGCCATAGCCTTATTTGACTGATAAGTACACAGAAGCTTTAAGAACATAAGTAAAGTGCTTAAAGTCACACAGCTAGTTAGTGTCCTAACTGATTTCAGTCACAAATGTATTTTGACATGTGGGTCCCTATTTCAAAGCACATCAATATGACATCTTGTCTGTCTGAAATAATTCTTCACATAAAACTTTGTGTGAAATTTTGCCAAATGTTGTTTCTAAAATCGCATGCCTTTCATTCATGTGTACACCAATTCTGATTATTGGAAAAATAACTGGGCACATATGGCAAGTTTTGTTTTGATAACTACTGTTGCTAATTGTTCATGATTTTATTGGTCTCCATATGTCCACATAATTCCCCTCTCCCCATGTTAAAATAAAATTAGGGGAAGGAAAGGATTAATATAATCCTTTCCAGACAGTAAATCTAAGAACCATTATTAGATTTTTAAAATCTTTTTTACTTCATAGAATTATAGAAGTTTAGAATTGGAATGAATTTAAAAGATCATCTAGACTAGGGTTCTTAAATTATAATTTTTTAAAATATTTTGACAATTGTATTTGAATGTAATTGGTTTCCTTTACAGTTGTGTATATTTTTATTTTATACATTTAAAAAATTATCCTGAGAAGGGGGCCATTCCAAGGAAGGCCTACCTCCTCCCTCACCAAATAACCTTTATGTCATAAATTCTATTGTTAGAATACCATTTCTTTGGCTGAATAAAAGTGCACTTTAAGATAAATGAAACACTTTCATTGAATCCCCTCCATAACCCTCTACAGTAATCACAATGGCATTATTCACCCTATTTTGTAGAAGAGGACAGGTTAAGAATTTACCCATTGACATTACTATTTTAAATGATATTTGAGGTAGATATATACATGTATGTATGCATATATGTGTGTAATATGTAAGTATATGTGCGTAGAGATATTTGACTATCTACATACATATTATTGTTTATTAACTAGACATTTTGCTCCTATTTTTGATTACTATTTATTTCTCAGAGATTCTACTCTCAAAGTCAATGAAATAGTTTATTTTTCTTATCTATTTTTGTAAATCAGTAAAGGAAAGATCTAGAGTTGCTATAAGATTTTCTTTGCTTATTAGGTACGTCATTACCAGTGGAAAAAAGAGTTCAGAGTTCCCTATTCTCCCTTAGGCAACTGGTGTTTCTCAAAAAGCATTCTCCTGATAAAAATAAATAAAGAAAGAATGAAGCATTCTCCTGCTGGAATGAGCAAGAGAGAAATAAATCAAATGATATATGGCAAAGTACTCAGGTAAGAAGTGCACTCACATACATACAAAAATGATACAATAAAACTCACTTCAAAAGACATGTGAAACATTTTCAAATTAAGCATAAAAATACTCTTTGGAAACTGTAGCTTTATTACAGAAGAAGATAGACACCTGTGCTACTAAGGGAACACTTCCTTTAACTATGTGTATATACTTTTGGATTATCGGGTTAAAACAAAAATGTATATTTATAATATGTTTGGTTATCCCACCACTATCATCACCAAATGCCACTTCCCATCAGTTAAGTAGGCTTATGAATATTTTATTTGGTTGTAGGTGATAAGGAAATCATGAAAAGAATAAAGGTAGTCATATCCATCACTCTGTAATTAGAAATATTTTATATGCAAGATGCCCTGGAATATATGGCACTAGAAGTTTATAAGTAATGAAGAGGAGATATAGATTTACATCATCTTTCTTTACTGCATTTTTATTAATAGAATTGTTTTTATATCATTTTAATTTCCAAATATATATCTACTCCCTACCTTGCCCAGAAAGAAACTGTGCTTTGATATGGTGTATATGCATATATATATATATATATATATATATATATATATATATA